>NC_092710.1:4314718-4657218 GCF_047496885.1 Scyliorhinus torazame | reverse complement strand
CTGACAGTGCAGCGCTCCCTCAGTACTGACCCTCTGACCGTGCAGCACTCCCTCAGTACTGACCCTCTGACAGTGCAGCACTCTCTCAGTACTGAGCCTCTGACAGTGCAGCACTCCCTCAGTACTGACCCTCTGACAGTGCAGCTCTCCCTCAGTACTGACCCTCTGACAGTGCAGCACTCCCTCAGTACTGACCCTCTGACAGTGCAGCGCTCCCTCAGTACTGACCCTCTGACAGTGCAGCACTCCCTCAGTACTGACCCTCTGACAGTGCAGCTCTCCCTCAGTACTGACCCTCTGACAGTGCAGCACTCCCTCTGTACTGACCCTCTGACAGTGCAGCACTGCCTCAGTACTGACCCTCTGACAGTGCAGCTCTCCCTCAGTACTGACCCTCTGACAGTGCGGCACTCCCTCAGTACTGACCCTCTGACAGTGCAGCACTCCCTCAATACTGACCCTCTGACAGTGCAGCTCTCCCTCAGTACTGACTCTCTGACAGTGCAGCTCTCCCTCAGTACTGACCATCTGAGAGTGCTGTAGTCCCTCAGTACTGACCCTCTGACAGTGCAGCACTCCCTCAGTACTGACCCTCTGACAGTGCAGCTCTCCCTCAGTACTGACCCTCTGACAGTGCAGCTCTCCCTCAGTACTGACCCTCTGACAGTGCAGCTCTCCCTCAGTACTGACCCTCTGACAGTGCGGCACTCCCTCAGTACTGACCCTCTGACAGTGCAGCACTCCCTCAGTACTGACCCTCTGACAGTGCAGCACTCCCTCAATACTGACCCTCTGACAGTGCAGCTCTCCCTCAATACTGACCTTCTGACAGTGCAGCTCTCCCTCAGTACTGACCCTCTGACAGTGCAGCACTCCCTCAGTACTGACCCTCTGACAGTGCAGCACTCCCTCAGTACTGAGCCTCTGACAGTGCAGCACTCCCTCAGTACTGACCCTCTGACAGTGCAGCACTCCCTCAGTACTGACCCTCTGACAGTGCAGCACTCCCTCAGTACAGAACCTCTGACAGTGCAGCACTCCCTCAGTACTGACCCTCTGACAGCGCAGCACTCCCTCAGTACTGACCCTCTGACAGCGCAGCTCTCCCTCAGTACTGACCCTCTGACAGCGCAGCACTCCCTCAGTACTGACCCTCTGACAGTGCGGCACTCCCTCAGTACTGACCCTCTGACAGTGCGGCACTCCCTCAGTACTGACCCTCTGACAGTGCAGCACTCCCTAAGTACTGACCCTCTGACAGTGCAGCACTCCCTCAGTACTAACCCTGTGACAGTGCAGCACTCCCTCTGTACTGACCCTCTGACAGTGCAGCACTACCTCAGTACTGACCCTCTGACAGTGCAGCACTCCCTCTGTACTGACCCTCTGACAGTGCAGCACTCCCTCAGTACTGACCCTCTGGCAGTGCAACACTGCCTCAGTACTGACCCTCTGACAGTGCAGCTCTCCCTCAGTACTGACCATCTGAGAGTGCTGTACTCCCTCAGTACTGACCCTCTGACAGTGCAGCACTCCCTCAGTACTGACCCTCTGACAGTGCAGCACTCCCTCAGTACTGACCCTCTGACAGTGCAGCAGTCCCTCAGTACTGACTCTCTGACAGTTCAGCACTCCCTCAGTACTGACCATCTGAGAGTGCTGTACTCCCTCAGTACAGACCCTCTGACAGTGCGGCTCTCCCTCAGTACTGACCCTCTGACAGTGCAGCTCTCCCTCAGTACTGACCTTCTGACAGTGCAGCTCTCCCTCAGTACTGACCCTCTGACAGTGCAGCACTCCCTCAATACTGACCCTCTGACAGTGCAGCTCTCCCTCAATACTGACCTTCTGACAGTGCAGCTCTCCCTCAGTACTGACCCTCTGACAGTGCAGCACTCCCTCAGTACTGAGCCTCTGACAGTGCAGCACTCCCTCAGTACTGAACCTCTGACAGTGCAGCACTCCCTCAGTACTGACCCTCTGACAGTGCAGCACCCCCTCAGTACTGACTCTCTGACAGTGCAGCACTCCCTCAGTACTGACCCTCTGACAGTGCAGCACTCCCTCAGTACTGACCCTCTGACAGTGCAGCACTCCCTCAGTACTGACCCTCTGACAGTGCGGCACTCCCTCAGTACTGACCCTCTGACAGTGCAGCACTCCCTCAGTACTGACACTCTGACAGTGCAGCGCTCCCTCAGTACTGACCCTCTGACAGTGCGGCACTCCCTCAGTACTGACCCTCTGACAGTGCAGCACTCCCTCAGTACTGACCCTCTGACAGTGCAGCACTCCCTCAGTACTGACCCTGTGACAGTGCAGCACTCCCTCTGTACTGACCCTCTGACAGTGCAGCTCTCCCTCAGTACTGACCATCTGAGAGTGCTGTACTCCCTCAGTACTGACCCTCTGACAGTGCAGCACTTCCTCAGTACTGACCCTCTGACAGTGCAGCACTCCCTCAGTACTGACCCTCTGACAGTGCAGCAGTCCCTCAGTACTGACTCTCTGACAGTGCAGCTCTCCCTCAGTACTGACCATCTGAGAGTGCTGTACTCCCTCAGTACAGACCCTCTGACAGTGCGGCTCTCCCTCAGTACTGACCCTCTGACAGTGCAGCTCTCCCTCAGTACTGACCCTCTGACAGTGCAGCTCTCCCTCAGTACTGACCCGCTGACACTGCAGCACTCGCTCAGTACTGACCCTCTGACGGTGCGGCACTCCCTCAGTACTGACCCTCTGACAGTGCAGCTCTCCCTCAGTACTGACCCTCTGACAGTGCAGCTCTCCCTCAGTACTGACCCTCTGACAGTGCAGCTCTCCCTCAGTACTGACCCTCTGACAGTGCAGCACTCCCTCAGTACTGACCCTCTGACAGCGCAGCACTCCCTCAGGACTGACCCTCTGACAGCGCAGCTCTCCCTCAGTACTGACCCTCTGACAGCGCAGCACTCCCTCAGTACTGACCCTCTGACAGTGCGGCACTCCCTCAGTACTGACCCTCTGACAGTGCGGCACTCCCTCAGTACTGACCCTCTGAAAGTGCAGCACTCCCTCAGTACTGACCCTCTGACAGTGCAGCACTCCCTCAGTACTGACCCTGTGACAGTGCAGCACTCCCTCTGTACTGACCCTCTGACAGTGCAGCACTCCCTCAGTACTGACCCTCTGACAGTGCAGCACTCCCTCTGTACTGACCCTCTGACAGTGCAGCACTCCCTCAGTACTGACCCTCTGGCAGTGCAGCACTCCCTCAGTACTGACCCTCTGACAGTGCGGCACTCCCTCAGTGCTGACCCTCTGACAGTGCGGCACTCCCTCAGTACTGACCCTCTGACAGTGCAGCACTCCCTCTGTACTGACCCTCTGACAGTGCAGCACTCCCTCAGTACTGACCCTGTGACAGTGCAGCACTCCCTCTGTACTGACCCTCTGACAGTGCAGCACTCCCTCAGTACTGACCCTCTGACAGTGCAGCACTCCCTCTGTACTGACCCTCTGACAGTGCAGCACTCCCTCAGTACTGACCCTCTGGCAGTGCAACACTCCCTCAGTACTGACCCTCTGACAGTGCAGCTCTCCCTCAGTACTGACCATCTGAGAGTGCTGTACTCCCTCAGTACTGACCCTCTGACAGTGCAGCACTCCCTCAGTACTGACCCTCTGACAGTGCAGCACTCCCTCAGTACTGACCCTCTGACAGTGCAGCAGTCCCTCAGTACTGACTCTCTGACAGTGCAGCACTCCCTCAGTACTGACCATCTGAGAGTGCTGTACTCCCTCAGTACAGACCCTCTGACAGTGCGGCTCTCCCTCAGTACTGACCCTCTGACAGTGCAGCTCTCCCTCAGTACTGACCTTCTGACAGTGCAGCTCTCCCTCAGTACTGACCCTCTGACAGTGCAGCACTCCCTCAATACTGACCCTCTGACAGTGCAGCTCTCCCTCAATACTGACCTTCTGACAGTGCAGCTCTCCCTCAGTACTGACCCTCTGACAGTGCAGCACTCCCTCAGTACTGAGCCTCTGACAGTGCAGCACTCCCTCAGTACTGAACCTCTGACAGTGCAGCACTCCCTCAGTACTGAATCTCTGACAGTGCAGCACTCCCTCAGTACTCACTCTCTGACAGTGCAGCATGCCCTCAGTACTGACTCTATGACAGTGCAGCACTCCCTCAGTACTGACCCTCTAACAGTGCAGCACTTCCTGAGTACTGACCCTCTGACAGTGCTGCACTCCCTCAGTACTGCCCCTCTGACAGTTCGGCACTCCATCAGTACTGACCCTCTGACAGTGCAGCACTCCCTCAGTACTGACCCTCTGGAAGTGCAGCACTCCCTCAGTACTGACCCTCTGACAGTGCAGCACCCCCTCAGTACTGACCCTCTGACAGTGCAGCACTCCCACAGTACTGACCCTCTGACAGTGCAGCACTCCCTCAGTACTGACCCTCTGACAGTGCAGCAGTCCCTCAGTACTGACCCTCTGACAGTGCAGCACTCCCTCACTACTCACCCTCTGACAGTGCAGCACCCCCTCAGTACTGACCCTCTGACAGTGCAGCACTCCCACAGTACTGACCCTCTGACAGTGCAGCAGTCCCTCAGTACAGACCCTCTGACAGTGCAGCAGTCCCACAGTACTGACCCTCTGACAGTGCGGCACTGCCTCAGTACTGACCCTCTGACAGTGCAGCACTCCCTCAGTACTGACCCTCTGACAGTGCGGCACTCAGTACTGACCCTCTGACAGTGCAGCACTCCCTCAGTACTGACTCTCTGACAGTGCAGCACTCCCTCAGTACTGACCCTCTGACAGTGCAGCACTCCATCAGTACTGGCCCTCTGACAGTGCGGCACTCAGTACTGACCCTCTGACAGTGCAGCACTCCCTCAGTACTGACTCTCTGACAGTGCAGCACTCCCTCAGTACTGACCATCAGACAGTGCAGCACTCCCTCAGTACTGACTCTCTGACAGTGCAGCTCTCCCTCAGTACTGACCCTCTGACAGTGCAGCACACCCTCAGTACTGACCCTCTGACAGTGCAGCTCTCCCTCAGTACTGACCCTCTGACAGTGCAGCACTCCCTCAGTACTGACTCTCTGACAGTGCAGCACTCCATCAGTACTGACCCTCTGACAGTGCAGCACTCCATCAGTACTGGCCCTCTGACAGTGCGGCACTCAGTACTGACCCTCTGACAGTGCAGCACTCCCTCAGTACTGACCCTCTGACAGTGCAGCACTCCCTCAGTACTGACCATCAGACAGTGCAGCACTCCCTTAGTACTGACCCTCTGACAGTGCAGCACTCCCTCAGTACTGACCCTCTGACAGTGCGGCACTCCCTCAGGACTGACCCTCTGATAGTGCGGCACTCCCTCAGTACTGACCCTCTGACTGTGCGGCACTCCCTCAGTACTGACCCTCTGTCAGTGCGGCACTCCCTCATTTTTGACCCTCTGACAGTGCGGCACTCCCTCAGCACTGACCCTCTGACAGTGCAGCACTCCCTCAGTACTGACCCTCTGACAGTGCGGCACTCCCTCAGAACTGACCCTCTGACAGTGCAGCACTCCCTCAGTACTGACCCTCTGACAGTGCAGCACTCCGTCTGTACTGACCCTCTGACAGTGCGGCACTCCCTCAGTACTGACCCTCTGACAGTGCGGCACTCCCTCAGTACTGACCCTCTGACATTGCAGCTCTCCCTCAGTCCTGACCCTCTGACAGTGCGGCACTCCCTCAGTACTGACCCTCTGACCGTGCAGCACTCCCTCAGTACTGATCCTCTGACTGTGCAGCACTCCCTCAGTCCTGAACCTCTGACAGTGCGGCACTCCCTAGGTACTGACTCTCTGACAGTGCGGCACTCCCTCAGTACTGACCATGTGACAGTGCAGCACTCCCTCAGTACTGACCCCATGACAGTGCAGCAGTCCCTCAGTCCTGACCCTCTGACTGTGCGGCACCCCCTCAGTACTGACCCTCTGACAGTGCAGCACTCCCTCAGTACTGACCCTCTGACAGTGCAGCACTCCCTCAGTACTGACCCACTGACAGTGTAGCGCTCCCTCAGTACTGAGCCTCTGACAGTGCAGCTCTCCCTCAATACTGACCCTCTGGCAGTGCAGCACTCCCTCAGTACTGAGCCTCTGACAGTGCAGCACTCCCTCAGTACTGACCCTCTGACAGTGCAGCACTCCCTCAGTACTGACCCACTGACAATGTAGCGCTCCCTCAGTACTGACCCTCTGACAGTGCAGCACTCCCTCAGTACTGACCCCCTGACAGTGCGGCACTCCCTCAGAACTGACCCTCTGACAGTGCAGCTCTCCCTCAATACTGACCCTCTGGCAGTGCGGCACCCCCTCAGTACTGACCCTCTGACAGTGCAGCACTCCCTCAGTACTGACCCTCTGACAGTGCAGCTCTCCCTCAGTCCTGACACTTTGACAGTGCAGCTCTCCCTCAGTCCTGACCCTCTGACAGTGCAGCACTCCCTCAGTACTGACCCTCTGACAGTGCGGCACTCCGTCAGTACTGACCCTCTGACAGTGCGGCACTCCCTCAGTACTGACCCTCAGGCAGTGCAGCTCTCCCTCAGTCCTAACCCTCTGACAGTGCAGCGCTCCCTCAGTACTGACCCACTGACAGTGCAGCACTCCCTCAGTACTGACCATCTGACAGTGCAGCGCTCACTCAGTACTGACCCTCTGACAGTGCAGCAGTCCCTCAGTACTGACCCTCTGACAGTGCAGCACTCCCTCAGTACTGACCCTCTGACAGTGCAGCACTCCCTCAGTACTGACCCTCTGACAGTGCGGCACTCCCTCAGTACTGACCCTCTGACAGTGCGGCACGCCCTCAGTACTGACTCTCTGACAGTGCAGCACTCCCTCAGTACTGACCATCAGACAGTGCAGCACTCCCTCAGTACTGACCCTCTGATAGTGCGGCACTCCCTCAGTACTGACCCTCTGACAGTGCGGCACTCCCTCAGAACTGACCCTCTGACAGTGCAGCACTCCCTCAGTACTTACCCTCTGACAGTGCAGCACTCCGTCTGTACTGACCCTCTGACAGTGCGGCACTCCCTCAGTACTGACCCTCTGACAGTGCGGCACTCTCTCAGTACTGACCCTCTGACAGTTCAGCACTCCCTCAGTACTGACCCTCTGACATTGCAGCTCTCCCTCAGTCCTGACCCTCTGACAGTGCAGCACTCCCTCAGTACTGACCCACTGACAGTGTAGCGCTCCCTCAGTACTGACCCTCTGACAGTGCAGCACTCCCTCAGTCCTGACCCCCTGACAGTGCGGCACTCCCTCAGAACTGACCCTCTGACAGTGCAGCTCTCCCTCAATACTGACCCTCTGGCAGTGCGGCACCCCCTCAGTACTGACCCTCTGACAGTGCAGCACTCCCTCAGTACTGACCCTCTGACAGTGCAGCTCTCCCTCAGTCCTGACCGTCTGACAGTGCGGCACTCCCTCAGTACTGACCCACTGACAGTGCAGCTCTCCCTCAGTCCTGACCCTCTGACAGTGCGGCACTCCCTCAGTCCTGACCCTCTGACAGTGCAGCACTCCCTCAGTACTGACCCTCTGACAGTGCAGCACTCCCTCAGTACTGACCCTCTGACAGTGCAGCGCTCCCTCAGTACTGACCCACTGACAGTGCAGCACTCCCTCAGTACTGACCATCTGACAGTGCATCGCTCACTCAGTACTGACCCTCTGACAGTGCAGCAGTCCCTCAGTACTGACCCTCTGACAGTGCAGCACTCCCTCAGTACTGACCCTCTGACAGTGCAGCGTGCCCTCAGTACTGACTCTCTGACAGTGCAGCACTCCCTCAGTACTGACCATCAGACAGTGCAGCACTCCCTCAGTACTGACCATCAGACAGTGCAGCACTCCCTCTGTACTGAACCTCTGACAGTGCGGCACTCCCTCAGTACTGACCCTCTGATAGTGCGGCACTCCCTCAGTACTGACTCTCTGACTGTGCGGCACTCCCTCAGTACTGACCCTCTGTCAGTGCGGCACTCCCTCATTTTTGACCCTCTGACAGTGCAGCTCTCCCTCAGTACTGACCTTCTGACAGTGCAGCTCTCCCTCAGTACTGACCCTCTGACAGTGCAGCACTCCCGCAATACTGACCCTCTGACAGTGCAGCTCTCCCTCAATACTGACCTTCTGACAGTGCAGCTCTCCCTCAGTACTGACCCTCTGACAGTGCGGCACTCCCTCAGTACTGACCCTCTGACAGTGCAGCACTCCCTCAGTACTGAGCCTCTGACAGTGCAGCACTCCCTCAGTACTGACCCTCTGACAGCGCAGCTCTCCCTCAGTACTGACCCTCTGACAGCGCAGCACTCCCTCAGTACTGACCCTCTGACAGTGCGGCACTCCCTCAGTACTGACCCTCTGACAGTGCGGCACTCCCTCAGTACTGACCCTCTGACAGTGCAGCACTCCCTCAGTACTGACCCTCTGACAGTGCAGCACTCCCTCAGTACTGACCCTGTGACAGTGCAGCACTCCCTCTGTACTGACCCTCTGACAGTGCAGCACTCCCTCAGTACTGACCCTCTGACAGTGCAGCACTCCCTCTGTACTGACCCTCTGACAGTGCAGCACTCCCTCAGTACTGACCCTCTGGCAGTGCAACACTCCCTCAGTACTGACCCTCTGACAGTGCAGCAGTCCCTCAGTACTGACTCTCTGACAGTGCAGCTCTCCCTCAGTACTGACCATCTGAGAGTGCTGTACTCCCTCAGTACAGACCCTCTGACAGTGCGGCTCTCCCTCAGTACTGACCCTCTGACAGTGCAGCTCTCCCTCAGTACTGACCCTCTGACAGTGCAGCACTCCCTCAGTACTGACCCTCTGACAGTGCAGCTCTCCCTCAGTACTGACCTTCTGACAGTGCAGCACTCCCTCAGTACTGACCCTCTGACAGTGCAGCACTCCCTCAGTACTGACCCTCTGACAGTGCAGCTCTCCCTCAGTACTGACCCTCTGACAGTGCAGCTCTCCCTCAGTACTGACCCTCTGACAGTGCAGCAGTCCCTCAGTACTGACTCTCTGACAGTGCAGCTCTCCCTCAGTACTGACCATCTGAGAGTGCTGTACTCCCTCAGTACAGACCCTCTGACAGTGCGGCTCTCCCTCAGTACTGACCCTCTGACAGTGCAGCTCTCCCTCAGTACTGACCCTCTGACAGTGCAGCACTCCCTCAGTACTGACCCTCTGACAGTGCAGCACTCCCTCAATACTGACCCTCTGACAGTGCAGCTCTCCCTCAATACTGACCTTTAGACAGTGCAGCTCTCCCTCAGTACTGACCCTCTGACAGTGCAGCACTCCCTCAGTACTGAGCCTCTGACAGTGCAGCAGTCCCTCAGTACTGAACCTCTGACAGTGCAGCATTCCCTCAGTCCTGAACCTCTGACAGTGCAGCACTCCCTCAGTACTGACTCTCTGACAGTGCAGCAGTCCCTCAGTACTGACCCTCTGACAGTGCAGCACTCCCTCAGTACTGACCCTCTGACAGTGCAGCGCGCCCTCAGTACTGACTCTCTGACAGTGCAGCTCTCCCTCAGTACTGACCCTCTGACAGTGCAGCTCTCCCTCAGTACTGACCCTCTGACAGTGCAGCTCTCCCTCAGTACTGACCCTCTGACAGTGCGGCACTCCCTCAGTACTGCCCCTCTGACAGTGCAGCACTCCCTCAGTACTGACCCTCTGACAGTGCAGCGCGCCCTCAGTACTGACCCTCTGACAGTGCAGCACTCCCTCAGTACTGACCCTCTGACAGTGCAGCTCTCCCTCAGTACTGACCCTCTGACAGTGCGGCACTCCCTCAGTACTGCCCCTCTGACAGTGCAGCACTCCCTCAGTACTGACCCTCTGACAGTGCAGCGCGCCCTCAGTACTGACCCTCTGACAGTGCAGCACTCCCTCAGTACTGACTCTCTGACAGTGCAGCACTCCCTCTGTACTGAACCTCTGACAGTGCGGCACTCCCTCAGTACTGACCCTCTGATAGTGCGGCACTCCCTCAGTACTGACTCTCTGACTGTGCGGCACTCCCTCAGTACTGACCCTCTGTCAGTGCGGCACTCCCTCATTTTTGACCCTCTGACAGTGCAGCACTCCCTCAGTACTGACACTCTGACAGTGCAGCTCTCCCTCAGTACTGACCTTCTGACAGTGCAGCTCTCCCTCAGTACTGACCCTCTGACAGTGCAGCACTCCCGCAATACTGACCCTCTGACAGTGCAGCTCTCCCTCAATACTGACCTTCTGACAGTGCAGCTCTCCCTCAGTACTGACCCTCTGACAGTGCAGCACTCCCTCAGTACTGAGCCTCTGACAGTGCAGCACTCCCTCAGTACTGACCCTCTGACAGCGCAGCTCTCCCTCAGTACTGACCCTCTGACAGCGCAGCACTCCCTCAGTACTGACCCTCTGACAGTGCGGCACTCCCTCAGTACTGACCCTCTGACTGTGCGGCACTCCCTCAGTACTGACCCTCTGACAGTGCAGCACTCCCTCAGTACTGACCCTCTGACAGTGCAGCACTCCCTCAGTACTGACCCTGTGACAGTGCAGCACTCCCTCTGTACTGACCCTCTGACAGTGCAGCACTCCCTCAGTACTGACCCTCTGACAGTGCAGCACTCCCTCTGTACTGACCCTCTGACAGTGCAGCACTCCCTCAGTACTGACCCTCTGGCAGTGCAACACTCCCTCAGTACTGACCCTCTGACAGTGCAGCTCTCCCTCAGTACTGACCATCTGAGAGTGCTGTACTCCCTCAGTACTGACCCTCTGACAGTGCAGCACTCCCTCAGTACTGACCCTCTGACAGTGCAGCACTCCCTCAGTACTGACCCTCTGACAGTGCAGCAGTCCCTCAGTACTGACTCTCTGACAGTGCAGCTCTCCCTCAGTACTGACCATCTGAGAGTGCTGTACTCCCTCAGTACAGACCCTCTGACAGTGCGGCTCTCCCTCAGTACTGACCCTCTGACAGTGCAGCTCTCCCTCAGTACTGACCCTCTGGCAGTGCAACACTCCCTCAGTACTGACCCTCTGACAGTGCAGCTCTCCCTCAGTACTGAACATCTGAGAGTGCTGTACTCCCTCAGTACTGACCCTCTGACAGTGCAGCACTCCCTCAGTACTGACCCTCTGACAGTGCAGCACTCCCTCAGTACTGACCCTCTGACAGTGCAGCAGTCCCTCAGTACTGACTCTCTGACAGTGCAGCTCTCCCTCAGTACTGACCCTCTGACAGTGCAGCACTCCCTCAATACTGACCCTCTGACAGTGCAGCTCTCCCTCAATACTGACCTTCTGACAGTGCAGCTCTCCCTCAGTACTGACCCTCTGACAGTGCAGCACTCCCTCAGTACTGAGCCTCTGACAGTGCAGCACTCCCTCAGTACTGAACCTCTGACAGTGCAGCATTCCCTCAGTCCTGAACCTCTGACAGTGCAGCACTCCCTCAGTACTGACTCTCTGACAGTGCAGCACTCCCTCAGTACTCACTCTCTGACAGTGCAGCATGCCCTCAGTACTGACTCTATGACAGTGCAGCACTCCCTCAGTACTGACCCTCTAACAGTGCAGCGCTTCCTGAGTACTGACCCTCTGACAGTGCTGCACTCCCTCAGTACTGCCCCTCTGACAGTTCGGCACTCCATCAGTACTGACCCTCTGACAGTGCATCACTCCCTCAGTACAGATCCTCTGACAGTGCAGCGCTCCCACAGTACAGACCCTCTGACAGTGCAGCACTCCCTCAGTACTGACCCTCTGGAAGTGCAGCACTCCCTCAGTACTGAACCTCTGACAGTGCAGCATTCCCTCAGTCCTGAACCTCTGACAGTGCAGCACTCCCTCAGTACTGACTCTCTGACAGTGCAGCAGTCCCTCAGTACTGACCCTCTGACAGTGCAGCACTCCCTCAGTACTGACCCTCTGACAGTGCAGCGCGCCCTCAGTACTGACTCTCTGACAGTGCAGCTCTCCCTCAGTACTGACCCTCTGACAGTGCAGCTCTCCCTCAGTACTGACTCTCTGACAGTGCAGCACTCCCTCAGTACTGACCATCAGACAGTGCAGCACTCCCTCTGTACTGAACCTCTGACAGTGCGGCACTCCCTCAGTACTGACCCTCTGATAGTGCGGCACTCCCTCAGTACTGACTCTCTGACTGTGCGGCACTCCCTCAGTACTGACCCTCTGTCAGTGCGGCACTCCCTCATTTTTGACCCTCTGACAGTGCGGCTCTCCCTCAGTACTGACACTCTGACAGTGCAGCTCTCCCTCAGTACTGACCTTCTGACAGTGCAGCTCTCCCTCAGTACTGACCCTCTGACAGTGCAGCACTCCCGCAATACTGACCCTCTGACAGTGCAGCTCTCCCTCAATACTGACCTTCTGACAGTGCAGCTCTCCCTCAGTACTGACCCTCTGACAGTGCAGCACTCCCTCAGTACTGAGCCTCTGACAGTGCAGCACTCCCTCAGTACTGACCCTCTGACAGCGCAGCTCTCCCTCAGTACTGACCCTCTGACAGCGCAGCACTCCCTCAGTACTGACCCTCTGACAGTGCGGCACTCCCTCAGTACTGACCCTCTGACTGTGCGGCACTCCCTCAGTACTGACCCTCTGACAGTGCAGCACTCCCTCAGTACTGACCCTCTGACAGTGCAGCACTCCCTCAGTACTGACCCTGTGACAGTGCAGCACTCCCTCTGTACTGACCCTCTGACAGTGCAGCACTCCCTCAGTACTGACCCTCTGACAGTGCAGCACTCCCTCTGTACTGACCCTCTGACAGTGCAGCACTCCCTCAGTACTGACCCTCTGGCAGTGCAACACTCCCTCAGTACTGACCCTCTGACAGTGCAGCTCTCCCTCAGTACTGACCATCTGAGAGTGCTGTACTCCCTCAGTACTGACCCTCTGACAGTGCAGCACTCCCTCAGTACTGACCCTCTGACAGTGCAGCACTCCCTCAGTACTGACCCTCTGACAGTGCAGCAGTCCCTCAGTACTGACTCTCTGACAGTGCAGCTCTCCCTCAGTACTGACCATCTGAGAGTGCTGTACTCCCTCAGTACAGACCCTCTGACAGTGCGGCTCTCCCTCAGTACTGACCCTCTGACAGTGCAGCTCTCCCTCAGTACTGACCCTCTGGCAGTGCAACACTCCCTCAGTACTGACCCTCTGACAGTGCAGCTCTCCCTCAGTACTGAACATCTGAGAGTGCTGTACTCCCTCAGTACTGACCCTCTGACAGTGCAGCACTCCCTCAGTACTGACCCTCTGACAGTGCAGCACTCCCTCAGTACTGACCCTCTGACAGTGCAGCAGTCCCTCAGTACTGACTCTCTGACAGTGCAGCTCTCCCTCAGTACTGACCCTCTGACAGTGCAGCACTCCCTCAATACTGACCCTCTGACAGTGCAGCTCTCCCTCAGTACTGACCCTCTGACAGTGCAGTACTCGCTCAGTACTGACCTTCTGACAGTGCAGCTCTCCCTCAGTACTGACCCTCTGACAGTGCAGCACTCCCTCAATACTGACCCTCTGACAGTGCAGCTCTCCCTCAGTACTGACCCTCTGACAGTGCAGTACTCGCTCAGTACTGACCTTCTGACAGTGCAGCTCTCCCTCAGTACTGACCCTCTGACAGTGCAGCACTCCCTCAGTACTGAGCCTCTGACAGTGCAGCACTCCCTCAGTACTGAACCTCTGACAGTGCAGCATTCCCTCAGTACTGAACCTCTGACAGTGCAGCACTCCCTCAGTACTGAACCTCTGACAGTGCAGCACTCCCTCAGTACTGAGCCTCTGACAGTGCAGCACTCCCTCAGTACTGACCCTCTGACAGTGCGGCACTCCCTCAGTACTGACCCTCTGACAGTGCAGTACTCGCTCAGTACTGACCTTCTGACAGTGCAGCTCTCCCTCAGTACTGACCCTCTGACAGTGCAGCACTCCCTCAGTACTGAGCCTCTGACAGTGCAGCACTCCCTCAGTACTGAACCTCTGACAGTGCAGCATTCCCTCAGTCCTGAACCTCTGACAGTGCAGCACTCCCTCAGTACTGACTCTCTGACAGTGCAGCACTCCCTCAGTACTCACTCTCTGACAGTGCAGCATGCCCTCAGTACTGACTCTATGACAGTGCAGCACTCCCTCAGTACTGACCCTCTAACAGTGCAGCGCTTCCTGAGTACTGACCCTCTGACAGTGCTGCACTCCCTCAGTACTGCCCCTCTGACAGTTCGGCACTCCATCAGTACTGACCCTCTGACAGTGCATCACTCCCTCAGTACAGATCCTCTGACAGTGCAGCGCTCCCACAGTACAGACCCTCTGACAGTGCAGCACTCCCTCAGTACTGACCCTCTGGAAGTGCAGCACTCCCTCAGTACTGACCCTCTGACAGTGCAGCACCCCCTCAGTACTGACCCTCTGACAGTGCAGCACTCCCACAGTACTGACCCTCTGACAGTGCAGCAGTACCTCAGTACAGACCCTCTGACAGTGCAGCAGTCCCTCAGTACAGACCCTCTGACAGTGCAGCAGTCCCTCAGTACTGACCCTCTGACAGTGCGGCACTGCCTCAGTACTGACCCTCTGACAGTGCAGCACTCCCTCAGTACTGACCCTCTGACAGTGCGGCACTCAGTACTGACCCTCTGACAGTGCAGCACTCCCTCAGTACTGACTCTCTGACAGTGCAGCACTCCCTCAGTACTGACCCTCTGACAGTGCAGCACTCCCTCAGTACTGACCCTCTGACAGTGCAGCACTCCCTCAGTACTGACTCTCTGACAGTGCAGCACTCCCTCAGTACTGACCATCAGACAGTGCAGCACTCCCTCAGTACTGACTCTCTGACAGTGCAGCTCTCCCTCAGTACTGACCCTCTGACAGTGCAGCACACCCTCAGTACTGACCCTCTGACAGTGCAGCTCTCCCTCAGTACTGACCCTCTGACAGTGCAGCTCTCCCTCAGTACTGACCCCCTGACAGTGCAGCTCTCCCTCAATACTGACCCTCTGACAGTGCAGCACTCCCTCAGTACTGACCCTCTGACAGTGCAGCAGTCCCTCAGTACTGACTCTCTGACAGTGCAGCTCTCCCTCAGTACTGACCATCTGAGAGTGCTGCACTCCCTCAGTACTGCCCCTCTGACAGTTCGGCACTCCATCAGTACTGACCCTCTGACAGTGCAGCTCTCCCTCAGTACTGACCCTCTGACAGTGCAGCACTCCCTCAGTACTGACCCTCTGACAGTGCAGCTCTCCCTCAGTACTGACCTTCTGACAGTGCAGCTCTCCCTCAGTACTGACCCTCTGACAGTGCAGCTCTCCCTCAATACTGACCTTCTGACAGTGCAGCTCTCCCTCAGTACTGACCCTCTGACAGTGCAGCACTCCCTCAGTACTGAGCCTCTGACAGTGCAGCACTCCCTCAGTACTGAACCTCTGACAGTGCAGCATTCCCTCAGTCCTGAACCTCTGACAGTGCAGCACTCCCTCAGTACTGACTCTCTGACAGTGCAGCACTCCCTCAGTACTCACTCTCTGACAGTGCAGCATGCCCTCAGTACTGACTCTATGACAGTGCAGCACTCCCTCAGTACTGACCCTCTAACAGTGCAGCACTTCCTGAGTACTGACCCTCTGACAGTGCTGCACTCCCTCAGTACTGCCCCTCTGACAGTTCGGCACTCCATCAGTACTGACCCTCTGACAGTGCATCACTCCCTCAGTACAGATCCTCTGACAGTGCAGCGCTCCCACAGTACAGACCCTCTGACAGTGCAGCACTCCCTCAGTACTGACCCTCTGGAAGTGCAGCACTCCCTCAGTACTGACCCTCTGACAGTGCAGCACCCCCTCAGTACTGACCCTCTGACAGTGCAGCACTCCCACAGTACTGACCCTCTGACAGTGCAGCACTCCCTCAGTACTGACCCTCTGACAGTGCAGCAGTCCCTCAGTACAGACCCTCTGACAGTGCAGCACTCCCACAGTACTGACCCTCTGACAGTGCAGCAGTACCTCAGTACAGACCCTCTGACAGTGCAGCAGTCCCTCAGTACAGACCCTCTGACAGTGCAGCAGTCCCTCAGTACTGACCCTCTGACAGTGCGGCACTGCCTCAGTACTGACCCTCTGACAGTGCAGCACTCCCTCAGTACTGACCCTCTGACAGTGCGGCACTCAGTACTGACCCTCTGACAGTGCAGCACTCACTCAGTACTGACTCTCTGACAGTGCAGCACTCCCTCAGTACTGACCCTCTGACAGTGCAGCACTCCATCAGTACTGGCCCTCTGACAGTGCGGCACTCAGTACTGACCCTCTGACAGTGCAGCACTCTCTCAGTACTGACTCTCTGACAGTGCAGCACTCCCTCAGTACTGACCATCAGACAGTGCAGCACTCCCTCAGTACTGACTCTCTGACAGTGCGGCACTCCCTCAGTACTGACCCTCTGACAGTGCAGCTCTCCCTCAGTACTGACCCTCTGACAGTGCAGCACTCCCTCAGTACTGACCCCCTGACAGTGCAGCTCTCCCTCAATACTGACCCTCTGGCAGTGCGGCACCCCCTCAGTACTGACCCTCTGACAGTGCAGCACTCCCTCAGTACTGACCCTCTGACAGTGCAGCTCTCCCTCAGTCCTGACCCTCTGACAGTGCAGCACTCCCTCAGTACTGACACTTTGACAGTGCAGCTCTCGCTCAGTCCTGACCCTCTGACAGTGCAGCTCTCCCTCAGTCCTGACCCTCTGACAGTGCAGCGCTCCCTCAGTACTGACCCACTGACAGTGCAGCACTCCCTCAGTACTGACCATCTGACAGTGCAGCGCTCACTCAGTACTGACCCTCTGACAGTGCAGCAGTCCCTCAGTACTGACCCTCTGACAGTGCAGCACTCCCTCAGTACTGACCCTCTGACAGTGCAGCGCGCCCTCAGTACTGACTCTCTGACAGTGCAGCACTCCCTCAGTACTGACCATCAGACAGTGCAGCACTCCCTCTGTACTGAACCTCTGACAGTGCGGCACTCCCTCAGTACTGACCCTCTGATAGTGCGGCACTCCCTCAGTACTGACCCTCTGACAGTGCTGCACTCCCTCAGAACTGACCCTCTGACAGTGCAGCACTCCCTCAGTACTGACCCTCTGACAGTGCAGCACTCCGTCTGTACTGACCCTCTGACAGTGCGGCACTCCCTCAGTACTGACCCTCTGACAGTGCGGCACTCTCTCAGTACTGACCCTCTGACAGTTCAGCACTCCCTCAGTACTGACCCTCTGACATTGCAGCTCTCCCTCAGTCCTGACCCTCTGACAGTGCAGCACTCCCTCAGTACTGACCCACTGACAGTGTAGCGCTTCCTCAGTACTGACCCTCTGACAGTGCAGCACTCCCTCAGTACTGACCCCCTGACAGTGCGGCACTCCCTCAGAACTGACCCTCTGACAGTGCAGCTCTCCCTCAATACTGACCCTCTGGCAGTGCGGCACCCCCTCAGTACTGACCCTCTGACAGTGCAGCACTCCCTCAGTACTGACCCTCAGACAGTGCAGCTCTCCCTCAGTCCTGACCCTCTGACAGTGCAGCACTCCCTCAGTACAGACACTTTGACAGTGCAGCTCTCCCTCAGTCCTGACCCTCTGACAGTGCAGCTCTCCCTCAGTCCTGACCCTCTGACAGTGCGGCACTCCCTCAGTACTGACCCTCTGACAGTGCAGCACTCCCTCAGTCCTGACCCTCTGACAGTGCGGCACTCCCTCAGTACTGACCCTCTGACCGTGCAGCACTCACTCGGTACTGAACCTCTGACAGTGCAGCACTCCCTCAGTAGTGATCCTCTGACTGTGCAGCACTCCCTCAGTCCTGAACCTCTGACAGTGCGGCACTCCCTCAGTACTGACTCTCTGACAGTGCGGCACTCCCTCAGTACTGACCATGTGACAGTGCAGCACTCCCTCAGTACTGACCCCATGACAGTGCAGCAGTCCCTCAGTCCTGACCCTCTGACTGTGCGGCACCCCCTCAGTACTGGCCCTCTGACAGTGCAGCACTCCCTCAGTACTGACCCTCTGACAGTGCAGCACTCCCTCAGTACTGACCCACTGACAGTGTAGCGTTCCCTCAGTACTGAGCCTCTGACAGTGCAGCTCTCCCTCAATACTGACCCTCTGGCAGTGCAGCACTCCCTCAGTACTGAGCCTCTGACAGTGGAGCACTCCCTCAGTACTGACCCTCTGACAGTGCAGCACTCCCTCAGTACTGACCCTCTGACAGTGCAGCACTCCCTCAGTACTGACCCTCTGACAGTGCAGCTCTCCCTCAATACTGACCCTCTGGCAGTGCGGCACCCCCTCAGTACTGACCCTCTGACAGTGCAGCACTCCCTCAGTCCTGACCCTCTGACAGTGCAGCTCTCCCTCAGTCCTGACACTTTGACAGTGCAGCTCTCCCTCAGTCCTGACCCTCTGACAGTGCAGCTCTCCCTCAGTCCTGACCCTCTGACAGTGCAGCGCTCCCACAGTACTGACCCACTGACAGTGCAGCACTCCCTCAGTACTGACCATCTGACAGTGCAGCGCTCACTCAGTACTGACCCTCTGACAGTGCAGCAGTCCCTCAGTACTGACCCTCTGACAGTGCAGCACTCCCTCAGTACTGACCCTCTGACAGTGCAGCGCGCCCTCAGTACTGACTCTCTGACAGTGCAGCACTCCCTCAGTACTGACCATCAGACAGTGCAGCACTCCCTCTGTACTGAACCTCTGACAGTGCGGCACTCCCTCAGTACTGACCCTCTGATAGTGCGGCACTCCCTCAGTACTGACCCTCTGACAGTGCGGCACTCCCTCAGAACTGACCCTCTGACAGTGCAGCACTCCCTCAGTACTGACCCTCTGACATTGCAGCTCTCCCTCAGTCCTGACCCTCTGACAGTGCAGCACTCCCTCAGTACTGACCCACTGACAGTGTAGCGCTTCCTCAGTACTGACCCTCTGACAGTGCAGCACTCCCTCAGTACTGACCCTCTGACAGTGCAGCACTCCCTCAGTACTGACCCCCTGACAGTGCGGCACTCCCTCAGAACTGACCCTCTGACAGTGCAGCTCTCCCTCAATACTGACCCTCTGGCAGTGCGGCACCCCCTCAGTACTGACCCTCTGACAGTGCAGCACTCCCTCAGTACTGACCCTCAGACAGTGCAGCTCTCCCTCAGTCCTGACCCTCTGACAGTGCAGCACTCCCTCAGTACTGACACTTTGACAGTGCAGCTCTCCCTCAGTCCTGACCCTCTGACAGTGCAGATCTCCCTCAGTCCTGACCCTCTGACAGTGCGGCACTCCCTCAGTACTGACCCACTGACAGTGCAGCTCTCCCTCAGTCCTGACCCTCTGACAGTGCGGCACTCCCTCAGTCCTGACCCTCTGACGTTGCAGCACTCCCTCAGTACTGACCCTCTGACAGTGCAGCACTCCCTCAGTACTGACCCTCTGACAGTGCAGCGCTCCCTCAGTACTGACCCACTGACAGTGCAGCACTCCCTCAGTACTGACCATCTGACAGTGCAGCGCTCACTCAGTACTGACCCTCTGACAGTGCAGCAGTCCCTCAGTACTGACCCTCTGACAGTGCAGCACTCCCTCAGTACTGACCCTCTGACAGTGCAGCGCGCCCTCAGTACTGACTCTCTGACAGTGCAGCACTCCCTCAGTACTGACCATCAGACAGTGCAGCACTCCCTCTGTACTGAACCTCTGACAGTGCGGCACTCCCTCAGTACTGACCCTCTGATAGTGCGGCACTCCCTCAGTACTGACCCTCTGACTGTGCGGCACTCCCTCAGTACTGACCCTCTGTCAGTGCGGCACTCCCTCATTTTTGACCCTCTGACAGTGCGGCACTCCCTCAGCACTGACCCTCTGACAGTGCGGCACTCCCTCAGCACTGACCCTCTGACAGTGCAGCACTCCCTCAGTACTGACCCTCTGACAGTGCAGCACTCCGTCTGTACTGACCCTCTGACAGTGCGGCACTCCCTCAGCACTGACCCTCTGACAGTGCGGCACTATCTCAGTACTGACCCTCTGACAGTGCAGCACTCCCTCAGTACTGACCCTCTGACATTGCAGCTCTCCCTCAGTCCTGACCATCTGACAGTGCGGCACTCCCTCAGTACTGACCCTCTGACAGTGCAGCACTCCCTCAGTACTGACCCTCTGACATTGCAGCTCTCCCTCAGTCCTGACCCTCTGACCGTGCAGCACTCCCTCGGTACTGAACCTCTGACAGTGCAGCACTCCCTCAGTACTGATCCTCTGACTGTGCAGCACTCCCTCAGTCCTGAACCTCTGACAGTGCGGCACTCCCTCAGTACTGACTCTCTGACAGTGCAGCACTCCCTCAGTACTGATCCTCTGACTGTGCAGCACTCCCTCAGTCCTGAACCTCTGACAGTGCGGCACTCCCTCAGTACTGACTCTCTGACAGTGCAGCACTCCCTCAGTACTGATCCTCTGACTGTGCAGCACTCCCTCAGTCCTGAACCTCTGACAGTGCGGCACTCCCTCAGTACTGACCCTCTGACAGTGCAGCACTCCCTCAGTACTGACCCCCTGACAGTGCAGCAGTCCCTCAGTCCTGACCCTCTGACTGTGCGGCACCCCCTCAGTACTGACCCTCTGACAGTGCAGCACTCCCTCAGTACTGACCCTCTGACAGTGCGGCACTCCCTCAGTACTGACCCACTGACAGTGTAGCGCTCCCTCAGTACTGAGCCTCTGACAGTGCAGCTCTCCCTCAATACTGACCCTCTGGCAGTGCAGCACTCCCTCAGTACTGAGCCTCTGACAGTGCAGCACTCCCTCAGTACTGACACTCTGACAGTGCAGCACTCCCTCAGTACTGACCCACTGACAGTGTAGCGCTCCCTCAGTACTGACCCTCTGACAGTGCAGCACTCCCTCAGTACTGACCCCCTGACAGTGCGGCACTCCCTCAGAACTGACCCTCTGACAGTGCAGCTCTCCCTCAATACTGACCCTCTGGCAGTGCGGCACCCCCTCAGTACTGACCCTCTGACAGTGCAGAACTTCCTCAGTACTGACCCTCTGACAGTGCAGCTCTCCCTCAGTCCTGACCCTCTGACAGTGCAGCTCTCCCTCAGTCCTGACCCTCTGACAGTGCAGCACTCCCTCAGTACTGACACTTTGACAGTGCAGCACTCCCTCAGTACTGACCATCTGACAGTGCAGCGCTCACTCAGTACTGACCCTCTGACAGTGCAGCAGTCCCTCAGTACTGACCCTCTGACAGTGCAGCACTCCCTCAGTACTGACCCTCTGACAGTGCAGCGCGCCCTCAGTACTGACTCTCTGACAGTGCAGCACTCCCTCAGTACTGACCATCAGACAGTGCAGCACTCCCTCTGTACTGAACCTCTGACAGTGCGGCACTCCCTCAGTACTGACCCTCTGATAGTGCGGCACTCCCTCAGTACTGACCCTCTGACTGTGCGGCACTCCCTCAGTACTGACCCTCTGTCAGTGCGGCACTCCCTCATTTTTGACCCTCTGACAGTGCGGCACTCCCTCAGCACTGACCCTCTGACAGTGCAGCACTCCCTCAGTACTGACCCTCTGACAGTGCGGCACTCCCTCAGAACTGACCCTCTGACAGTGCAGCACTCCCTCAGTACTGACCCTCTGACAGTGCAGCACTCCATCTGTACTGACCCTCTGACAGTGCGGCACTCCCTCAGTACTGACCCTCTGACAGTGCGGCACTCTCTCAGTACTGACCCTCTGACAGTGCAGCACTCCCTCAGTACTGACCCTCTGACATTGCAGCTCTCCCTCAGTCCTGACCCTCTGACAGTGCAGCACTCCCTCAGTACTGACCCACTGACAGTGTAGCGCTCCCTCAGTACTGACCCTCTGACAGTGCAGCACTCCCTCAGTACTGACCCTCTGACAGTGCAGCACTCCCTCAGTACTGACACCCTGACAGTGCGGCACTCCCTCAGTACTGACCCTCTGACAGTGCGGCACTCCCTCAGTACTGACCCCCTGACAGTGCGGCGCTTCCTCAGTACTGACCCTCTGACAGTACAGCACTCCCTCAGTACTGACCCTCTGACAGTGCAGCACTCCCTCAGTAATGACACTTTGACAGTGCAGCTCTCCCTCAGTCCTGACCCCCTGACAGTGCAGCACTCCCTCAGTACTGACCCTCTGACAGTACAGCACTCCCTCAGTACTGACCCTCTGACAGTGCAGCACTCCCTCAGTAATGACACTTTGACAGTGCAGCTCTCCCTCAGAACTGACCCTCTGACAGTGCAGCTCTCCCTCAATACTGACCCTCTGGCAGTGCGGCACCCCCTCAGTACTGACCCTCTGACAGTGCAGCACTCCATGAGTACTGACCCTCTGACAGTGCAGCTCTCCCTCAGTCCTGACCCTCTGACAGTGCGGCACTCCCTCAGTACTGACCCTCTGACAGTGCAGCTCTCCCTCAGTCCTGACCCTCTGACAGTGCAGCTCTCCCTCAGTCCTGACCCTCTGACAGTGCAGCGCTCCCTCAGTACTGACCCACTGACAGTGCAGCACTCCCTCAGTACTGACCATCTGACAGTGCAGCGCTCACTCAGTACTGACCCTCTGACAGTGCAGCAGTCCCTCAGTACTGACCCTCTGACAGTGCAGCACTCCCTCAGTACTGACCCTCTGACAGTGCAGCGCGCCCTCAGTACTGACTCTCTGACAGTGCAGCACTCCCTCAGTACTGACCATCAGACAGTGCAGCACTCCCTCTGTACTGAACCTCTGACAGTGCGGCACTCCCTCAGTACTGACCCTCTGATAGTGCGGCACTCCCTCAGTACTGACCCTCTGACTGTGCGGCACGCCCTCAGTACTGACCCTCTGTCAGTGCGGCACTCCCTCATTTTTGACCCTCTGACAGTGCGGCACTCCCTCAGCACTGACCCTCTGACAGTGCAGCACTCCCTCAGTACTGACCCTCTGACAGTGCGGCACTCCCTCAGAACTGACCCTCTGACAGTGCAGCACTCCCTCAGTACTGACCCTCTGACAGTGCAGCACTCCCTCAGTACTGACCCTCTGACAGTGCAGCACTCCGTCTGTACTGACCCTCTGACAGTGCGGCACTCCCTCAGTACTGACCCTCTGACAGTGCGGCACTCCCTCAGTACTGACCCTCTGACAGTGCGGCACTCCCTCATTACTAACCCTCTGACAGTGCAGCAGTCCCTCAGTCCTGACCCTCTGACTGGGCGGTACCCCCTCAGTACTGACCCTTTGACAGTGCAGCACTCCCTCAGTGCTGACCATCTGACAGTGCAGCGCTCACTCAGTGCTGACCCTCTGACAGTGCAGCACTCCCTCAGTATTGACCCTCTGACAGTGCAGCACTCCCTCAGTACTGACCTTCTGACATTGCAGCTCTCCCTCAGTCCTGACCCTCTGACAGTGCAGCACTCCCTCAGTACTGACCCTCTGACAGTGCAGCACTCCCTCAGTACTGACCCTCTGACAGTGCAGCACTCCCTTAGTAATGACCCTCAGACAGTGCAGCACTCCCTCAGTACAAACCTCTGACAGTGCAGTACTCCCTCAGTACTGACCCTCTGATAGTGCGGCACTCCCTCAGTACTGACCCTCTGACCGTGCAGCACTCCCTCGGTACTGAACCTCTGACAGTGCGGCACTCGCTCAGTACTGACCCTGTGACAGTGCAGCACTCCCTCAGTACTGACCCTCTGACAGTGCAGCGCTACCTCAGTACTGAGCCTCTGACAGTGCAGCACTCCCTCAGTACTGATCCTCTGACTGTGCAGCACTCCCTCAGTCCTGAACCTCTGACAGTGCGGCACTCCCTCAGTACTGACTCTCTGACAGTGCGGCACTCCCTCAGTACTGACCATGTGACAGTGCAGCACTCCCTCAGTACTGATCCTCTGATAGTGCGGCACTCCCTCATTACTAACCCTCTGACAGTGCAGCAGTCCCTCAGTACTGACCCTCTGACTGTGCGGCACCCCCTCAGTACTGACCCTCTGACAGTGCAGCACTCCCTCAGTTCTGACACTCTGACCGTGCAGCACTCCCTCGGTACTGAACCTCTGACAGTGCGGCACTCGCTCAGTACTGACCCTCTGACAGTGCAGCACTCCCTCAGTCCTGACCCTCTGAAAGTGCAGCACTCCCTCAGTACTGACACTTTGACAGTGCAGCTCTCCCTCAGTCCTGACCCTCTGACAGTGCAGCTCTCCCTCAGTCCTGACCCTCTGACAGTGCAGCGCTCCCTCAGTACTGACCCACTGACAGTGCAGCACTCCCTCAGTACTGACCATCTGACAGTGCAGCGCTCACTCAGTACTGACCCTCTGACAGTGCAGCAGTCCCTCAGTACTGACCCTCTGACAGTGCAGCACTCCCTCAGTACTGACCCTCTGACAGTGCAGCGCGCCCTCAGTACTGACTCTCTGACAGTGCAGCACTCCCTCAGTACTGACCATCAGACAGTGCAGCACTCCCTCTGTACTGAACCTCTGACAGTGCGGCACTCCCTCAGTACTGACCCTCTGATAGTGCGGCACTCCCTCAGTACTGACCCTCTGACTGTGCGGCACTCCCTCAGTACTGACCCTCTGTCAGTGCGGCACTCCCTCATTTTTGACCCTCTGACAGTGCGGCACTCCCTCAGCACTGACCCTCTGACAGTGCAGCACTCCCTCAGTACTGACCCTCTGACAGTGCGGCACTCCCTCAGAACTGACCCTCTGACAGTGCAGCACTCCCTCAGTACTGACCCTCTGACAGTGCAGCACTCCGTCTGTACTGACCCTCTGACAGTGCGGCACTCCCTCAGTACTGACCCTCTGACAGTGCGGCACTCTCTCAGTACTGACCCTCTGACAGTGCAGCACTCCCTCAGTACTGACCCTCTGACATTGCAGCTCTCCCTCAGTCCTGACCCTCTGACAGTGCAGCACTCCCTCAGTACTGACCCTCTGACAGTGCAGCACTCCCTCAGTACTGACCCTCTGACAGTGCAGCAATCCCTCAGTACTGACCCTCTGACAGTGCAGCTCTCCCTTAGTAATGACCCTCAGACAGTGCAGCACTCCCTCAGTACAAACCTCTGACAGTGCAGTACTCCCTCAGTACTGACCCTCTGATAGTGCGGCACTCCCTCAGTACTGACCCTCTGACCGTGCAGCACTCCCTCGGTACTGAACCTCTGACAGTGCGGCACTCGCTCAGTACTGACCCTGTGACAGTGCAGCACTCCCTCAGTACTGACCCTCTGACAGTGCAGCGCTACCTCAGTACTGAGCCTCTGACAGTGCAGCACTCCCTCAGTACTGATCCTCTGACTGTGCAGCACTCCCTCATTCCTGAACCTCTGACAGTGCGGCACTCCCTCAGTACTGACTCTCTGACAGTGCGGCACTCCCTCAGTACTGACCATGTGACAGTGCAGCACTCCCTCAGTACTGATCCTCTGATAGTGAGGCACTCCCTCATTACTAACCCTCTGACAGTGCAGCAGTCCCTCAGTCCTGACCCTCTGACTGTGCGGCACCCCCTCAGTACTGACCCTCTGACAGTGCAGCACTCCCTCAGTTCTGACCCTCTGACCTTGCAGCACTCCCTCGGTACTGAACCTCTGACAGTGCGGCACTCGCTCAGTACTGACCCTCTGACAGTGCAGCACTCCCTCAGTACTGACCCTCTGACAGTGTAGCGCTCCCTCAGTACTGAGCCTCTGACAGTGCAGCAGTCCCTCAGTACTGATCCTCTGACTGTGCAGCACTCCCTCGGTACTGAACCTCTGACAGTGCAGCACTCCCTCAGTACTGACCCTCTGACAGTGTAGCGCTCCCTCAGTACTGAGCCTCTGACAGTGCAGCAGTCCCTCAGTACTGAACCTCTGACTGTGCAGCACTCCCTCAGTACTGACCCTCTGACAGTGCGGCACTCCCTCAGTACTGACTCTCTGACAGTGCGGCACTCCCTCAGTACTGACACTGTGACAGTGCAGCACTCCCTCAGTACTGACCCTCTGACAGTGCGGCACTCCCTCATTACTAACCCTCTGACAGTGCAGCAGTCCCTCAGTCCTGACCCTCTGACTGGGCGGTACCCCCTCAGTACTGACCCTTTGACAGTGCAGCACTCCCTCAGTGCTGACCATCTGACAGTGCAGCGCTCACTCAGTGCTGACCCTCTGACAGTGCAGCACTCCCTCAGTATTGACCCTCTGACAGTGCAGCACTCCCTCAGTACTAACCCGCTGACAGTGCGGCGCTCCCTCAGTACTGACCCTCTGACAGTGCGGCACTCCCGCAGTACTGACCCCCTGACAGTGCGGCACTCCCTCAGTACTGACCCTCTGACAGTGCAGCTCTCCATCAATACTGACCCTCTGGCAGTGCGGCACCCCCTCAGTACTGACCCTCTGACAGTGCAGCACTCCCTCAGGACTGACCCTCTGACAGTGCAGCTCTTCCTCAGTTCTGACCCTCTGACAGTGCAGCACTCCCTCTGTACTGACACTTTGACAGTGCAGCACTCCCTCAGGACTGACCCTCTGACAGTGCGGCACTCCCTCAGTACTGACCCTCTGACAGTGCAGCACTCCCTCAGGACTGACCCTCTGACAGTGCAGCACTCCCTCAGTACTGACCCTCTGACAGTGCAGCTCTTCCTCAGTACTGACGCTCTGACAGTGCAGCGCGCCCTCAGTACTGACCCTCTGACAGTGCGGCACTCCCTCAGTACTGACCCACTGACAGTGCAGAACTCCCTCAGTACTGACCCTCTGAAAGTGCAGCTCTCCCTCAGTACTGAGCCTCTGACATGCAGCACTCCCTCAGCACTGATACTCTGACAGTGCAGCGCTCCCTCAGTCCTGAACCTCTGACAGTGCAGCACTCCCTCAGTACTGACTCTCTGACAGTGCGGCACTCCCTCAGCACTGACCCTCTGACAGTGCAGCACTCCCTCAGTACTGACCCTCTGACAGTGCGGCACTCCCTCAGAACTGACCCTCTGACAGTGCAGCACTCCCTCAGTACTGACCATCAGACAGTGCAGCACTCCGTCTGTACTGACCCTCTGACAGTGCGGCACTCCCTCAGTACTGACCCTCTGACAGTGCGGCACTCTCTCAGTACTGACCCTCTGACAGTGCAGCACTCCCTCAGTACTGACCCTCTGACATTGCAGCTCTCCCTCAGTCCTGACCCTCTGACAGTGCGGCACTCTCTCAGTACTGACCCTCTGACCGTGCAGCACTCCCTCGGTACTGAACCTCTGACAGTGCAGCACTCCCTCAGTTCTGACCCTCTGACCTTGCAGCACTCCCTCGGTACTGAACCTCTGACAGTGCGGCACTCGCTCAGTACTGACCCTCTGACAGTGCAGCACTCCCTCAGTACTGACCCTCTGACAGTGTAGCGCTCCCTCAGTACTGAGCCTCTGACAGTGCAGCAGTCCCTCAGTACTGATCCTCTGACTGTGCAGCACTCCCTCGGTACTGAACCTCTGACAGTGCAGCACTCCCTCAGTACTGACCCTCTGACAGTGTAGCGCTCCCTCAGTACTGAGCCTCTGACAGTGCAGCAGTCCCTCAGTACTGATCCTCTGACTGTGCAGCACTCCCTCAGTACTGACCCTCTGACAGTGCGGCACTCCCTCAGTACTGACTCTCTGACAGTGCGGCACTCCCTCAGTACTGACACTGTGAAAGTGCAGCACTCCCTCAGTACTAACCCTCTGACAGTGCAGCACTCCCTCAGTACTGACCCTCTGACAGTGCGGCACTCCCTCATTACTAACCCTCTGACAGTGCAGCAGTCCCTCAGTCCTGACCCTCTGACTGGGCGGTACCCCCTCAGTACTGACCCTTTGACAGTGCAGCACTCCCTCAGTGCTGACCATCTGACAGTGCAGCGCTCACTCAGTGCTGACCCTCTGACAGTGCAGCACTCCCTCAGTATTGACCCTCTGACAGTGCAGCACTCCCTCAGTACTAACCCGCTGACAGTGCGGCGCTCCCTCAGTACTGACCCTCTGACAGTGCGGCACTCCCGCAGTACTGACCCCCTGACAGTGCGGCACTCCCTCAGTACTGACCCTCTGACAGTGCAGCTCTCCATAAATACTGACCCTCTGGCAGTGCGGCACCCCCTCAGTACTGACCCTCTGACAGTGCAGCACTCCCTCAGGACTGACCCTCTGACAGTGCAGCACTCCCTCAGTACTGACACTTTGACAGTGCAGCTCTCCCTCAGTCCTGACCCTCTGACAGTGCAGCTCTCCCTCAGTCCTGACCCTCTGACAGGGCAGCGCTCCCTCAGTACTGACCCACTGACAGTGCAGCACTCCCTCAGTACTGACCCTCTGAAAGTGCAGCTCTCCCTCAGTACTGAGCCTCTGACATGCAGCACTCCCTCAGCACTGATACTCTGACAGTGCAGCGCTCCCTCAGTCCTGAACCTCTGACAGTGCAGCACTCCCTCAGTACTGACTCTCTGACAGTGCGGCACTCCCTCAGCACTGACCCTCTGACAGTGCAGCACTCCCTCAGTACTGACCCTCTGACAGTGCGGCACTCCCTCAGAACTGACCCTCTGACAGTGCAGCACTCCCTCAGTACTGACCATCAGACAGTGCAGCACTCCGTCTGTACTGACCCTCTGACAGTGCGGCACTCCCTCAGTACTGACCCTCTGACAGTGCGGCACTCTCTCAGTACTGACCCTCTGACAGTGCAGCACTCCCTCAGTACTGACCCTCTGACATTGCAGCTCTCCCTCAGTCCTGACCCTCTGACAGTGCGGCACTCTCTCAGTACTGACCCTCTGACCGTGCAGCACTCCCTCGGTACTGAACCTCTGACAGTGCAGCACTCCCTCAGTACTGATCCTCTGACTGTGCAGCACTCCCTCAGTCCTGAACCTCTGACAGTGCGGCACTCCCTCAGTACTGACTCTCTGACAGTGCGGCACTCCCTCAGTACTGACCATGTGACAGTGCAGCACTCCCTCAGTACTGACCCCCTGACAGTGCAGCAGTCCCTCAGTCCTGACCCTCTGACTGTGCGGCACCCCCTCAGTACTGACCCTCTGACAGTGCAGCACTCCCTCAGTACTGACCCTCTGACAGTGCAGCACTCCCTCAGTACTGACCCACTGACAGTGTAGCGCTCCCTCAGTACTGACCCTCTGACAGTGCAGCACTCCCTCAGTACTGACCCCCTGACAGTGCGGCACTCCCTCAGAACTGACCCTCTGACAGTGCAGCTCTCCCTCAATACTGACCCTCTGGCAGTGCGGCACCCCCTCAGTACTGACCCTCTGACAGTGCAGAACTCCCTCAGTACTGACCCTCTGACAGTGCAGCTCTCCCTCAGTCCTGACCCTCTGACAGTGCAGCTCTCCCTCAGTCCTGACCCTCTGACAGTGCAGCACTCCCTCAGTACTGACACTTTGACAGTGCAGCTCTCCCTCAGTCCTGACCCTCTGACAGTGCAGCGCTCCCTCAGTACTGACCCACTGACAGTGCAGCACTCCCTCAGTACTGACCCTCTGACAGTGCAGCGCTCCCTCAGTACTGACCCTCTGACAGTGCAGCGCTCCCTCAGTACTGACCATCTGACAGTGCAGCACTCCCTCAGTACTGACCCTCTGACAGTGCAGCAGTCCCTCAGTACTGACCCTCTGACAGTGCAGCACTCCCTCAGTACTGACCCTCTGACAGTGCAGCGCGCCCTCAGTACTGACTCTCTGACAGTGCAGCACTCCCTCAGTACTGACCATCAGACAGTGCAGCACTCCCTCTGTACTGAACCTCTGACAGTGCGGCACTCCCTCAGTACTGACCCTCTGATAGTGCGGCACTCCCTCAGTACTGACCCTCTGACTGTGCGGCACTCCCTCAGTACTGACCCTCTGTCAGTGCGGCACTCCCTCATTTTTGACCCTCTGACAGTGCGGCACTCCCTCAGCACTGACCCTCTGACAGTGCAGCACTCCCTCAGTACTGACCCTCTGACAGTGCGGCACTCCCTCAGAACTGACCCTCTGACAGTGCAGCACTCCCTCAGTACTGACCCTCTGACAGTGCAGCACTCCGTCTGTACTGACCCTCTGACAGTGCGGCACTCTCTCAGTACTGACCCTCTGACAGTGCAGCACTCGCTCAGTACTGACCCTCTGACATTGCAGCTCTCCCTCAGTCCTGACCCTCTGACAGTGCAGCACTCCCTCAGTACTGACCCACTGACAGTGTAGCGCTCCCTCAGTACTGACCCTCTGACAGTGCAGCACTCCCTCAGTACTGACCCCCTGACAGTGCGGCACTCCCTCAGAACTGACCCTCTGACAGTGCAGCTCTCCCTCAATACTGACCCTCTGGCAGTGCGGCACCCCCTCAGTACTGACCCTCTGACAGTGCAGCACTCCCTCAGTACTGACCCTCTGACAGTGCGGCGCTCCCTCAGTACTGACCCTCTGACAGTGCAGCACTCCCTCAGTACTGACCGTCTGACAGTGCGGCTCTCCCTCAGTACTGACACTTTGACAGTGCAGCTCTCCCTCAGTCCTGACCCTCTGACAGTGCAGCTCTCCCTCAGTCCTGACCCTCTGACAGTGCAGCGCTCCCTCAGCACTGACCCACTGACAGTGCAGCACTCCCTCAGTACTGACCATCTGACAGTGCAGCGCTCACTCAGTCCTGACCCTCTGACAGTGCAGCGCTCCCTCAGTACTGACCCACTGACAGTGCGGCACTCCCTCAGTACTGACCCTCTGACAGTGCAGCGCGCCCTCAGTACTAACTCTCTGACAGTGCAGCACTCCCTCAGTACTGACCATCAGACAGTGCAGCACTCCCTCTGTACTGAACCTCTGACAGTGCGGCACTCCCTCAGTACTGACCCTCTGATAGTGCGGCACTCCCTCAGTACTGACCCTCTGACTGTGCGGCACTCCCTCAGTACTGACCCTCTGTCAGTGCGGCACTCCCTCATTTTTGACCCTCTGACAGTGCGGCACTCCCTCAGCACTGACCCTCTGACAGTGCAGCACTCCCTCAGTACTGACCCTCTGACAGTGCGGCACTCCCTCAGAACTGACCCTCTGACAGTGCGGCACTCTCTCAGTACTGACCCTCTGACAGTGCAGCACTCCCTCAGTACTGACCCTCTGACATTGCAGCTCTCCCTCAGTCCTGACCCTCTGACAGTGCAGCACTCCCTCAGTACTGACCCTCTGACAGTGCAGCACTCCCTCAGTACTGACCCTCTGACAGTGCAGCTCTCCCTTAGTAATGACCCTCAGACAGTGCAGCACTCCCTCAGTACAAACCTCTGACAGTGCAGTACTCCCTCAGTACTGACCCTCTGATAGTGCGGCACTCCCTCAGTACTGACCCTCTGACCGTGCAGCACTCCCTCGGTACTGAACCTCTGACAGTGCGGCACTCGCTCAGTACTGACCCTGTGACAGTGCAGCACTCCCTCAGTACTGACCCTCTGACAGTGCAGCGCTACCTCAGTACTGAGCCTCTGACAGTGCAGCACTCCCTCAGTACTGATCCTCTGACTGTGCAGCACTCCCTCAGTCCTGAACCTCTGACAGTGCGGCACTCCCTCAATACTGACCCTCTGACAGTGCAGCTCTCCCTCAATACTGACCTTCTGACAGTGCAGCTCTCCCTCAGTACTGACCCTCTGACAGTGCAGCACTCCCTCAGTACTGAGCCTCTGACAGTGCAGCACTCCCTCAGTACTGACCCTGTGACAGTGCAGCACTCCCTCTGTACTGACCCTCTGACAGTGCAGCACTCCCTCAGTACTGACCCTCTGACAGTGCAGCACTCCCTCTGTACTGACCCTCTGACAGTGCAGCACTCCCTCAGTACTGACCATCTGACAGTGCAGCGCTCACTCAGTCCTGACCCTCTGACAGTGCAGCGCTCCCTCAGTAGTGACCCACTGACAGTGCGGCACTCCCTCAGTACTGACCCTCTGACAGTGCAGCGCGCCCTCAGTACTAACTCTCTGACAGTGCAGCACTCCCTCAGTACTGACCATCAGACAGTGCAGCACTCCCTCTGTACTGAACCTCTGACAGTGCGGCACTCCCTCAGTACTGACCCTCTGATAGTGCGGCACTCCCTCAGTACTGACCCTCTGACTGTGCGGCACTCCCTCAGTACTGACCCTCTGTCAGTGCGGCACTCCCTCATTTTTGACCCTCTGACAGTGCGGCACTCCCTCAGCACTGACCCTCTGACAGTGCAGCACTCCCTCAGTACTGACCCTCTGACAGTGCGGCACTCCCTCAGAACTGACCCTCTGACAGTGCGGCACTCTCTCAGTACTGACCCTCTGACAGTGCAGCACTCCCTCAGTACTGACCCTCTGACATTGCAGCTCTCCCTCAGTCCTGACCCTCTGACAGTGCAGCACTCCCTCAGTACTGACCCTCTGACAGTGCAGCACTCCCTCAGTACTGACCCTCTGACAGTGCAGCTCTCCCTTAGTAATGACCCTCAGACAGTGCAGCACTCCCTCAGTACAAACCTCTGACAGTGCAGTACTCCCTCAGTACTGACCCTCTGATAGTGCGGCACTCCCTCAGTACTGACCCTCTGACCGTGCAGCACTCCCTCGGTACTGAACCTCTGACAGTGCGGCACTCGCTCAGTACTGACCCTGTGACAGTGCAGCACTCCCTCAGTACTGACCCTCTGACAGTGCAGCGCTACCTCAGTACTGAGCCTCTGACAGTGCAGCACTCCCTCAGTACTGATCCTCTGACTGTGCAGCACTCCCTCAGTCCTGAACCTCTGACAGTGCGGCACTCCCTCAGTACTGACTCTCTGACAGTGCGGCACTCCCTCAGTACTGACCCTCTGACAGTGCAGCGCGCCCTCAGTACTAACTCTCTGACAGTGCAGCACTCCCTCAGTACTGACCATCAGACAGTGCAGCACTCCCTCTGTACTGAACCTCTGACAGTGCGGCACTCCCTCAGTACTGACCCTCTGATAGTGCGGCACTCCCTCAGTACTGACCCTCTGACTGTGCGGCACTCCCTCAGTACTGACCCTCTGTCAGTGCGGCACTCCCTCATTTTTGACCCTCTGACAGTGCGGCACTCCCTCAGCACTGACCCTCTGACAGTGCAGCACTCCCTCAGTACTGACCCTCTGACAGTGCGGCACTCCCTCAGAACTGACCCTCTGACAGTGCGGCACTCTCTCAGTACTGACCCTCTGACAGTGCAGCACTCCCTCAGTACTGACCCTCTGACATTGCAGCTCTCCCTCAGTCCTGACCCTCTGACAGTGCAGCACTCCCTCAGTACTGACCCTCTGACAGTGCAGCACTCCCTCAGTACTGACCCTCTGACAGTGCAGCTCTCCCTTAGTAATGACCCTCAGACAGTGCAGCACTCCCTCAGTACAAACCTCTGACAGTGCAGTACTCCCTCAGTACTGACCCTCTGATAGTGCGGCACTCCCTCAGTACTGACCCTCTGACCGTGCAGCACTCCCTCGGTACTGAACCTCTGACAGTGCGGCACTCGCTCAGTACTGACCCTGTGACAGTGCAGCACTCCCTCAGTACTGACCCTCTGACAGTGCAGCGCTACCTCAGTACTGAGCCTCTGACAGTGCAGCACTCCCTCAGTACTGATCCTCTGACTGTGCAGCACTCCCTCAGTCCTGAACCTCTGACAGTGCGGCACTCCCTCAATACTGACCCTCTGACAGTGCAGCTCTCCCTCAATACTGACCTTCTGACAGTGCAGCTCTCCCTCAGTACTGACCCTCTGACAGTGCAGCACTCCCTCAGTACTGAGCCTCTGACAGTGCAGCACTCCCTCAGTACTGACCCTGTGACAGTGCAGCACTCCCTCTGTACTGACCCTCTGACAGTGCAGCACTCCCTCAGTACTGACCCTCTGACAGTGCAGCACTCCCTCTGTACTGACCCTCTGACAGTGCAGCACTCCCTCAGTACTGACCATCTGACAGTGCAGCGCTCACTCAGTCCTGACCCTCTGACAGTGCAGCGCTCCCTCAGTAGTGACCCACTGACAGTGCGGCACTCCCTCAGTACTGACCCTCTGACAGTGCAGCGCGCCCTCAGTACTAACTCTCTGACAGTGCAGCACTCCCTCAGTACTGACCATCAGACAGTGCAGCACTCCCTCTGTACTGAACCTCTGACAGTGCGGCACTCCCTCAGTACTGACCCTCTGATAGTGCGGCACTCCCTCAGTACTGACCCTCTGACTGTGCGGCACTCCCTCAGTACTGACCCTCTGTCAGTGCGGCACTCCCTCATTTTTGACCCTCTGACAGTGCGGCACTCCCTCAGCACTGACCCTCTGACAGTGCAGCACTCCCTCAGTACTGACCCTCTGACAGTGCGGCACTCCCTCAGAACTGACCCTCTGACAGTGCGGCACTCTCTCAGTACTGACCCTCTGACAGTGCAGCACTCCCTCAGTACTGACCCTCTGACATTGCAGCTCTCCCTCAGTCCTGACCCTCTGACAGTGCAGCACTCCCTCAGTACTGACCCTCTGACAGTGCAGCACTCCCTCAGTACTGACCCTCTGACAGTGCAGCTCTCCCTTAGTAATGACCCTCAGACAGTGCAGCACTCCCTCAGTACAAACCTCTGACAGTGCAGTACTCCCTCAGTACTGACCCTCTGATAGTGCGGCACTCCCTCAGTACTGACCCTCTGACCGTGCAGCACTCCCTCGGTACTGAACCTCTGACAGTGCGGCACTCGCTCAGTACTGACCCTGTGACAGTGCAGCACTCCCTCAGTACTGACCCTCTGACAGTGCAGCGCTACCTCAGTACTGAGCCTCTGACAGTGCAGCACTCCCTCAGTACTGATCCTCTGACTGTGCAGCACTCCCTCAGTCCTGAACCTCTGACAGTGCGGCACTCCCTCAGTACTGACTCTCTGACAGTGCGGCACTCCCTCAGTACTGACCATGTGACAGTGCAGCACTCCCTCAGTACTGATCCTCTGATAGTGCGGCACTCCCTCATTACTAACCCTCTGACAGTGCAGCAGTCCCTCAGTCCTGACCCTCTGACTGTGCGGCACACCCTCAGTACTGACCCACTGACAGTGCAGCACTCCCTCAGTACTGACCATCTGACAGTGCAGCGCTCACTCAGTCCTGACCCTCTGACAGTGCAGCGCTCCCTCAGTACTGACCCACTGACAGTGCGGCACTCCCTCAGTACTGACCCTCTGACAGTGCAGCACGCCCTCAGTACTGACTCTCTGACAGTGCAGCACTCCCTCAGTACTGACCATCAGACAGTGCAGCACTCCCTCTGTACTGAACCTCTGACAGTGCGGCACTCCCTCAGTACTGACCCTCTGATAGTGCGGCACGCCCTCAGTACTGACCCTCTGACTGTGCGGCACTCACTCAGTACTGACCGTCTGTCAGTGCGGCACTCCCTCATTTTTGACCCTCTGACAGTGCGGCACTCCCTCAGCACTGACCCTCTGACAGTGCAGCACTCCCTCAGTACTGACCCTCTGACAGTGCGGCACTCCCTCAGAACTGACCCTCTGACAGTGCGGCACTCTCTCAGTACTGACCCTCTGACAGTGCAGCACTCCCTCAGTACTGACCCTCTGACATTGCAGCTCTCCCTCAGTCCTGACCCTCTGACAGTGCAGCACTCCCTCAGTACTGACCCTCTGACAGTGCAGCACTCCCTCAGTACTGACCCTCTGACAGTGCAGCTCTCCCTTAGTAATGACCCTCAGACAGTGCAGCACTCCCTCAGTACAAACCTCTGACAGTGCAGTACTCCCTCAGTACTGACCCTCTGATAGTGCGGTACTCCCTCAGTACTGACCCTCTGACCGTGCAGCACTCCCTCGGTACTGAACCTCTGACAGTGCGGCACTCGCTCAGTACTGACCCTGTGACAGTGCAGCACTCCCTCAGTACTGACCCTCTGACAGTGCAGCGCTACCTCAGTACTGAGCCTCTGACAGTGCAGCACTCCCTCAGTACTGATCCTCTGACTGTGCAGCACTCCCTCAGTCCTGAACCTCTGACAGTGCGGCACTCCCTCAGTACTGACTCTCTGACAGTGCGGCACTCCCTCAGTACTGACCATGTGACAGTGCAGCACTCCCTCAGTACTGATCCTCTGATAGTGCGGCACTCCCTCATTACTAACCCTCTGACAGTGCAGCAGTCCCTCAGTCCTGACCCTCTGACTGTGCGGCACCCCCTCAGTACTGACCCTCTGACAGTGCAGCACTCCCTCAGTTCTGACCCTCTGACCGTGCAGCACTCCCTCGGTACTGAACCTCTGACAGTGCGGCACTCGCTCAGTACTGACCCTCTGACAGTGCAGCACTCCCTCAGTACTGACCCTCTGACAGTGTAGCGCTCCCTCAGTACTGAGCCTCTGACAGTGCAGCAGTCCCTCAGTACTGATCCTCTGACTGTGCAGCACTCCCTCGGTACTGAACCTCTGACAGTGCAGCACTCCCTCAGTACTGACCCTCTGACAGTGTAGCGCTCCCTCAGTACTGAGCCTCTGACAGTGCAGCAGTCCCTCAGTACTGATCCTCTGACTGTGCAGCACTCCCTCAGTACTGACCCTCTGACAGTGCGGCACTTCCTCAGTACTGACTCTCTGACAGTGCGGCACTCCCTCAGTACTGACACTGTGACAGTGCAGCACTCCCTCAGTACTGACCCTCTGACAGTGCGGCACTCCCTCATTACTAACCCTCTGACAGTGCAGCAGTCCCTCAGTCCTGACCCTCTGACTGGGCGGTACCCCCTCAGTACTGACCCTTTGACAGTGCAGCACTCCCTCAGTGCTGACCATCTGACAGTGCAGCGCTCACTCAGTGCTGACCCTCTGACAGTGCAGCACTCCCTCAGTATTGACCCTCTGACAGTGCAGCACTCCCTCAGTACTGACCCTCTGACAGTGCAGCTCTCCCTCAGTACTGACCCTCTGACAGTGCGGCACTCCCGCAGTACTGACCCCCTGACAGTGCGGCACTCCCTCAGTACTGACCCTGTGACAGTGCAGCTCTCCATCAATACTGACCCTCTGGCAGTGCGGCACCCCCTCAGTACTGACCCTCTGACAGTGCAGCACTCCCTCAGGACTGACCCTCTGACAGTGCAGCTCTCCCTCAGTTCTGACCCTCTGACAGTGCAGCACTCCCTCAGTACTGACCCTCTGACAGTGCGGCACTCCCTCAGTCCTGAACCTCTGACAGTGCAGCACTCCCTCAGTACTGACCCTCTGACAGTGCAACGCTCCCTCAGTACTGACCCTCTGAAAGTGCAGCTCTCCCTCAGTACTGAGCCTCTGACATGCAGCACTCCCTCAGCACTGATCCTCTGACAGTGCAGCACTCCCTCAGTCCTGAACCTCTGACAGTGCGGCTCTCCCTCAGTACTGACTCTCTGACAGTGCGGCACTCCCTCAGTACTGACCCTGTGACAGTGCAGCACTCCCTCAGTACTGACCCTCTGACTGTGCGGCACCCCCTCAGTACTGACCCTCTGACAGTGCAGCACCTCCTCAGTACTGACCATCTGACAGTGCAGCGCTCACTCAGTACTGACCCTCTGACTGTGCATCACTCCCTCAGTACTGACCCTCTGACAGTGCAGCCCTCCCTCAGTCCTGACCCTCTGACAGTGCAGCACTCCCTCAGTACTGACCCTCTGAAAGTGCAGCACTCCCTCAGTACTGACCCTCTGACAGTGCAGCCCTCCCTCAGTGCTGACCCTCTGACAGTGCAGCACTCCCTCAGTACTGACCCTCTGACAGTGCAGCCCTCCCTCAGTCCTGACCCTCTGACAGTGCAGCTCTCCCTCAGTACTGACCCTCTGAAAGTGCAGCACTCCCTCAGTACTGACCATCTGACAGTGCAGCGCGCCTTCAGTACTGACTCTCTGACAGTGCAGCACTCCCTCAGTACTGACCATCTGACAGTGCAGCACTCCCTCTGTACTGAACCTCTGACAGTGCGGCACTCCCTCAGTACTGACCCTCTGATAGTGCGGCACTCCCTCAGTACTGACCCTCTGACTGTGCGGCACTCCCTCATTACTGACCCTCTGTCAGTGCGGCACTTCCTCATTATTGTCCCTCTGACAGTGCGGCACTCCCTCAGCACTGACCCTCTGACAGTGCAGCACTCCCTCAGTACTGACCCTCTGACAGTGCGGCACTCCCTCAGAACTGACCCTCTGACAGTGCAGCACTCCCTCAGTACTGACCCTCTGACAGTGCAGCACTCCGTCTGTACTGACCCTCTGACAGTGCGGCACTCCCTCAGTACTGACCCTCTGACAGTGCGGCAATCTCTCAGTACTGACCCTCTGACAGTGCAGCACTCCCTCAGTACTGACCCTCTGACAGTGCACCTCTCCCTTAGTAATGACCCTCTGACAGTGCAGCACTCCCTCAGTACAAACCTCTGACAGTGCAGTACTCCCTCAGTACTGACCCTCTGACAGTGCGGCACTCCCTCAGTACTGACCCTCTGACCGTGCAGCACTCCCTCGGTACTGAACCTCTGACAGTGCGGCACTCGCTCAGTACTGACCCTCTGACAGTGCAGCACTCCCTCAGTACTGACCATCTGACAGTGCAGCGCTCACTCAGTACTGACCCTCTGACAGTGCAGCAGTCCCTCAGTACTGACCCTCTGACAGTGCAGCACTCCCTCAGTACTGACCCTCTGACAGTGCAGCACTCCCTCAGTACTGACCATCAGACAGTGCAGCCCTCCCTCTGTACTGAACCTCTGACAGTGCGGCACTCCCTCAGTACTGACCCTCTGGTAGTGCGGCACTCCCTCAGTACTGACCCTCTGACTGTGCGGCACTCCCTCAGTACTGACCCTCTGTCAGTGCGGCACTCCCTCATTTTTGACCCTCTGACAGTGCGGCACTCCCTCAGCACTGACCCTCTGACAGTGCAGCACTCCCTCAGTACTGACCCTCTGACAGTGCGGCACTCCCTCAGAACTGACCCTCTGACAGTGCAGCACTCCCTCAGTACTGACCCTCTGACAGTGCAGCACTCCGTCTGTACTGACCCACTGACAGTGCGGCACTCCCTCAGTACTGACCCTCTGACAGTGCGGCACTCTCTCAGTACTGACCATCTGACAGTGCAGCGCGCCTTCAGTACTGACTCTCTGACAGTGCAGCACTCCCTCAGTACTGACCATCTGACAGTGCAGCACTCCCTCTGTACTGAACCTCTGACAGTGCGGCACTCCCTCAGTACTGACCCTCTGATAGTGCGGCACTCCCTCAGTACTGACCCTCTGACTGTGCGGCACTCCCTCATTACTGACCCTCTGTCAGTGCGGCACTTCCTCATTATTGTCCCTCTGACAGTGCGGCACTCCCTCAGCACTGACCCTCTGACAGTGCAGCACTCCCTCAGTACTGACCCTCTGACAGTGCGGCACTCCCTCAGAACTGACCCTCTGACAGTGCAGCACTCCCTCAGTACTGACCCTCTGACAGTGCAGCACTCCGTCTGTACTGACCCTCTGACAGTGCGGCACTCCCTCAGTACTGACCCTCTGACAGTGCGGCAATCTCTCAGTAGTGACCCTCTGACAGTGCAGCACTCCCTCAGTACTGACCCTCTGACAGTGCACCTCTCCCTTAGTAATGACCATCTGACAGTGCAGCACTCCCTCAGTACAAACCTCTGACAGTGCAGTACTCCCTCAGTACTGACCCTCTGACAGTGCGGCACTCCCTCAGTACTGACCCTCTGACCGTGCAGCACTCCCTCGGTACTGAACCTCTGACAGTGCGGCACTCGCTCAGTAGTGACCCTCTGACAGTGCAGCACTCCCTCAGTACTGACCATCTGACAGTGCAGCGCTCACTCAGTACTGACCCTCTGACAGTGCAGCAGTCCCTCAGTACTGACCCTCTGACAGTGCAGCACTCCCTCAGTACTGACCCTCTGACAGTGCAGCACTCCCTCAGTACTGACCATCAGACAGTGCAGCACTCCCTCTGTACTGACCGTCTGACAGTGCAGCGCGCCTTCAGTACTGACTCTCTGACAGTGCAGCACTCCCTCAGTACTGACCATCTGACAGTGCAGCACTCCCTCTGTACTGAACCTCTGACAGTGCGGCACTCCCTCAGTACTGACCCTCTGATAGTGCGGCACTCCCTCAGTACTGACCCTCTGACTGTGCGGCACTCCCTCATTACTGACCCTCTGTCAGTGCGGCACTTCCTCATTATTGTCCCTCTGACAGTGCGGCACTCCCTCAGCACTGACCCTCTGACAGTGCAGCACTCCCTCAGTACTGACCCTCTGACAGTGCGGCACTCCCTCAGAACTGACCCTCTGACAGTGCAGCACTCCCTCAGTACTGACCCTCTGACAGTGCAGCACTCCGTCTGTACTGACCCTCTGACAGTGCGGCACTCCCTCAGTACTGACCCTCTGACAGTGCGGCAATCTCTCAGTACTGACCCTCTGACAGTGCAGCACTCCCTCAGTACTGACCCTCTGACAGTGCACCTCTCCCTTAGTAATGACCCTCTGACAGTGCAGCACTCCCTCAGTACAAACCTCTGACAGTGCAGTACTCCCTCAGTACTGACCCTCTGACAGTGCGGCACTCCCTCAGTACTGACCCTCTGACCGTGCAGCACTCCCTCGGTACTGAACTTCTGACAGTGCGGCACTCGCTCAGTACTGACCCTCTGACAGTGCAGCACTCCCTCAGTACTGACCATCTGACAGTGCAGCGCTCACTCAGTACTGACCCTCTGACAGTGCAGCAGTCCCTCAGTACTGACCCTCTGACAGTGCAGCACTCCCTCAGTACTGACCCTCTGACAGTGCAGCACTCCCTCAGTACTGACCATCAGACAGTGCAGCACTCCCTCTGTACTGAACCTCTGACAGTGCGGCACTCCCTCAGTACTGACCCTCTGGTAGTGCGGCACTCCCTCAGTACTGACCCTCTGACTGTGCGGCACTCCCTCAGTACTGACCCTCTGTCAGTGCGGCACTCCCTCATTTTTGACCCTCTGACAGTGCGGCACTCCCTCAGCACTGACCCTCTGACAGTGCAGCACTCCCTCAGTACTGACCCTCTGACAGTGCGGCACTCCCTCAGAACTGACCCTCTGACAGTGCAGCACTCCCTCAGTACTGACCCTCTGACAGTGCAGCACTCCGTCTGTACTGACCCTCTGACAGTGCGGCACTCCCTCAGTACTGACCCTCTGACAGTGCGGCACTCTCTCAGTACTGACCCTCTGACAGTGCAGCACTCCCTCAGTACTGACCCTCTGACATTGCAGCTCTCCCTCAGTCCTGACCCTCTGACAGTGCAGCACTCCCTCAGTACTGACCCTCTGACAGTGCAGCACTCCCTCAGTACTGACCCTCTGACAGTGCAGCACTCCCTCAGTACTGACCCTCTGACAGTGCAGCGCGCCCTCAGTACTGAATCTCTGACAGTGCAGCTCTCCCTCAGTACTGACCCACTGACAGTGCAGCGCGCCCTCAGTACTGAATCTCTGACAGTGCAGCACTCCCTCAGTACTGAATCTCTGACAGTGCAGCTCTCCCTCAGTACTGACCCTCTGACAGTGCAGCACTCCCTCAGTACTGACCCTCTGACAGTGCAGCACTCCCTCAGTACTGAATCTCTGACAGTGCAGCTCTCCCTCAGTACTGACCCACTGACAGTGCAGCTCTCCCTCAGTACTGACCCACTGACAGTGCAGCACTCCCTCAGTACTGACCCTCTGACAGTGCGGCACTCTCTCAGTACTGACCCTCTGACAGTGCAGCGCGCCCTCAGTACTGAATCTCTGTCAGTGCAGCTCTCCCTCAATACAGACCATCAGACAGTGCAGCACTCGCTCTGTACTGACCCTCTGACAGTGCGGCACTCCCTCAGCACTGACCCTCTGACAGTGCAGCACTCCCTCAGTACTGACCCTCTGACAGTGCGGCACTCCCTCAGAACTGACCCTCTGACAGTGCAGCACTCCCTCAGTACTGACCCTCTGACAGTGCAGCACTCCGTCTGTACTGACCGTCTGACAGTGCGGCACTCCCTCAGTACTGACCCTCTGACAGTGCGGCACTCTCTCAGTACTGACCCTCTGACAGTGCGGCACTCCCTCAGTACTGACCATCTGACAGTCCAGCACTCCCTCAGTACTGACCCTCTGACAGTGCGGCACTCTCTCAGTACTGACCCTCTGACAGTGCGGCTCTCCCTCAGTACTGACCCTCTGACAGTGCAGCACTCCCTCAGTACTGACCATCTGACAGTCCAGCACTCCCTCAGTACTGATCCTCTGACAGTGCGGCACTCCCTCATTACTAACCCTCTGACAGTGCAGCAGTCCCTCAGTCCTGACCCTCTGACTGTGCGGCACCCCCTCAGTACTGAACCTCTGACAGTGCAGCACTCCCTCAGTTCGGACCCTCTGACCGTGCAGCACTCCCTCGGTACTGAACCTCTGACAGTGCGGCACTCGCTCAGTACTGACCCTCTGACAGTGCAGCACTCCCTCAGTACTGACCCTCTGACAGTGTACCGCTCCCTCAGTACTGAGCCTCTGACAGTGCAGCAGTCCCTCAGTACTGATCCTCTGACTGTGCAGCACTCCCTCAGTACTGACCCTCTGACAGTGCGTCACTCCCTCAGTACTGACTCTCTGACAGTGCGGCACTCCCTCAGTACTGACCCTCTGACAGTGCGGCACTCCCTCATTACTAACCCTCTGACAGTGCAGCAGTCCCTCAGTCCTGACCCTCTGACTGGGCGGCACCCCCTCAGTACTGACCCTTTGACAGTGCAGCACTCCCTCAGTGCTGACCATCTGACAGTGCAGCGCTCACTCAGTGCTGACCCTCTGACAGTGCAGCACTCCCTCAGTACTAACCCGCTGACAGTGCGGCGCTCCCTCAGTACTGACCCTCTGACAGTGCGGCACTCCCGCAGTACTGACCCCCTGACAGTGCGGCACTCCCTCAGTACTGACCCTCTGACAGTGCAGCTCTCCCTCAATACTGACCCTCTGGCAGTGCGGCACCCCCTCAGTACTGACCCTCTGACAGTGCAGCACTCCCTCAGTTCTGACCCTCTGACAGTGCAGCACTCCCTCAGTACTGACACTTTGACAGTGCAGCTCTCGCTCAGTCCTGACCCTCTGACAGTGCGGCACTCCCTCAGTCCTGACCCTCTGACAGTGCAGCACTCCCTCAGCACTGATCCTCTGACAGTGCAGCACTCCCTCAGTCCTGAACCTCTGACAGTGCGGCACTCCCTCAGTACTGACCCTCTGACAGTGCGGCACTCCCTCAGTACTGACCCTGTGACAGTGCAGCACTCCCTCAGTACTGACCCTCTGACTGTGCGGCACCCCCTCAGTACTGACCCTCTGACAGTGCAGCACCTCCTCAGTACTGACCATCTGACAGTGCAGCGCTCACTCAGTACTGACCATCTGACTGCGCAGCACTCCCTCAGTACTGACAATCTGACAGTGCAGCACTCCCTCAGTACTGACCCTCTGACAGTGCGGCACTCCCTCAGTACTGACTCTCTGACAGTGCAGCAATCCCTCAGTACTGACCATCTGACAGTGCAGCACTCCCTCTGTACTGAACCTCTGACAGTGCGGCAATCCCTCAGTACTGACCCTCTGATAGTGCGGCACTCCCTCAGTACTGACCCTCTGACTGTGCGGCACTCCCTCATTACTGACCCTCTGTCAGTGCGGCACTTCCTCATTAATGTCCCTCTGACAGTGCAGCACTCCCTCAGTACTGACCATCTGACAGTGCAGCGCTCACTCAGTACTGACCCTCTGACAGTGCAGCAGTCCCTCAGTACTGACCCTCTGACAGTGCAGCACTCCCTCAGTACTGACCCTCTGACAGTGCAGCACTCCCTCAGTACTGAACCTCTGACAGGGCAGCACTCCCTCAGTACTGACTCTCTGACAGTGCAGCACTCCCTCAGTACTGACCATCAGACAGTGCAGCACTCCCTCTGTACTGAACCTCTGACAGTGCGGCACTCCCTCAGTACTGACCCTCTGGTAGTGCGGCACTCCCTCAGTACTGACCCTCTGACTGTGCGGCACTCCCTCAGTACTGACCCTCTGTCAGTGCGGCACTCCCTCATTTTTGACCCTCTGACAGTGCGGCACTCCCTCAGCACTGACCCTCTGACAGTGCAGCACTCCCTCAGTACTGACCCTCTGACAGTGCGGCACTCCCTCAGAACTGACCCTCTGACAGTGCAGCACTCCCTCAGTACTGACCCTCTGACAGTGCGGCACTCCCTCATTACTAACCCTCTGACAGTGCAGCAGTCCCTCAGTCCTGACCCTCTGACTGGGCGGCACCCCCTCAGTACTGACCCTTTGACAGTGCAGCACTCCCTCAGTGCTGACCATCTGACAGTGCAGCGCTCACTCAGTGCTGACCCTCTGACAGTGCAGCACTCCCTCAGTATTGACCCTCTGACAGTGCAGCACTCCCTCAGTACTAACCCGCTGACAGTGCGGCGCTCCCTCAGTACTGACCCTCTGACAGTGCGGCACTCCCGCAGTACTGACCCCCTGACAGTGCGGCACTCCCTCAGTACTGACCCTCTGACAGTGCAGCTCTCCCTCAATACTGACCCTCTGGCAGTGCGGCACCCCCTCAGTACTGACCCTCTGACAGTGCAGCACTCCCTCAGTTCTGACCCTCTGACAGTGCAGCACTCCCTCAGTACTGACACTTTGACAGTGCAGCTCTCGCTCAGTCCTGACCCTCTGACAGTGCGGCACTCCCTCAGTCCTGACCCTCTGACAGTGCAGCGCTCCCTCAGTACTGACCCACTGACAGTGCAGCGCTCCCTCAGTACTGAACCACTGACAGTGCATTCTCCCTCAGTCCTGAACCTCTGACAGTGCAGCACTCCCTCAGCACTGATCCTCTGACAGTGCAGCACTCCCTCAGTCCTGAACCTCTGACAGTGCGGCACTCCCTCAGTACTGACCCTCTGACAGTGCGGCACTCCCTCAGTACTGACCCTGTGACAGTGCAGCACTCCCTCAGTACTGACCCTCTGACTGTGCGGCACCCCCTCAGTACTGACCCTCTGACAGTGCAGCACCTCCTCAGTACTGACCATCTGACAGTGCAGCGCTCACTCAGTACTGACCCTCTGACTGCGCAGCACTCCCTCAGTACTGACAATCTGACAGTGCAGCACTCCCTCAGTACTGACCCTCTGACAGTGCGGCACTCCCTCAGTACTGACTCTCTGACAGTGCAGCAATCCCTCAGTACTGACCATCTGACAGTGCAGCACTCCCTCTGTACTGAACCTCTGACAGTGCGGCAATCCCTCAGTACTGACCCTCTGATAGTGCGGCACTCCCTCAGTACTGACCCTCTGACTGTGCGGCACTCCCTCATTACTGACCCTCTGTCAGTGCGGCACTTCCTCATTAATGTCCCTCTGACAGTGCAGCACTCCCTCAGTACTGACCATCTGACAGTGCAGCGCTCACTCAGTACTGACCCTCTGACAGTGCAGCAGTCCCTCAGTACTGACCCTCTGACAGTGCAGCACTCCCTCAGTACTGACCCTCTGACAGTGCAGCACTCCCTCAGTACTGAACCTCTGACAGGGCAGCACTCCCTCAGTACTGACTCTCTGACAGTGCAGCACTCCCTCAGTACTGACCATCAGACAGTGCAGCACTCCCTCTGTACTGAACCTCTGACAGTGCGGCACTCCCTCAGTACTGACCCTCTGGTAGTGCGGCACTCCCTCAGTACTGACCCTCTGACTGTGCGGCACTCCCTCAGTACTGACCCTCTGTCAGTGCGGCACTCCCTCATTTTTGACCCTCTGACAGTGCGGCACTCCCTCAGCACTGACCCTCTGACAGTGCAGCACTCCCTCAGTACTGACCCTCTGACAGTGCGGCACTCCCTCAGAACTGACCCTCTGACAGTGCAGCACTCCCTCAGTACTGACCCTCTGACAGTGCAGCACTCCGTCTGTACTGACCCTCTGACAGTGCGGCACTCCCTCAGTACTGACCCTCTGACAGTGCGGCACTCTCTCAGTACTGACCATCTGACAGTGCAGCACTCCCTCAGTACTGAACCTCTGACAGTGCGGCACTCCCTCAGTACTGACCCTCTGATAGTGCGGCACTCCCTCAGTACTGACCCTCTGACTGTGCGGCACTCCCTCATTACTGACCCTCTGTCAGTGCGGCACTTCCTCATTATTGTCCCTCTGACAGTGCGGCACTCCCTCAGCACTGACCCTCTGACAGTGCAGCACTCCCTCAGTACTGACCCTCTGACAGTGCGGCACTCCCTCAGAACTGACCCTCTGACAGTGCAGCACTCCCTCAGTACTGACCCTCTGACAGTGCAGCACTCCGTCTGTACTGACCCTCTGACAGTGCGGCACTCCCTCAGTACTGACCCTCTGACAGTGCGGCAATCTCTCAGTACTGACCCTCTGACAGTGCAGCACTCCCTCAGTACTGACCCTCTGACAGTGCACCTCTCCCTTAGTAATGACCCTCTGACAGTGCAGCACTCCCTCAGTACAAACCTCTGACAGTGCAGTACTCCCTCAGTACTGACCCTCTGACAGTGCGGCACTCCCTCAGTACTGACCCTCTGACCGTGCAGCACTCCCTCGGTACTGAACCTCTGACAGTGCGGCACTCGCTCAGTACTGACCCTCTGACAGTGCAGCACTCCCTCAGTACTGACCATCTGACAGTGCAGCGCTCACTCAGTACTGACCCTCTGACAGTGCAGCAGTCCCTCAGTACTGACCCTCTGACAGTGCAGCACTCCCTCAGTACTGACCCTCTGACAGTGCAGCACTCCCTCAGTACTGACCATCAGACAGTGCAGCACTCCCTCTGTACTGAACCTCTGACAGTGCGGCACTCCCTCAGTACTGACCCTCTGGTAGTGCGGCACTCCCTCAGTACTGACCCTCTGACTGTGCGGCACTCCCTCAGTACTGACCCTCTGTCAGTGCGGCACTCCCTCATTTTTGACCCTCTGACAGTGCGGCACTCCCTCAGCACTGACCCTCTGACAGTGCAGCACTCCCTCAGTACTGACCCTCTGACAGTGCGGCACTCCCTCAGAACTGACCCTCTGACAGTGCAGCACTCCCTCAGTACTGACCCTCTGACAGTGCAGCACTCCGTCTGTACTGACCCTCTGACAGTGCGGCACTTCCTCAGTACTGACCCTCTGACAGTGCGGCACTCTCTCAGTACTGACCCTCTGACAGTGCAGCACTCCCTCAGTACTGACCCTCTGACATTGCAGCTCTCCCTCAGTCCTGACCCTCTGACAGTGCAGCACTCCCTCAGTACTGACCCTCTGACAGTGCAGCACTCCCTCAGTACTGACCCTCTGACAGTGCAGCACTCCCTCAGTACTGACCCTCTGACAGTGCAGCACTCCCTCAGTACTGACCCTCTGACAGTGCAGCACTCCCTCAGTACTGACCCTCTGACAGTGCAGCGCGCCCTCAGTATTGAATCTCTGACAGTGCAGCACTCCCTCAGTACTGACCATCAGACAGTGCAGCACTCCCTCTGTACTGACCCTCTGACAGTGCGGCACTCCCTCAGCACTGACCCTCTGACAGTGCAGCACTCCCTCAGTACTGACCCTCTGACAGTGCGGCACTCCCTCAGAACTGACCCTCTGACAGTGCAGCACTCCCACAGTACTGACCCTCTGACAGTGCAGCACTCCGTCTGTACTGACCGTCTGACAGTGCGGCACTCCCTCAGTACTGACCCTCTGACAGTGCGGCACTCTCTCAGTACTGACCCTCTGACAGTGCGGCACTCCCTCAGTACTGACCATCTGACAGTCCAGCACTCCCTCAGTACTGATCCTCTGACAGTGCGGCACTCCCTCATTACTAACCCTCTGACAGTGCAGCAGTCCCTCAGTCCTGACCCTCTGACTGTGCGGCACCCCCTCAGTACTGAACCTCTGACAGTGCAGCACTCCCTCAGTTCGGACCCTCTGACCGTGCAGCACTCCCTCGGTACTGAACCTCTGACAGTGCGGCACTCGCTCAGTACTGACCCTCTGACAGTGCAGCACTCCCTCAGTACTGACCCTCTGACAGTGTACCGCTCCCTCAGTACTGAGCCTCTGACAGTGCAGCAGTCCCTCAGTACTGATCCTCTGACTGTGCAGCACTCCCTCAGTACTGACCCTCTGACAGTGCGTCACTCCCTCAGTACTGACTCTCTGACAGTGCGGCACTCCCTCAGTACTGACCCTGTGACAGTGCAGCACTCCCTCAGTACTGACCCTCTGACAGTGCGGCACTCCCTCATTACTAACCCTCTGACAGTGCAGCAGTCCCTCAGTCCTGACCCTCTGACTGGGCGGCACCCCCTCAGTACTGACCCTTTGACAGTGCAGCACTCCCTCAGTGCTGACCCTCTGACAGTGCAGCACTCCCTCAGTATTGACCCTCTGACAGTGCAGCACTCCCTCAGTACTAACCCGCTGACAGTGCGGCGCTCCCTCAGTACTGACCCTCTGACAGTGCGGCACTCCCGTAGTACTGACCCCCTGACAGTGCGGCACTCCCTCAGTACTGACCCTCTGACAGTGCAGCTCTCCCTCAATACTGACCCTCTGGCAGTGCGGCACCCCCTCAGTACTGACCCTCTGACAGTGCAGCACTCCCTCAGTTCTGACCCTCTGACAGTGCAGCACTCCCTCAGTACTGACACTTTGACAGTGCAGCTCTCCCTCAGTCCTGACCCTCTGACAGTGCGGCACTCCCTCAGTCCTGACCCTCTGACAGTGCAGCGCTCCCTCAGTACTGACCCACTGACAGTGCAGCGCTCCCTCAGTACTGAACCACTGACAGTGCAGCTCTCCCTCAGTACTGACCCTCTGACAGTGCAGCGCTCCCTCAGTACTGACCCTCTGACAGTGCAGCGCTCCCTCAGTACTGACCCACTGACAGTGCAGCGCTCCCTCAGTACTGACCCACTGACAGTGCATTCTCCCTCAGTCCTGAACCTCTGACAGTGCAGCACTCCCTCAGCACTGATCCTCTGACAGTGCAGCACTCCCTCAGTCCTGAACCTCTGACAGTGCGGCACTCCCTCAGTACTGACCCTCTGACAGTGCGGCACTCCCTCAGTCCTGACCCTCTGACAGTGCAGCGCTCCCTCAGTACTGACCCACTGACAGTGCAGCGCTCCCTCAGTACTGACCCACTGACAGTGCATTCTCCCTCAGTCCTGAACCTCTGACAGTGCAGCACTCCCTCAGCACTGATCCTCTGACAGTGCAGCACTCCCTCAGTCCTGAACCTCTGACAGTGCGGCACTCCCTCAGTACTGACCCTCTGACAGTGCGGCACTCCCTCAGTACTGACCCTGTGACAGTGCAGCACTCCCTCAGTACTGACCCTCTGACTGTGCGGCACCCCCTCAGTACTGACCCTCTGACAGTGCAGCACCTCCTCAGTACTGACCATCTGACAGTGCAGCGCTCACTCAGTACTGACCCTCTGACTGTGCAGCACTCCCTCAGTACTGACAATCTGACAGTGCAGCACTCCCTCAGTACTGACCCTCTGACAGTGCGGCACTCCCTCAGTACTGACCCTCTGACAGTGCAGCTCTCCCTCAGTACTGATCCTCTGACAGTGCGGCACTCCCTCAGTACTGACTCTCTGACAGTGCAGCAATCCCTCAGTACTGACCATCTGACAGTGCAGCACTCCCTCTGTACTGAACCTCTGACAGTGCGGCAATCCCTCAGTACTGACCCTCTGACTGTGCGGCACTCCCTCATTACTGACCCTCTGTCAGTGCGGCACTTCCTCATTAATGTCCCTCTGACAGTGCGGCACTCCCTCAGCACTGACCCTCTGACAGTGCAGCACTCCCTCAGTACTGACCCTCTGACAGAGCGGCACTCTCTCAGAACTGACCCTCTGACAGTGCAGCACTCCCTCAGTACTGACCCTCTGACAGTGCAGCACTCCGTCTGTACTGACCCTCTGACAGTGCACCTCTCCCTTAGTAATGACCCTCTGACAGTGCAGCACTCCCTCAGTACAAACCTCTGACAGTGAAGTACTCCCTCAGTACTGACCCTCTGACAGTGCGGCACTCCCTCAGTACTGACCCTCTGACCGTGCAGCACTCCCTCGGTACTGAACCTCTGACAGTGCGGCACTCGCTCAGTATTGACCCTCTGACAGTGCAGCACTCCCTCAGTACTGACCATCTGACAGTGCAGCGCTCACTCAGTACTGACCCTCTGACAGTGCAGCAGTCCCTCAGTACTGACCCTCTGACAGTGCAGCACTCCCTCAGTACTGACCCTCTGACAGTGCAGCACTCCCTCAGTACTGACCATCAGACAGTGCAGCACTCCCTCTGTACTGAACCGCTGACAGTGCGGCACTCCCTCAGTACTGACCCTCTGGTAGTGCGGCACTCCCTCAGTACTGACCCTCTGACTGTGCGGCACTCCCTCAGTACTGACCCTCTGTAAGTGCGGCACTCCCTCATTTTTGACCCTCTGACAGTGCGGCACTCCCTCAGCACTGACCCTCTGACAGTGCAGCACTCCGTCAGTACTGACCCTCTGACAGTGCGGCACTCCCTCAGAACTGACCCTCTGACAGTGCAGCACTCCCTCAGTACTGACCCTCTGACAGTGCAGCACTCCCTCAGCACTGACCCTCTGACAGTGCAGCACTCCGTCAGTACTGACCCTCTGACAGTGCGGCACTCCCTCAGAACTGACCCTCTGACAGTGCAGCACTCCCTCAGTACTGACCCTCTGACAGTGCAGCACTCCCTCAGTACTGACCCTCTGTAAGTGCGGCACTCCCTCATTTTTGACCCTCTGACAGTGCGGCACTCCCTCAGCACTGACCCTCTGACAGTGCAGCACTCCGTCAGTACTGACCCTCTGACAGTGCGGCACTCCCTCAGAACTGACCCTCTGACAGTGCAGCACTCCCTCAGTACTGACCCTCTGACAGTGCAGCACTCCCTCAGTACTGACCCTCTGACAGTGCGGCACTCCCTCAGTACTGACCCTCTGACAGTGCGGCACTCTCTCAGTACTGACCCTCTGACAGTGCAGCACTCCCTCAGTACTGACCCTCTGACATTGCAGCTCTCCCTCAGTCCTGACCCTCTGACAGTGCAGCACTCCCTCAGTACAAACCTCTGATAGTGCAGTACGCGCTCAGTACTGACCCTCTGACAGTGCAGCACTCCCTCAGTACTGACCCTCTGACAGTGCAGCACTCCCTCAGCACTGACCCTCTGACAGTGCAGCACTCCCTCAGTACTGACCCTCTGACAGTGCGGCACTCCCTCAGAACTGACCCTCTGACAGTGCAGCACTCCCTCAGTACTGACCCTCTGACAGTGCGGCACTCCCTCATTACTAACCCTCTGACAGTGCAGCAGTCCCTCAGTCCTGACCCTCTGACTGGGCGGCACCCCCTCAGTACTGACCCTTTGACAGTGCAGCACTCCCTCAGTGCTGACCATCTGACAGTGCAGCGCTCACTCAGTGCTGACCCTCTGACAGTGCAGCACTCCCTCAGTATTGACCCTCTGACAGTGCAGCACTCCCTCAGTACTAACCCGCTGACAGTGCGGCGCTCCCTCAGTACTGACCCTCTGACAGTGCGGCACTCCCGCAGTACTGACCCCCTGACAGTGCGGCACTCCCTCAGTACTGACCCTCTGACAGTGCAGCTCTCCCTCAATACTGACCCTCTGGCAGTGCGGCACCCCCTCAGTACTGACCCTCTGACAGTGCAGCACTCCCTCAGTTCTGACCCTCTGACAGTGCAGCACTCCCTCAGTACTGACACTTTGACAGTGCAGCTCTCGCTCAGTCCTGACCCTCTGACAGTGCGGCACTCCCTCAGTCCTGACCCTCTGACAGTGCAGCGCTCCCTCAGTACTGACCCACTGACAGTGCAGCGCTCCCTCAGTACTGAACCACTGACAGTGCATTCTCCCTCAGTCCTGAACCTCTGACAGTGCAGCACTCCCTCAGCACTGATCCTCTGACAGTGCAGCACTCCCTCAGTCCTGAACCTCTGACAGTGCGGCACTCCCTCAGTACTGACCCTCTGACAGTGCGGCACTCCCTCAGTACTGACCCTGTGACAGTGCAGCACTCCCTCAGTACTGACCCTCTGACTGTGCGGCACCCCCTCAGTACTGACCCTCTGACAGTGCAGCACCTCCTCAGTACTGACCATCTGACAGTGCAGCGCTCACTCAGTACTGACCCTCTGACTGCGCAGCACTCCCTCAGTACTGACAATCTGACAGTGCAGCACTCCCTCAGTACTGACCCTCTGACAGTGCGGCACTCCCTCAGTACTGACTCTCTGACAGTGCAGCAATCCCTCAGTACTGACCATCTGACAGTGCAGCACTCCCTCTGTACTGAACCTCTGACAGTGCGGCAATCCCTCAGTACTGACCCTCTGATAGTGCGGCACTCCCTCAGTACTGACCCTCTGACTGTGCGGCACTCCCTCATTACTGACCCTCTGTCAGTGCGGCACTTCCTCATTAATGTCCCTCTGACAGTGCAGCACTCCCTCAGTACTGACCATCTGACAGTGCAGCGCTCACTCAGTACTGACCCTCTGACAGTGCAGCAGTCCCTCAGTACTGACCCTCTGACAGTGCAGCACTCCCTCAGTACTGACCCTCTGACAGTGCAGCACTCCCTCAGTACTGAACCTCTGACAGGGCAGCACTCCCTCAGTACTGACTCTCTGACAGTGCAGCACTCCCTCAGTACTGACCATCAGACAGTGCAGCACTCCCTCTGTACTGAACCTCTGACAGTGCGGCACTCCCTCAGTACTGACCCTCTGGTAGTGCGGCACTCCCTCAGTACTGACCCTCTGACTGTGCGGCACTCCCTCAGTACTGACCCTCTGTCAGTGCGGCACTCCCTCATTTTTGACCCTCTGACAGTGCGGCACTCCCTCAGCACTGACCCTCTGACAGTGCAGCACTCCCTCAGTACTGACCCTCTGACAGTGCGGCACTCCCTCAGAACTGACCCTCTGACAGTGCAGCACTCCCTCAGTACTGACCCTCTGACAGTGCAGCACTCCGTCTGTACTGACCCTCTGACAGTGCGGCACTCCCTCAGTACTGACCCTCTGACAGTGCGGCACTCTCTCAGTACTGACCATCTGACAGTGCAGCACTCCCTCAGTACTGAACCTCTGACAGTGCGGCACTCCCTCAGTACTGACCCTCTGATAGTGCGGCACTCCCTCAGTACTGACCCTCTGACTGTGCGGCACTCCCTCATTACTGACCCTCTGTCAGTGCGGCACTTCCTCATTATTGTCCCTCTGACAGTGCGGCACTCCCTCAGCACTGACCCTCTGACAGTGCAGCACTCCCTCAGTACTGACCCTCTGACAGTGCGGCACTCCCTCAGAACTGACCCTCTGACAGTGCAGCACTCCCTCAGTACTGACCCTCTGACAGTGCAGCACTCCGTCTGTACTGACCCTCTGACAGTGCGGCACTCCCTCAGTACTGACCCTCTGACAGTGCGGCAATCTCTCAGTACTGACCCTCTGACAGTGCAGCACTCCCTCAGTACTGACCCTCTGACAGTGCACCTCTCCCTTAGTAATGACCCTCTGACAGTGCAGCACTCCCTCAGTACAAACCTCTGACAGTGCAGTACTCCCTCAGTACTGACCCTCTGACAGTGCGGCACTCCCTCAGTACTGACCCTCTGACCGTGCAGCACTCCCTCGGTACTGAACCTCTGACAGTGCGGCACTCGCTCAGTACTGACCCTCTGACAGTGCAGCACTCCCTCAGTACTGACCCTCTGACAGTGCAGCGCTCACTCAGTACTGACCCTCTGACAGTGCAGCAGTCCCTCAGTACTGACCCTCTGACAGTGCAGCACTCCCTCAGTACTGACCCTCTGACAGTGCAGCACTCCCTCAGTACTGACCATCAGACAGTGCAGCACTCCCTCTGTACTGAACCTCTGACAGTGCGGCACTCCCTCAGTACTGACCCTCTGGTAGTGCGGCACTCCCTCAGTACTGACCCTCTGACTGTGCGGCACTCCCTCAGTACTGACCCTCTGTCAGTGCGGCACTCCCTCATTTTTGACCCTCTGACAGTGCGGCACTCCCTCAGCACTGACCCTCTGACAGTGCAGCACTCCCTCAGTACTGACCCTCTGACAGTGCGGCACTCCCTCAGAACTGACCCTCTGACAGTGCAGCACTCCCTCAGTACTGACCCTCTGACAGTGCAGCACTCCGTCTGTACTGACCCTCTGACAGTGCGGCACTTCCTCAGTACTGACCCTCTGACAGTGCGGCACTCTCTCAGTACTGACCCTCTGACAGTGCAGCACTCCCTCAGTACTGACCCTCTGACATTGCAGCTCTCCCTCAGTCCTGACCCTCTGACAGTGCAGCACTCCCTCAGTACTGACCCTCTGACAGTGCAGCACTCCCTCAGTACTGACCCTCTGACAGTGCAGCACTCCCTCAGTACTGACCCTCTGACAGTGCAGCACTCCCTCAGTACTGACCCTCTGACAGTGCAGCACTCCCTCAGTACTGACCCTCTGACAGTGCAGCGCGCCCTCAGTATTGAATCTCTGACAGTGCAGCACTCCCTCAGTACTGACCATCAGACAGTGCAGCACTCCCTCTGTACTGACCCTCTGACAGTGCGGCACTCCCTCAGCACTGACCCTCTGACAGTGCAGCACTCCCTCAGTACTGACCCTCTGACAGTGCGGCACTCCCTCAGAACTGACCCTCTGACAGTGCAGCACTCCCACAGTACTGACCCTCTGACAGTGCAGCACTCCGTCTGTACTGACCGTCTGACAGTGCGGCACTCCCTCAGTACTGACCCTCTGACAGTGCGGCACTCTCTCAGTACTGACCCTCTGACAGTGCGGCACTCCCTCAGTACTGACCATCTGACAGTCCAGCACTCCCTCAGTACTGATCCTCTGACAGTGCGGCACTCCCTCATTACTAACCCTCTGACAGTGCAGCAGTCCCTCAGTCCTGACCCTCTGACTGTGCGGCACCCCCTCAGTACTGAACCTCTGACAGTGCAGCACTCCCTCAGTTCGGACCCTCTGACCGTGCAGCACTCCCTCGGTACTGAACCTCTGACAGTGCGGCACTCGCTCAGTACTGACCCTCTGACAGTGCAGCACTCCCTCAGTACTGACCCTCTGACAGTGTACCGCTCCCTCAGTACTGAGCCTCTGACAGTGCAGCAGTCCCTCAGTACTGATCCTCTGACTGTGCAGCACTCCCTCAGTACTGACCCTCTGACAGTGCGTCACTCCCTCAGTACTGACTCTCTGACAGTGCGGCACTCCCTCAGTACTGACCCTGTGACAGTGCAGCACTCCCTCAGTACTGACCCTCTGACAGTGCGGCACTCCCTCATTACTAACCCTCTGACAGTGCAGCAGTCCCTCAGTCCTGACCCTCTGACTGGGCGGCACCCCCTCAGTACTGACCCTTTGACAGTGCAGCACTCCCTCAGTGCTGACCATCTGACAGTGCAGCGCTCACTCAGTGCTGACCCTCTGACAGTGCAGCACTCCCTCAGTATTGACCCTCTGACAGTGCAGCACTCCCTCAGTACTAACCCGCTGACAGTGCGGCGCTCCCTCAGTACTGACCCTCTGACAGTGCGGCACTCCCGTAGTACTGACCCCCTGACAGTGCGGCACTCCCTCAGTACTGACCCTCTGACAGTGCAGCTCTCCCTCAATACTGACCCTCTGGCAGTGCGGCACCCCCTCAGTACTGACCCTCTGACAGTGCAGCACTCCCTCAGTTCTGACCCTCTGACAGTGCAGCACTCCCTCAGTACTGACACTTTGACAGTGCAGCTCTCCCTCAGTCCTGACCCTCTGACAGTGCGGCACTCCCTCAGTCCTGACCCTCTGACAGTGCAGCGCTCCCTCAGTACTGACCCTCTGACAGTGCAGCGCTCCCTCAGTACTGACCCTCTGACAGTGCAGCGCTCCCTCAGTACTGACCCACTGACAGTGCAGCGCTCCCTCAGTACTGACCCACTGACAGTGCATTCTCCCTCAGTCCTGAACCTCTGACAGTGCAGCACTCCCTCAGCACTGATCCTCTGACAGTGCAGCACTCCCTCAGTCCTGAACCTCTGACAGTGCGGCACTCCCTCAGTACTGACCCTCTGACAGTGCGGCACTCCCTCAGTCCTGACCCTCTGACAGTGCAGCGCTCCCTCAGTACTGACCCACTGACAGTGCAGCGCTCCCTCAGTACTGACCCACTGACAGTGCAGCGCTCCCTCAGTACTGACCCTCTGACAGTGCAGCACTCCCTCAGTACTGACCCTCTGACAGTGCGGCACTCCCTCAGTACTGACCCTCTGACAGTGCAGCTCTCCCTCAGTACTGATCCTCTGACAGTGCGGCACTCCCTCAGTACTGACTCTCTGACAGTGCAGCAATCCCTCAGTACTGACCATCTGACAGTGCAGCACTCCCTCTGTACTGAACCTCTGACAGTGCGGCAATCCCTCAGTACTGACCCTCTGATAGTGCGGCACTCCCTCAGTACTGACCCTCTGACTGTGCGGCACTCCCTCATTACTGACCCTCTGTCAGTGCGGCACTTCCTCATTAATGTCCCTCTGACAGTGCGGCACTCCCTCAGCACTGACCCTCTGACAGTGCAGCACTCCCTCAGTACTGACCCTCTGACAGAGCGGCACTCTCTCAGAACTGACCCTCTGACAGTGCAGCACTCCCTCAGTACTGACCCTCTGACAGTGCAGCACTCCGTCTGTACTGACCCTCTGACAGTGCACCTCTCCCTTAGTAATGACCCTCTGACAGTGCAGCACTCCCTCAGTACAAACCTCTGACAGTGAAGTACTCCCTCAGTACTGACCCTCTGACAGTGCGGCACTCCCTCAGTACTGACCCTCTGACCGTGCAGCACTCCCTCGGTACTGAACCTCTGACAGTGCGGCACTCGCTCAGTATTGACCCTCTGACAGTGCAGCACTCCCTCAGTACTGACCATCTGACAGTGCAGCGCTCACTCAGTACTGACCCTCTGACAGTGCAGCAGTCCCTCAGTACTGACCCTCTGACAGTGCAGCACTCCCTCAGTACTGACCCTCTGACAGTGCAGCACTCCCTCAGTACTGACCATCAGACAGTGCAGCACTCCCTCTGTACTGAACCTCTGACAGTGCGGCACTCCCTCAGTACTGACCCTCTGGTAGTGCGGCACTCCCTCAGTACTGACCCTCTGACTGTGCGGCACTCCCTCAGTACTGACCCTCTGTAAGTGCGGCACTCCCTCATTTTTGACCCTCTGACAGTGCGGCACTCCCTCAGCACTGACCCTCTGACAGTGCAGCACTCCGTCAGTACTGACCCTCTGACAGTGCGGCACTCCCTCAGAACTGACCCTCTGACAGTGCAGCACTCCCTCAGTACTGACCCTCTGACAGTGCAGCACTCCCTCAGCACTGACCCTCTGACAGTGCAGCACTCCGTCAGTACTGACCCTCTGACAGTGCGGCACTCCCTCAGAACTGACCCTCTGACAGTGCAGCACTCCCTCAGTACTGACCCTCTGACAGTGCAGCACTCCCTCAGTACTGACCCTCTGTAAGTGCGGCACTCCCTCATTTTTGACCCTCTGACAGTGCGGCACTCCCTCAGCACTGACCCTCTGACAGTGCAGCACTCCGTCAGTACTGACCCTCTGACAGTGCGGCACTCCCTCAGAACTGACCCTCTGACAGTGCAGCACTCCCTCAGTACTGACCCTCTGACAGTGCAGCACTCCCTCAGTACTGACCCTCTGACAGTGCGGCACTCCCTCAGTACTGACCCTCTGACAGTGCGGCACTCTCTCAGTACTGACCCTCTGACAGTGCAGCACTCCCTCAGTACTAACCCTCTGACATTGCAGCTCTCCCTCAGTCCTGACCCTCTGACAGTGCAGCACTCCCTCAGTACAAACCTCTGATAGTGCAGTACGCGCTCAGTACTGACCCTCTGACAGTGCAGCACTCCCTCAGTACTGACCCTCTGACAGTGCAGCACTCCCTCAGTACTGATCCTCTGACTGTGCAGCACTCTCTCAGTCCTGAACCTCTGACAGTGCGGCACTCAATCAGTACTGACTCTCTGACAGTGCGGCACTCCCTCAGTACTGACTCTCTGACAGTGCGGCACTCCCTCAGTACTGACCATGTGACAGTCCAGCACTCCCTCAGTACTGACCCTCTGACAGTGCAGCTCTCCCTCAGTACTGACTCTCTGACAGTGCGGCACTCCCTCAGTACTGACCATGTGACAGTCCAGCACTCCCTCAGTACTGACCCTCTGACAGTCCAGCACTCCCTCAGTACTGACCCTCTGAGAGTGCAGCGCGCCCTCGGTACTGAACCTCTGACAGTGCAGCTCTCCCTCAATACTGACCCTCTGGCAGTGCGGCACCCCCTCAGTACTGACCATGTGACAGTCCAGCACTCCCTCAGTACTGACCCTCTGACAGTGCAGCTCTCCCTCAGTACTGACCCTCTGAGAGTGCAGCGCGCCCTCGGTACTGAACCTCTGACAGTGCAGCTCTCCCTCAATACTGACCCTCTGGCAGTGCGGCACCCCCTCAGTACTGACCCTCTGACAGTGCAGCACTCCCTCAGAACTGACCCTCTGACAGTGCAGCTCTCCCTCAGTACTGACCCTCTGACAGTGCAGCACTCCCTCAGTACTGACATTTTGACAGTGCAGCTCTCCCTCAGTCCTGACCCTCTGACAGTGCAGCGCTCCCTCAGTACTGACCCACTGACAGTGCAGCAATCCCTCACTACTGACCCTCTGACAGTGCAGCACTCCCTCAGTACTGACCCTCTGACAGTGCAGCACTCCCTCAGTACTGTCCCTCTGACAGTGCAGCACTCCCTCAGTACTGACCATCAGACAGTGCAGCACTCCCAATGTACTGAACCTCTGACAATGCGGCACTCCCTCAGTACTGACCCTCTGATAGTGCAGCGCGCCCTCAGTACTGACCCTCTGACAGTGCAGCACTCCCTCAGTACTGACCATCAGACAGTGCAGCACTCCCTCTGTACTGAACCTCTGACAGTGCGGCACTCCCTCAGTACTGACCCTCTGATAGTGCGGCACTCCCTCAGTACTGACCCTCTGACTGTGCGGCACTCCCTCAGTACTGACTCTCTGTCAGTGCGGCACTCCCTCATTTTTGACCTTCTGACAGTGCGGCACTCCCTCAGCACTGACCCTCTGACAGTGCAGCACTCCCTCAGTACTGACCCTCTGACAGTGCGGCACTCCCTCAGAACTGACCCTCTGACAGTGCAGCACTCCCACAGTACTGAGCCTCTGACAGTTCAGCACTCCGTCTGTACTGACCGTCTGACAGTGCGGCACTCCCTCAGTACTGACCCTCTGACAGTGCGGCACTCTCTCAGTACTGACCCTCTGACAGTGCGGCACTCCCTCAGTACTGGCCATGTGACAGTGCAGCACTCCCTCAGTACTGATCCTCTGACAGTGCGGCACTCCCTCATTACTAACCCTCTGACAGTGCAGCAGTCCCTCAGTCCTGACCCTCTGACTGTGCGGCACCCCCTCAGTACTGACCCTCTGACAGTGCAGCACTCCCTCAGTTCTGACCCTCTGACCGTGCAGCACTCCCTCGGTACTGAACCTCTGACAGTCCGGCACTCACTCAGTACTGACCCTCTGACAGTGCAGCACTCCCTCAGTACTGACCCTCTGACAGTGTAGCGCTCCCTCAGTACTGAGCCTCTGACAGTGCAGCAGTCCCTCAGTACTGATCCTCTGACTGTGCAGCACTCCCTCAGTACTGACCCTCTGACAGTGCGGCACTCCCTCAGTACTGACTCTCTGACAGTGCGGCACTCCCTCAGTACTGACCCTTTGACAGTGCAGCACTCCCTCAGTACTGACCCTCTGACAGTGCGGCACTCCCTCAGTATTGACCCTCTGACAGTGCAGCACTCCCTCAGTACTAACCCGCTGACAGTGCGGCGCTCCCTCAGTACTGACCCTCTGACAGTGCGGCACTCCCTCAGTACTGACCCTCTGACAGTGCGGCACTCCCGCAGTACTGACCCCCTGACAGTGCGGCACTCCCTCAGTACTGACCCTCTGACAGTGCTGCTCTCCCTCAATACTGACCCTCTGGCAGTGCGGCACCCCTCAGTACTGACCCTCTGACAGTGCAGCACTCCCTCAGGACTGACCCTCTGACAGTGCAGCTCTCCCTCAGTTCTGACCCTCTGACTGGGCGGCACACCCTCAGTACTGACCCTTTGACAGTGCAGCACTCCCTCAGTGCTGACCATCTGACAGTGCAGCGCTCACTCAGTGCTGACCCTCTTACAGTGCAGCACTCCCTCAGTATTGACCCTCTGACAGTGCAGCACTCCCTCAGTACTAACCCGCTGACAGTCCGGCGCTCCCTCAGTACTGACCCTCTGACAGTGCGGCACTCCCGCAGTACTGACCCCCTGACAGTGCGGCACTCCCTCAGTACTGACCCTCTGACAGTGCAGCTCTCCCTCAATACTGATCCTCTGACAGTGCAGCACTCCCTCAGCACTGATCCTCTGACAGTGCAGCACTCCCTCAGTCCTGAACCTCTGACAGTGCGGCACTCCCTCAGTACTGACCCTCTGACAGTGCGGCACTCCCTCAGTACTGACCCTGTGACAGTGCAGCACTCCCTCAGTACTGACCCTCTGACTGTGCGGCACCCCCTCAGTACTGACCATCTGACAGTGCAGCGCTCACTCAGTACTGACCCTCTGACTGTGCAGCACTCCCTCAGTACTGACCCTCTGACAATGCAGCACTCCCTCAGTACTGACCCTCTGAAAGTGCAGCACTCCCTCAGTACTGACCATCTGACAGTGCAGCGCGCCTTCAGTACTGACCCCCTGACAGTGCGGCACTCCCTCAGTACTGACCCTCTGACAGTGCAGATCTCCCTCAATACTGACCCTCAGGCAGTGCGTCATCCCCTCAGTACTGACCCTCTGACAGTGCAGCTCTCACTCAGTACTGACCCTCTGACAGTGCAGCGCTCCCTCAGTACTGACCCACTGACAGTGCAGCACTCCCTCAGTACTGACCCTCTGACAGTGCAGCTCTCCCTCAGCACTGATCCTCTGACAGTGCAGCGCTCCCTCAGTACTGACCCACTGACAGTGCAGCACTCCCTCAGTACTGACCCTCTGACAGTGCAGCTCTCCCTCAGTACTGACCCTCTGACAGTGCAGCTCTCACTCAGTACTGACCCTCTGACAGTGCAGCGCTCCCTCAGTACTGACCCACTGACAGTGCAGCACTCCCTCAGTACTGACCCTCTGACAGTGCAGCGCTCCCTCAGTACTGACCCACTGACACTGCAGCACTCCCTCAGTACTGACCCTCTGACAGTGCAGCACTCCCTCAGTACTGAGCCTCTGACATGCAGCACTCCCTCAGTCCTGAACCTCTGACAGTGCGGCACTCCCTCAGTACTGACTCTCTGACAGTGCGGAACTCCCTCAGTACTGACCCTGTGACAGTGCAGCACTCCCTCAGTACTGACCCTTTGACAGTGCGGCACTCCCTCAGTACTGACCATCTGACAGTGCAGCGCTCACTCAGTACTGACCCTCTGACAGTGCAGCACTCCCTCAGTACTGACACTCTGACAGTGCAGCACTCCCTCAGTACTGAAACTCTGACAGTGCAGCGCGCCCTCAGTACTGACCCTCTGACAGTGCGGCACGCCCTCAGTACTGACCAACTGACAGTGCAGCACTCCCTCAGTACTGACCCTCTGACTGTGCGGCACTCCCGCAGTACTGACCATCTGACAGTGCAGCCCTCCCTCTGTACTGAACCTCTGACAGTGCAGCACACCCTCAGTACTGACCATCTGACAGTGCAGCACTCCCTCAGTTCTGACACTCTGACAGTGCAGCACTCCCTCAGTACTGACCCTCTAACAGTGCAGCACTCCCTCAGTACTGACACTCTGACAGTGCAGCCCTCCCTCAGTACTGACCCTCTGACAGTGCAGCACTCCCTCAATTCTGACCCTCTGACAGTGCAGCACTCCCTCAGTTCTGACCCTCTAACAGTGCAGCACTCCCTCAGTACTGACCCTCTGACATTGCAGCACCCCCTCAGTACTGAACCTCAAACAGAGCAGTACTCCCTCAGTCCTTACTCTCTGATAGTGCAACGCTCCCTCAGTACTAACCCTCTGACAGTGCAGCTCTCCCTCAACACTGACCCTCTGGCAGTGCAGCACCCCCTCAGTACTGACCCTCTGACAGTGCAGCACTCCCTCAGTACAGACCCTCTGACAGTGCGGCACTCCCTCAGTACTGACCATCTGATAGTGCGGCACTCCCTCAGTACTGACCCACTGACTGTGCGGCACTCCCTCAGTACTGACGCTCTGTCAGTGCGGGACTCCCTCAGTACTGACCCTCTGACAGTGCAGCACTACCTCAGTACTGACCCTCTGACAGTGCGGCACTCCCTAAGTACTGACCCTCTGACAGTGCAGCACTCCCTCAGTACTGACCCTCTGACAGTGCGGCACTCCCTCAGTACTGATCCTCTGACAGTGCAGCACTCCCTCAGTACTGACCCTCTGACAGTGCAGCACTCCCTCAGTACTGACCCTCTAACAGTGCAGCACTCCCTCAGTACTGACACTCTGACAGTGCAGCACTCCCTCAGTACTTACCCTCTGACTGTGCGGCACTCCCTCAGTACTGATACTCTGACAGTGCAGCGCTGCCTCAATACTGACCATCTGACAGTGCAGCACCCCCTCAGTACTGACCCTCTGATAGTGCGGCACTCCCTCAGTACTGACCCTCTGATAGTGCGGCACTCCGTCAGTACTGACCCTCTGATAGTGCGGCACTCCCTCAGTTCTGACCCTCTGACAGTGCAGCACTCCCTCAGTACTGACCCTCTGACTGTGCGGCACTCCCTCAGTACTGACTCTCTGACAGTGCGGCACTCCCTCAGTACTGACCCTCTGATAGTGCGGCACTCCCTCAATACTGACCCTCTGTCAGTGCGGCACTCCCTCAGTATTGACCCTCTGACAGTGCGGCACTCCCTCAGTACTGACCCTCTGACAGTGCAGCACTCCCTCAGTACTGACCCTCTGACAGTGCGGCACTCCCTCAGAACTGACCCTCTGACAGTGCAGCACTCCCTCAGTACTGACCCTCTGACACTGCGGCACTCCCTCAGTACTGACCCTCTGACAGTGCGGCACTCCCTCAGAACTGACCCTCTGACAGTGCGGCACTCCCTCAGAACTGACCCTCTGAAAGTGCAGCACTCCCTCAGTACTGACCCTCTGACAGTGCAGCACTCCTCAGTACTGATCTCTGACAGTGCAGCACTCCCTCAGTACTGACCCTCTGACAGTGCGGCACTCCCTCAGTACTGGCCCTCTGACAGTGCAGCACTCCCTCAGTACTGACCCTCTGACAGTGCAGCACTCCCTCAGTACTGACACTCTGACAGCGCAGCACTCCCTCAGTACTGACCCTCTGACAGTGCAGCACTCCCTATGTACTGACCCTCTGACAGTGCAGCACTCCATCAGTACTGACCCTGTGACAGTGCAGCACTCTCTCAGTACTGACCCTCTGACAGTGCAGCACTCCCTCAGTACTGACCCTCTGACCGTGCGGCACTCCCTCAGTACTGACCCTCTGACAGTGCAGCCCTCCCTCAGCACTGCCCCACTGACAGTGCAGCACTCCCTCTGTTCTGACCCACTCACAGTGAAGCACACACTCAGTACTGATCCTCTGACAATGCAGCACTCCCTCAGTACAGATCTTCTGACAGTGTGACACTCCCTCAGTACTGACCCTCTGACAGTGCAGCACTCCCTCAGTACTGACCCTCTGACAGTGCAGCACTCCCTCTGTTCTGACCCACTGACAGTGTAGCACTCCCTCAGTACTGACCCTCTGACAGTGCAGCCCTCCCTCAGTACTGACCCTCTGACAGTGTAGCACTCCCTCAGTACTGACACTCTGACAGTGTGACACTCCCTCAGTACTGACCCTCTGACAGTGCAGCTCACCCTCAGTACTGACCCTCTGACAGTGCAGCTCTCCCTCAGTACTGACCATCTGACAGTACAGCACTCCCTCAGTACTGACCCTCTGACAGTGCGGCACTCCCTCAGTACTGACCCTCTGACAGTGCAGCACTCTCTAAGTGCTGACCCTCTGACAGTGCGGCACTCCCTCAGTACTGACCCTCTGACAGTGCAGCACTCCCTCTGTTCTGACCCACTCACAGTGAAGCACACACTCAGTACTGATCCTCTGACAATGCAGCACTCCCTCAGTACTGACCTTCTGACAGTGCGGCACTCCCTCAGCACTGCCCCTCTGACAGTGCAGCACTCCCTCAGTACTGACCTTCTGACAGTGTTGCACTCCCTCAGTACTGACCCTCTGACAGTTCAGCTCTCCCTCAGTACTGACCCTCTGACAGTGCAGCACTCCCTCAATACTGACCCTCTGACAGTGCAGCACTCCCTCAGTACTGACCCTCTGACAGTGCGGCACTCCCTCAGTACTGACCCTCTGACAGTGCAGCACTCCCTCAGTACTGACCCTCTGACAGTGCAGCACTCCCTCAGTACTGACCCTCTGACAGCGCAGCACTCCCTCAGTACTGACCCTCTGACAGTGCAGCACTCCCTCAGTACTGACCCTCTGACAGTGCAGCACTCCATCAGTACTGACCCTCAGACAGTGTAGCACTCCCTCAGTACTGACCCTCTGACAGTGCAGCTCTCCCTCAGTACTGACCCTCTGACATTGCAGCACCCCCTCAGTACTGAACCTCAAACAGAGCAGTACTCCCTCAGTCCTTACTCTCTGATAGTGCAACGCTCCCTCAGTACTAACCCTCTGACAGTGCAGCTCTCCCTCAACACTGACCCTCTGGCAGTGCAGCACCCCCTCAGTACTGACCCTCTGACAGTGCAGCACTCCCTCAGTACAGACCCTCTGACAGTGCGGCACTCCCTCAGTACTGACCATCTGATAGTGCGGCACTCCCTCAGTACTGACCCACTGACTGTGCGGCACTCCCTCAGTACTGACGCTCTGTCAGTGCGGGACTCCCTCAGTACTGACCCTCTGACAGTGCAGCACTACCTCAGTACTGACCCTCTGACAGTGCGGCACTCCCTAAGTACTGACCCTCTGACAGTGCAGCACTCCCTCAGTACTGACCCTCTGACAGTGCGGCACTCCCTCAGTACTGATCCTCTGACAGTGCAGCACTCCCTCAGTACTGACCCTCTGACAGTGCAGCACTCCCTCAGTACTGACCCTCTAACAGTGCAGCACTCCCTCAGTACTGACACTCTGACAGTGCAGCACTCCCTCAATACTTACCCTCTGACTGTGCGGCACTCCCTCAGTACTGATACTCTGACAGTGCAGCGCTGCCTCAATACTGACCATCTGACAGTGCAGCACCCCCTCAGTACTGACCCTCTGATAGTGCGGCACTCCCTCAGTACTGACCCTCTGATAGTGCGGCACTCCGTCAGTACTGACCCTCTGATAGTGCGGCACTCCCTCAGTTCTGACCCTCTGACAGTGCAGCACTCCCTCAGTACTGACCCTCTGACTGTGCGGCACTCCCTCAGTACTGACTCTCTGACAGTGCGGCACTCCCTCAGTACTGACCCTCTGATAGTGCGGCACTCCCTCAATACTGACCCTCTGTCAGTGCGGCACTCCCTCAGTATTGACCCTCTGACAGTGCGGCACTCCCTCAGTACTGACCCTCTGACAGTGCAGCACTCCCTCAGTACTGACCCTCTGACAGTGCGGCACTCCCTCAGAACTGACCCTCTGACAGTGCAGCACTCCCTCAGTACTGACCCTCTGACACTGCGGCACTCCCTCAGTACTGACCCTCTGACAGTGCGGCACTCCCTCAGAACTGACCCTCTGACAGTGCGGCACTCCCTCAGAACTGACCCTCTGAAAGTGCAGCACTCCCTCAGTACTGACCCTCTGACAGTGCAGCACTCCTCAGTACTGATCTCTGACAGTGCAGCACTCCCTCAGTACTGACCCTCTGACAGTGCGGCACTCCCTCAGTACTGGCCCTCTGACAGTGCAGCACTCCCTCAGTACTGACCCTCTGACAGTGCAGCACTCCCTCAGTACTGACACTCTGACAGCGCAGCACTCCCTCAGTACTGACCCTCTGACAGTGCAGCACTCCCTATGTACTGACCCTCTGACAGTGCAGCACTCCATCAGTACTGACCCTGTGACAGTGCAGCACTCTCTCAGTACTGACCCTCTGACAGTGCAGCACTCCCTCAGTACTGACCCTCTGACCGTGCGGCACTCCCTCAGTACTGACCCTCTGACAGTGCAGCCCTCCCTCAGCACTGCCCCACTGACAGTGCAGCACTCCCTCTGTTCTGACCCACTCACAGTGAAGCACACACTCAGTACTGATCCTCTGACAATGCAGCACTCCCTCAGTACAGATCTTCTGACAGTGTGACACTCCCTCAGTACTGACCCTCTGACAGTGCAGCACTCCCTCAGTACTGACCCTCTGACAGTGCAGCACTCCCTCTGTTCTGACCCACTGACAGTGTAGCACTCCCTCAGTACTGACCCTCTGACAGTGCAGCCCTCCCTCAGTACTGACCCTCTGACAGTGTAGCACTCCCTCAGTACTGACACTCTGACAGTGTGACACTCCCTCAGTACTGACCCTCTGACAGTGCAGCTCACCCTCAGTACTGACCCTCTGACAGTGCAGCTCTCCCTCAGTACTGACCATCTGACAGTACAGCACTCCCTCAGTACTGACCCTCTGACAGTGCGGCACTCCCTCAGTACTGACCCTCTGACAGTGCAGCACTCTCTAAGTGCTGACCCTCTGACAGTGCGGCACTCCCTCAGTACTGACCCTCTGACAGTGCAGCACTCCCTCTGTTCTGACCCACTCACAGTGAAGCACACACTCAGTACTGATCCTCTGACAATGCAGCACTCCCTCAGTACTGACCTTCTGACAGTGCGGCACTCCCTCAGCACTGCCCCTCTGACAGTGCAGCACTCCCTCAGTACTGACCTTCTGACAGTGTTGCACTCCCTCAGTACTGACCCTCTGACAGTTCAGCTCTCCCTCAGTACTGACCCTCTGACAGTGCAGCACTCCCTCAATACTGACCCTCTGACAGTGCAGCACTCCCTCAGTACTGACCCTCTGACAGTGCGGCACTCCCTCAGTACTGACCCTCTGACAGTGCAGCACTCCCTCAGTACTGACCCTCTGACAGTGCAGCACTCCCTCAGTACTGACCCTCTGACAGCGCAGCACTCCCTCAGTACTGACCCTCTGACAGTGCAGCACTCCCTCAGTACTGACCCTCTGACAGTGCAGCACTCCGTCAGTACTGACCCTCAGACAGTGTAGCACTCCCTCAGTACTGACCCTCTGACAGTGCAGCTCTCCCTCAGTACTGACCCTCTGACAGTGCAGCTCTCCCTCAGTACTGACCCTCTGTCAGTGCAGCACTCCCTCAGTACTGACCCTCTGACAGTGCGGCACTCCCTCAGTACTGACCCTCTAACAGTGCAGCACTCCCTCAGTACTGACCCTCTGACAGTGCAGCACTCTCTCAGTACTGACCCTCTGACAGTGCGGCACTCCCTCAGTACTGACCCTCTGACGGTGCAGCACTCCCTCTGTACTGACCCACTCACAGTGAAGCACACCCTCAGTACTGATCCTCTGACAATGCAGCACTCCCTCAGTACTGACCTTCTGACAGTGTGGCACTCCCTCAGTACTGACCGTCTGACAGTGTAGCACTCCCTCAGTACTGAGCCTCTGACAGTGCAGCACTTCCTCAGTACTGACCCTCTGACGGTGCAGCACTCCCTCTGTACTGACCCACTCACAGTGAAGCACACCCTCAGTACTGATCCTCTGACAATGCAGCACTCCCTCAGTACTGACCTTCTGACAGTGTGGCACTCCCTCAGTACTGACCCTCTGACAGTGCGGCACTCCCTCAGTACTGACCTTCTGACAGTGTGGCACTCTCTCAGTACTGACCCTCTGACAGTGCGGCACTCCCTCAGTACTGACCATCTGACAGTGCGGCACTCACTCAGTACTGACCCTCTGACAGTGTAGCTCTCCCTCAGTACTGACCCTCTGACAGTGCGGCACTCCCTCAGTACTGACCCTCTGACAGTGCAGCACTCTCTCAGTCCTGACCCTCTGACAGTGCAGCACTCCCTCAGTACTGACCCTCTGACAGTGCAGCCCTCCCTCAGCACTGCCCCTCTGACAGTGCAGCACTCCCTCAGTACTGACGCTCTGACAGTGCAGCATTCCCTCAGTACTGACCCTCTGACAGTGTTGCACTTCCTCAGTACTGACCCTCTGACAGTGCAGCTCTCCCTCAGTACTGACCCTCTGACAGTGCAGCTCTCCCTCAGTACTGACCCTCTGACAGTGCAGCACTCCCTCAGCACTGACCCTCTGACAGTGCATCACTCCCTCAGTACTGACCTTCTGACAGTGCAGCACTCCCTCAGCACTGACCCTCTGACAGTGCTGCAGTCCCTCAGTACTAACCATCTGACAGTGCAGCACTCCCTCAGCACTGACCCTCTGACAGTGCTGCAGTCCCTCAGTACTAACCATCTGACAGTGCAGCACTCTCTCAGTACTGACCCTCTAACAGTGCGGCACTCCCTCAGTACTGACCCTCTGACAGTGCAGCACTCCCTCAGTACTGACCCTCTGACATTGCAGCACTCCCTCAGTACTGACCCTCTGACAGCGCAGCACTCCCTCAGTACTGACCCTCTGACAGTGCAGCACTCCCTCAGTACTGACCCTCTGACAGTGCAGCACTCCATCAGTACTGACCCTCTGACAGTGTAGCACTCCCTCAGTACTGACCCTCTGACAGTGCAGCTCTCCCTCAGTACTGACCCTCTGACAGTGCAGCTCTCCCTCAGTACTGACCCTCTGACAGTGCAGCACTCCCTCAGTACTGACCCTCTGACAGTGCGGCACTCCCTCAGTTAGGACCCTCTAACAGTGCAGCACACCCTCAGTACTGACCCTCTGACAGTGCAGCATTCTCTCAGTACTGACCCTCTGACAGTGCGGCACTCTCTCAGTACTGACCCTCTGACAGTGCAGCACTCCCTCAGTACTGACCCTCTGACAGCGCAGCACTCCCTCAGTACTGACCCTCTGACAGTGCAGCACTCCCTCAGTACTGACCCTCTGACAGTGCAGCACTCCATCAGTACTGACCCTCTGACAGTGTAGCACTCCCTCAGTACTGACCCTCTGACAGTGCAGCTCTCCCTCAGTACTGACCCTCTGACAGTGCAGCTCTCCCTCAGTACTGACCCTCTGACAGTGCAGCACTCCCTCAGTACTGACCCTCTGACAGTGCGGCACTCCCTCAGTACTGACCCTCTAACAGTGCAGCACTCCCTCAGTACTGACCCTCTGACAGTGCAGCACTCTCTCAGTACTGACCCTCTGACAGTGCGGCACTCCCTCAGTACTGACGCTCTGACAGTGCAGCACTCCCTCTGTACTGACCCACTCACAGTGAAGCACACCCTCAGTACTGATCCTCTGACAATGCAGCAGTCCCTCAGTACTGACCTTCTGACAGTGTGGCACTCCCTCAGTACTGACCGTCTGACAGTGTAGCACTCACTCAGTACTGAGCCTCTGACAGTGCAGCACTCCCTCAGTACTGACCCTCTGGCAGTGCTGCAGTCCCTCAGTACTAACCATCTGACAGTGCAGCACTCCCTCAGCACTGACCCTCTGACAGTGCTGCAGTCCCTCAGTACTAACCATCTGACAGTGCAGCACTCTCTCAGTACTGACCCTCTGACAGTGCAGCACTCCCTCTGTACTGACCCACTCACAGTGAAGCTCACCCTCAGTACTGATCCTCTGACAATGCAGCACTCCCTCAGTACTGACCTTCTGACAGTGTGGCACTCCCTCAGTACTGACCGTCTGACAGTGTAGCACTCCCTCAGTACTGAGGCTCTGACAGTGCAGCTCTCCCTCAGTACTGACACTCTGATAGTGCAGCTCTCCCTCAGTACTGACCCTCTGACAGTGCAGCACTCCCTCAGTACTGACCCTCTGACAGTGCGGCACTCCCTCAGTACTGACCATCTGACAGTGCGGCACTCCCTCAGTACTGACCCTCTGACAGTGTAGCTCTCCCTCAGTACTGACCCTCTGAAAGTGCAGCTCTCGCTCAGTACTGACCCTCTGACAGTGCAGCACTCCCTCAGTACTGACCCCTGACAGTGCAGCATTCCCTCAGTACTGACCCTCTGACATTGCAGCGCTCCTACAGTACATACCCTCTGATAGTGCAGCACTCCCTCAGTACTGACCCTCTGACAGTGCGGCACTCCCTCAGTACTGACCCTCTGACAGTGCAGCACTCTCTCAGTCCTGACCCTCTGACAGTGCAGCACTCCCTCAGTACTGACCCTCTGACAGTGCAGCCCTCCCTCAGCACTGCCCCTCTGACAGTGCAGCACTCCCTCAGTGCTGACCCTCTGACAGTGTCGCACTCCCTCAGTACTGACCCTCTGACAGTGCAGCACTCCCTCAGTACTGACCCTCTGACAGTGCAGCGCTCCCTCAGTACTGACCCTCTGACAGTGCATCACTCCCTCAGTACTGACCTTCTGACAGTGCAGCACTCCCTCAGCACTGACCCTCTGACAGTGCTGCACTCCCTCAGTACTAACCCTCTGACAGTGCAGCACTCCCTCAGTACTGACCCTCTGACAGTGCAGCTCTCCCTCAGTACTGACCCTCTGACAACGCACCTCTCCCTTAGTAGTGACCCTCTGACAGTGCAGCACACCCTCAGTACTGACCCTCTGACAGTGCAGCGCTCCTCCACTACATACCCTCTGATAGTGCAGCACTCCCTCAGTACTGACCCTCTGACAGTGCGGCACTCCCTCAGTACTGACCCTCTGACAGTGCAGCACTCTCTCAGTCCTGACCCTCTGACAGTGCAGCACTCCATCAGTACTGACCTTCTGACAGTGTGGCACTTCCTCAGTACTGACCCTCTGACAGTGCGGCACTCTCTCAGTACTGACCCTCTGACAGTGCAGCACTCCCTCTGTACTGACCCTTTGACAGTGCAGCACTCCTCAGTACTGATCTCTGACAGTGCAGCACTCCCTCAGTACTGACCCTCTGACAGTGCGGCACTCCCTCAGTACTGGCCCTCTGACAGTGCAGCACTCCCTCAGTACTGACCCTCTGACAGTGCAGCACTCCCTCAGTACTGACACTCTGACAGCGCAGCACTCCCTCAGTACTGACCCTCTGACAGTGCAGCACTCCCTATGTACTGACCCTCTGACAGTGCAGCACTCCATCAGTACTGACCCTGTGACAGTGCAGCACTCCCTCAGTACTGACCCTCTGACCGTGCGGCACTCCCTCAGTACTGACCCTCTGACAGTGCAGCCCTCCCTCAGCACTGCCCCACTGACAGTGCAGCACTCCCTCTGTTCTGACCCACTCACAGTGAAGCACACACTCAGTACTGATCCTCTGACAATGCAGCACTCCCTCAGTACAGATCTTCTGACAGTGTGACACTCCCTCAGTACTGACCCTCTGACAGTGCAGCACTCCCTCAGTACTGACCCTCTGACAGTGCAGCACTCCCTCTGTTCTGACCCACTGACAGTGTAGCACTCCCTCAGTACTGACCCTCTGACAGTGCAGCCCTCCCTCAGTACTGACCCTCTGACAGTGTAGCACTCCCTCAGTACTGACACTCTGACAGTGTGACACTCCCTCAGTACTGACCCTCTGACAGTGCAGCTCACCCTCAGTACTGACCCTCTGACAGTGCAGCTCTCCCTCAGTACTGACCATCTGACAGTGCAGCACTCCCTCAGTACTGACCCTCTGACAGTGCGGCACTCCCTCAGTACTGACCCTCTGACAGTGCAGCACTCCCTCAGTACTGACCCTCTGACAGTGCAGCACTCTCTAAGTGCTGACCCTCTGACAGTGCGGCACTCCCTCAGTACTGACCCTCTGACAGTGCAGCACTCCCTCTGTTCTGACCCACTCACAGTGAAGCACACACTCAGTACTGATCCTCTGACAATGCAGCACTCCCTCAGTACTGACCTTCTGACAGTGCGGCACTCCCTCAGCACTGCCCCTCTGACAGTGCAGCACTCCCTCAGTACTGACCTTCTGACAGTGTTGCACTCCCTCAGTACTGACCCTCTGACAGTTCAGCTCTCCCTCAGTACTGACCCTCTGACAGTGCAGCACTCCCTCAATACTGACCCTCTGACAGTGCAGCACTCCCTCAGTACTGACCCTCTGACAGTGCGGCACTCCCTCAGTACTGACCCTCTGACAGTGCAGCACTCCCTCAGTACTGACCCTCTGACAGTGCAGCACTCCCTCAGTACTGACCCTCTGACAGCGCAGCACTCCCTCAGTACTGACCCTCTGACAGTGCAGCACTCCCTCAGTACTGACCCTCTGACAGTGCAGCACTCCATCAGTAATGACCCTCAGACAGTGTAGCACTCCCTCAGTACTGACCCTCTGACAGTGCAGCTCTCCCTCAGTACTGACCCTCTGACAGTGCAGCTCTCCCTCAGTACTGACCCTCTGACAGTGCAGCACTCCCTCAGTACTGACCCTCTGACAGTGCGGCACTCCCTCAGTACTGACCCTCTAACAGTGCAGCACTCCCTCAGTACTGACCCTCTGACAGTGCAGCACTCTCTCAGTACTGACCCTCTGACAGTGCGGCACTCCCTCAGTACTGACCCTCTGACGGTGCAGCACTCCCTCTGTACTGACCCACTCACAGTGAAGCACACCCTCAGTACTGATCCTCTGACAATGCAGCACTCCCTCAGTACTGACCTTCTGACAGTGTGGCACTCCCTCAGTACTGACCGTCTGACAGTGTAGCACTCCCTCAGTACTGAGCCTCTGACAGTGCAGCACTTCCTCAGTACTGACCCTCTGACGGTGCAGCACTCCCTCTGTACTGACCCACTCACAGTGAAGCACACCCTCAGTACTGATCCTCTGACAATGCAGCACTCCCTCAGTACTGACCTTCTGACAGTGTGGCACTCCCTCAGTACTGACCCTCTGACAGTGCGGCACTCCCTCAGTACTGACCTTCTGACAGTGTGGCACTCTCTCAGTACTGACCCTCTGACAGTGCGGCACTCCCTCAGTACTGACCATCTGACAGTGCGGCACTCCCTCAGTACTGACCCTCTGACAGTGTAGCTCTCCCTCAGTACTGACCCTCTGACAGTGCGGCACTCCCTCAGTACTGACCCTCTGACAGTGCAGCACTCTCTCAGTCCTGACCCTCTGACAGTGCAGCACTCCCTCAGTACTGACCCTCTGACAGTGCAGCCCTCCCTCAGCACTGCCCCTCTGACAGTGCAGCACTCCCTCAGTACTGACGCTCTGACAGTGCAGCATTCCCTCAGTACTGACCCTCTGACAGTGTTGCACTTCCTCAGTACTGACCCTCTGACAGTGCAGCTCTCCCTCAGTACTGACCCTCTGACAGTGCAGCTCTCCCTCAGTACTGACCCTCTGACAGTGCAGCACTCCCTCAGCACTGACCCTCTGACAGTGCATCACTCCCTCAGTACTGACCTTCTGACAGTGCAGCACTCCCTCAGCACTGACCCTCTGACAGTGCTGCAGTCCCTCAGTACTAACCATCTGACAGTGCAGCACTCCCTCAGCACTGACCCTCTGACAGTGCTGCAGTCCCTCAGTACTAACCATCTGACAGTGCAGCACTCTCTCAGTACTGACCCTCTAACAGTGCGGCACTCCCTCAGTACTGACCCTCTGACAGTGCAGCACTCCCTCAGTACTGACCCTCTGACATTGCAGCACTCCCTCAGTACTGACCCTCTGACAGCGCAGCACTCCCTCAGTACTGACCCTCTGACAGTGCAGCACTCCCTCAGTACTGACCCTCTGACAGTGCAGCACTCCATCAGTACTGACCCTCTGACAGTGTAGCACTCCCTCAGTACTGACCCTCTGACAGTGCAGCTCTCCCTCAGTACTGACCCTCTGACAGTGCAGCTCTCCCTCAGTACTGACCCTCTGACAGTGCAGCACTCCCTCAGTACTGACCCTCTGACAGTGCGGCACTCCCTCAGTTAGGACCCTCTAACAGTGCAGCACTCCCTCAGTACTGACCCTCTGACAGTGCAGCATTCTCTCAGTACTGACCCTCTGACAGTGCGGCATTCTCTCAGTACTGACCCTCTGACAGTGCAGCACTCCCTCAGTACTGACCCTCTGACAGCGCAGCACTCCCTCAGTACTGACCCTCTGACAGTGCAGCACTCCCTCAGTACTGACCCTCTGACAGTGCAGCACTCCATCAGTACTGACCCTCTGACAGTGTAGCACTCCCTCAGTACTGACCCTCTGACAGTGCAGCTCTCCCTCAGTACTGACCCTCTGACAGTGCAGCTCTCCCTCAGTACTGACCCTCTGACAGTGCAGCACTCCCTCAGTACTGACCCTCTGACAGTGCGGCACTCCCTCAGTTAGGACCCTCTAACAGTGCAGCACTCCCTCAGTACTGACCCTCTGACAGTGCAGCATTCTCTCAGTACTGACCCTCTGACAGTGCGGCACTCTCTCAGTACTGACCCTCTGACAGTGCAGCACTCCCTCAGTACTGACCCTCTGACAGCGCAGCACTCCCTCAGTACTGACCCTCTGACAGTGCAGCACTCCCTCAGTACTGACCCTCTGACAGTGCAGCACTCCATCAGTACTGACCCTCTGACAGTGTAGCACTCCCTCAGTACTGACCCTCTGACAGTGCAGCTCTCCCTCAGTACTGACCCTCTGACAGTGCAGCTCTCCCTCAGTACTGACCCTCTGACAGTGCAGCACTCCCTCAGTACTGACCCTCTGACAGTGCGGCACTCCCTCAGTACTGACCCTCTAACAGTGCAGCACTCCCTCAGTACTGACCCTCTGACAGTGCAGCACTCTCTCAATACTGACCCTCTGACAGTGCGGCACTCCCTCAGTACTGACGCTCTGACAGTGCAGCACTCCCTCTGTACTGACCCACTCACAGTGAAGCACACCCTCAGTACTGATCCTCTGACAATGCAGCAGTCCCTCAGTACTGACCTTCTGACAGTGTGGCACTCCCTCAGTACTGACCGTCTGACAGTGTAGCACTTACTCAGTACTGAGCCTCTGACAGTGCAGCACTCCCTCAGTACTGACCCTCTGGCAGTGCTGCAGTCCCTCAGTACTAACCATCTGACAGTGCAGCACTCCCTCAGCACTGACCCTCTGACAGTGCTGCAGTCCCTCAGTACTAACCATCTGACAGTGCAGCACTCTCTCAGTACTGACCCTCTGACAGTGCAGCACTCCCTCTGTACTGACCCACTCACAGTGAAGCTCACCCTCAGTACTGATCCTCTGACAATGCAGGACTCCCTCAGTACTGACCTTCTGACAGTGTGGCACTCCCTCAGTACTGACCGTCTGACAGTGTAGCACTCCCTCAGTACTGAGGCTCTGACAGTGCAGCTCTCCCTCAGTACTGACACTCTGATAGTGCAGCTCTCCCTCAGTACTGACCCTCTGACAGTGCAGCACTCCCTCAGTACTGACCCTCTGACAGTGCGGCACTCCCTCAGTACTGACCATCTGACAGTGCGGCACTCCCTCAGTACTGACCCTCTGACAGTGTAGCTCTCCCTCAGTACTGACCCTCTGAAAGTGCAGCTCTCGCTCAGTACTGACCCTCTGACAGTGCAGCACTCCCTCAGTACTGACCCCTGACAGTGCAGCATTCCCTCAGTACTGACCCTCTGACATTGCAGCGCTCCTACAGTACATACCCTCTGATAGTGCAGCACTCCCTCAGTACTGACCCTCTGACAGTGCGGCACTCCCTCAGTCCTGACCCTCTGACAGTGCGGCACTCTCTCAGTCCTGACCCTCTGACAGTGCAGCACTCCCTCAGTACTGACCCTCTGACAGTGCGGCACTCCCTCAGTACTGACCCTCTGACAGTGCGGCACTCCCTCAGTACTGACCCTCTGACAGTGCAGCACTCCCTCAGTACTGACCCTCTGACAGTGCAGCACTCCCTCAGTACTGACCCTCTGACAGTGCAGCCCTCCCTCAGCACTGCCCCTCTGACAGTGCAGCCCTCCCTCAGTACTGACCCTCTGACAGTGCAGCACTCCCTCAGTACTGACCCTCTGACAATGCAGCCCTCCCTCAGTACTGACCCTCTGACAGTGCGGCACTCCCTCAGTACTGACCCTCTGGCAGTGCGGCACTCCCTCAGTACTGACCCTCTGACAGTGCAGCCCTCCCTCAGCACTGCCCCTCTGACAGTGCAGCTCTCCCTCAGTACTGACCCTCTGACAGTGCGGCACTCCCTCAGTACTGACCCTCTGACAGTGCAGCTCTCCCTCAGTACTGACCCTCTGACAGTGCGGCACTCCCTCAGTACTGACCCTCTGACAGTGCAGCTCTGCCTCAGTACTGACCCTCTGACAGTGCAGCACTCCCTCAGTACTGACCCTCTGACAGTGCAGCTCTCCCTCAGTACTGACCCTCTGACAGTGCAGCACTCCCTCAGTACTGACCCTCTGACAGTGCAGCACTCCCTCAGTACTGACCCTCTGACAGTGCAGCTCTCCCTCAGTACTGACCCACTGACAGTGCAGCACTCCCTCAGTACTGACCCTCTGACAGTGCAGCACTTCCTCAGTACTGACCCTCTGACAGTGCAGCACTCTCTCAGTACTGACCCTCTGACAGTGCGGCACTCCCTCAGTACTGACCCTCTGACAGTGCAGCTCTCCCTCAGTACTGACCCTCTGACAGTGCGGCACTCCCTCAGTACTGACCCTCAGACAGTGCAGCTCTCCCTCAGTACTGACCCTCTGACAGTGCAGCACTCCCTCAGTACTGACCCTCTGGCAGTGCAGCACTCCCTCAGTACTGACCCTCAGACAGTGCAGCACTCCCTCAGTACTGACCCTCTGACAGTGCAGCACTCCCTCAGTACTGACCCTCTGACAGTGCGGCACTCCCTCAGTACTGAACTTCTGACAGTGCAGCACTCCCTCAGCACTGACCCTCTGACAGTGCAGCACTCCCTCAGGACTGACCCTCTGACAGTGCAGCACTCCCTCAGCACTGACCCTCTGACAGTGCTGCACTCCCTCAGCACTGACCCACTGACAGTGCATCACTCCCTCAGCACTCCCTCAGCACTGACCCGTTGACAGTGCGGCGCTCCCTCAGTACTGACCCTCTGACAGTGCGGCACACCCTCAGTACTGACCCCCTGACAGTGCGGCACTCCCTCAGTACTGACCCTCTGACAGTGCGGCACTCCCTCAGTACTGATCCTCTGACAGTGCAGCTCTCCCTCAACACTGACCCTCTGGCAGTGCAGCACTCTCTCAGTCCTGACCCTCTGATAGTGCAGCACTCCCTCAGTACTGACCCTCTGACAGTGCGGCACTCCCTCAGTACTGACCCTCTGACAGTGCAGCACTCTCTCAGTCCTGACCCTCTGACAGTGCAGCACTCCCTCAGTACTGACCCTCTGACAGTGCAACCCTCCCTCAGCACTGCCCCTCTGACAGTGCAGCACTCCCTCAGTCCTGACCTTCTGACAGTGTGGCACTCCATCAGTACTGACCCTCTGACAGTGTTGCACTCCCTCAGTACTGACCCTCTGACAGTGCAGCTCTCCCTCAGTACTGACCCTCTGACAGTGCAGCACTCCCTCAGTACTGACCCTCTGACAGTGCAGCACTCCCTCAGTACTGACCCTCTGACAGGGCGGCACTCCCTCAGTACTGACCCTCTGACAGTGCAGCACTCCCTCAGTACTGACCCTCTGACAGTGCAGCACTGCCTCAGTACTGACCCTCTGACAGCGCAGCACTCCCTCAGTACTGACCCTCTGACAGTGCAGCACTCCCTCAGTTCTGACCCTCTGACAGTGCAGCACTCCATCAGTACTGACCATCTGACAGTGTAGCACTCCCTCAGTACTGACCCTCTGACAGTGCAGCTCTCCCTCACTACTGACCCTCTGACAGTGCAGCTCTCTCTCAGTACTGACCCTCTGACAGTGCAGCTCTCCCTCAGTACTGACCCTCTGACAGTGCAGCTCTCCCTCAGTACTGACCCTCTGACAACCCACCTCTCCCTTAGTAGTGACCCTCTGACAGTGCAGCACACCCTCAGTACTGACCCTCTGACAGTGCAGCGCTCCTCCAGTACATACCCTCTGATAGTGCAGCACTCCCTCAGTACTGACCCTCTGACAGTGCGGCACTCCCTCAGTACTGACCCTCTGACAGTGCAGCACTCTCTCAGTCCTGACCCTCTGACAGTGCAGCACTCCATCAGTACTGACCTTCTGACAGTGTGGCACTTCCTCAGTACTGACCCTCTGACAGTGTGGCACTCCCTCAGTACTGACCCTCTGACAGTGCAGCTCTCCCTCAGTACTGACCCTCTGACAGTGCAGCACTCCCTCAGTACTGACCCTCTGGCAGTGCAGCACTCCCTCAGTACTGACCCTCTGACAGTGCGGCACTCCCTCAGTACTGACCCTCTGACAGTGCAGCACTCCCTCAGGACTGACCCTCTGACAGTGCAGCACTCCCTCAGTACTGACCCTCTGACAGTGCAGCACTCCCTCAGGACTGACCCTCTGACAGTGCAGCACTCCCTCAGGACTGACCCTCTGACAGTGCAGCACTCCCTCAGTACTGACCCTCTGACAGTGCGGCACTCCCTCAGTACTGAACTTCTGACAGTGCAGCACTCCCTCAGCACTGACCCTCTGACAGTGCTGCACTCCCTCAGCACTGACCCACTGACAGTGCATCACTCCCTCAGCACTCCCTCAGCACTGACCCGCTGACAGTGCGGCGCTCCCTCAGTACTGACCCTCTGACAGTGCGGCACACCCTCAGTACTGACCCCCTGACAGTGCGGCACTCCCTCAGTACTGACCATCTGACAGTGCGGCACTCCCTCAGTACTGACCCTCTGACAGTGCAGCTCTCCCTCAACACTGACCCTCTGGCAGTGCAGCACTCTCTCAGTCCTGACCCTCTGATAGTGCAGTACTCCCTCAGTACTGACCCTCTGACAGTGCGGCACTCCCTCAGTACTGACCCTCTGACAGTGCAGCACTCTCTCAGTCCTGACCCTCTGACAGTGCAGCACTCCCTCAGTACTGACCCTCTGACAGTGCAGCCCTCCCTCAGTACTGACCCTCTGACAGTGCAGCTCTCCCTCAGTACTGACCCTCTGACAGTGCAGCACTCCCTCAGTACTGACCTTCTGACAGTGTGGCACTCCATCAGTTCTGACCCTCTGACAGTGTTGCACTCCCTCAGTACTGACCCTCTGACAGTGCAGCTCTCCCTCAGTACTGACCCTCTGACAGTGCAGCACTCCCTCAGTACTGACCCTCTGACAGTGCAGCACTCCCTCAGTACTGACCCTCTGACAGGGCGGCACTCCCTCAGTACTGACCCTCTGACAGTGCAGCACTCCCTCAGTACTGACCCTCTGACAGTGCAGCACTCCCTCAGTACTGACCCTCTGACAGCGCAGCACTCCCTCAGTACTGACCCTCTGACAGTGCAGCACTCCCTCAGTACTGACCCTCTGACAGTGCAGCACTCCATCAGTACTGACCCTCTGACAGTGTAGCACTCCCTCAGTACTGACCCTCTGACAGTGCAGCTCTCCCTCAGTACTGACCCTCTGACAGTGCAGCTCTCCCTCAGTGCTGACCCTCTGACAGTGCGGCACTCCCTCAGTACTGACCCTCTGACAGTGCAGCACTCCCTCTGTACTGACCCACTCACAGTGAAGCACACCCTCAGTACTGATCCTCTGACAGTGCAGCTCTCCCTCAGTACGGACACTCTGATAGTGCCGCTCTGCCTCAGTACTGACCCTCTGACAGTGCAGCACTCCCTCAGTACTGACCCTCTGACAGTGCGGCACTCCCTCAGTACTGACCATCTGACAGTGCGGCACTCCCTCAGTACTGACCCTCTGACAGTGCAGCACTCCCTCAGCACTGACCCTCTGACAGTGCATCACTCCCTCAGTACTGACCTTCTAACAGTGCAGCACTCCCTCAGCACTGACCCTCTGACAGTGCTGCACTCCCTCAGTACTAACCCTCTGACAGTGCAGCACTCCCTCAGAACTGACCCTCTGACAGTGCAGCTCTCCCTCAGTACTGACCCTCTGTCAGTGCACCTCTCCCTTAGTAGTGACCCTCTGACAGTGCAGCACACCCTCAGTACTGACCCTCTGACAGTGCAGCGCTCCTACAGTACATACCCTCTGATAGTGCAGCACTCCCTCAGTACTGACCCTCTGACAGTGCGGCACTCCCTCAGTACTGACCCTCTGACAGTGCAGCGCTCTCTCAGTCCTGACCCTCTGACAGTGCAGCACTCCCTCAGTACTGACCTTCTGACAGTGTGGCACTTCCTCAGTACTGACCCTCTGACAGTGCAGCTCTCCCTCAGTACTGACCCTCTGACAGTGCAGCTCTCCCTCAGTACTGACCCTCTGACAGTGCAGCACTCCCTCAGTACTGACCCTCTGACAGTGCAGCACTCCCTCAGTACTGAGCCTCTGACAGTGCAGCACTCCCTCAGTACTGACCCTCTGACAGTGCAGCAATCCCTCAGTACTGACCCTCTGACAGTGCAGCACTCCCTCAGTACTGACCCTCTGACAGTGCAGCACTCCCTCAGTACTGACCCTCTGTCAGTGCAGCACTCCCTCAGTACTGACCCTCTGACAGTGCAGCACTCCCTCAGTACTGACCCTCTGACAGTGCAGCACTCCCTCAGTACTGACCCTCTGACAGTGCGGCACTCCCTCAGTACTCAACGTCTGACAGTGCAGCACTCCCTCAGCACTGACCCTTGGACAGTGCTGCACTCCCTCAGCACTGACCCACTGACAGTGCATCACTCCCTCAGTACTGACCTTCTGACAGTGCAGCACTCCGTCAGTACTGACCCTCTGACAGTGCAGCACTCCCTCAGCACTGACCCGCTGACAGTGCGGCGCTCCCTCAGTACTGACCCTCTGACAGTGCTGCACACCCTCAGTACTGACCCCCTGACAGTGCGGCACTCCCTCAGTACTGACCCTCTGACAGTGCAGCACTCTCTCAGTCCTGACCCTCTGACAGTGCAGCACTCCCTCAGTACTGACCCTCTGACAGTGCAGCACTCCCTCAGTACTGACCCTCTGACAGTGCAGCACTCTCTCAGTCCTGACCCTCTGACAGTGCGGCACTCCCTCAGTACTGACCCTCTGACAGTGCAGCGCTCCCTCAGCACTGCCCCTCTGACAGTGCGGCACTCCCTCAGTACTGACCCTCTGACAGTGCAGCACTCCCTCAGTACAGACCCTCTGACAGTGCAGCACTCCCTCAGCACTGACCTTCTGACAGTGCAGCACTCCCTCAGTACTGACCCTCTGACAGTGCGGCACTCCGTCAGTACTGACCCTCTGACAGTGCAGCACTCCCTCAGCACTGACCTTCTGACAGTGCAGCACTCCGTCAGTACTGACCCTCTGACAGTGCAGCTCACCCTCAGGACTGACCCTCTGACAGTGCAGCACTCCCTCAGCACTGACCCTCTGACAGTGCATCACTCCCTCAGTACTGACCTTCAGACAGTGCAGCACTCCCTCAGTACTGACCGTCTGACAGTGCAGCACTCCCTCAGTACTGACCCGCTGACAGTGCAGCACTCACTCAGTATTGACCCTCTGACAGTGCAGCAATCCCTCAGTACTGACCCGCTGACAGTGCGGCGCTCCCTCAGTACTGACCCTCTGACAGTGCGGCACTCCCTCAGTACTGACCCCCTGACAGTGCGGCACTCCCACAGTACTGACCCTCTGACAGTGCAGCTCTCCCTCAATAGTGACCCTCTGACAGTGCGGCACTCCCTCAGTACTGACACTCTGACAGTGCGGCACTCCCTCAGTAGTGACCCTCTGACAGTGCAGCACTCCCTCAGTACTGACCCTCTGACAGTGCAGCACTCCCTCAGTACTGACCCTCTGACAGTGCAGCGCTCCTACAGTACATACCCTCTGATAGTGCAGCACTCCCTAAGTACTGACCCTCTGACAGTGCGGCACTCCCTCAGTACTGACCCTCTGACAGTGCAGCACTCTCTCATTCCTGACCCTCTGACAGTGCAGCACTCCTTCAGTACATACCCTCTGATAGTGCGGCACTTCCTCAATACTGACCCTCTGACAGTGCAGCACTCCCTCAGTACTGACCATCTGACAGTGCGGCACTCCCTCAGTACTGACCCTCTGAATGTGCAGCTCTCCCTTAGTAGTGACCCTCTGACAGTGCAGCACTCGCTCAGTACTGACCCTCTGACAGTGCAGCACTCCCTCAGTACTGACCCCTGACAGTGCAGCACTCCCTCAGTACTGACCCTCTGACAGTGCGGCACTCCCTCAGTACTGACCCTCTGACAGTGCAGCACTCTCTCAGTCCTGACCCTCTGACAGTGCAGCACTCCCTCAGTACTGACCCTCTGACAGTGCAGCCCTCCCTCAGTACTGACCCTCTGACAGTGCAGCTCTCCCTCAGTACTGACCCTCTGACAGTGCAGCACTCCCTCAGTACTGACCTTCTGACAGTGTGGCACTCCATCAGTTCTGACCCTCTGACAGTGTTGCACTCCCTCAGTACTGACCCTCTGACAGTGCAGCTCTCCCTCAGTACTGACCCTCTGACAGTGCAGCACTCCCTCAGTACTGACCCTCTGACAGTGCAGCACTCCCTCAGTACTGACCCTCTGACAGGGCGGCACTCCCTCAGTACTGACCCTCTGACAGTGCAGCACTCCCTCAGTACTGACCCTCTGACAGTGCAGCACTCCCTCAGTACTGACCCTCTGACAGCGCAGCACTCCCTCAGTACTGACCCTCTGACAGTGCAGCACTCCCTCAGTACTGACCCTCTGACAGTGCAGCACTCCATCAGTACTGACCCTCTGACAGTGTAGCACTCCCTCAGTACTGACCCTCTGACAGTGCAGCTCTCCCTCAGTACTGACCCTCTGACAGTGCAGCTCTCCCTCAGTGCTGACCCTCTGACAGTGCGGCACTCCCTCAGTACTGACCCTCTGACAGTGCAGCACTCCCTCTGTACTGACCCACTCACAGTGAAGCACACCCTCAGTACTGATCCTCTGACAATGCAGCACTCCCTCAGTACTGACCTTGTGACAGTGTAGCTCTCCCTCAGTACTGACCCTCTGACAGTGCAGCACTCCCTCAGTACTGACCCTCTGACAGTGCAGCTCACCCTCAGTACTGACCCTCTGACAGTGCAGCACTCCCTCAGTACTGACCCTCTGACAGTGTAGCACTCCCTCAGTACTGACCCTCTGACAGTGCGGCTCTCCCCCAGTACTGACCCTCTGACAGTGCAGCTCTCCCTCAGTGCTGACCCTCTGACAGTGCGGCACTCCCTCAGTACTGACCCTCTGACAGTGCAGCACTCCCTCTGTACTGACCCACTCACAGTGAAGCACACCCTCAGTACTGATCCTCTGACAGTGCAGCTCTCCCTCAGTACGGACACTCTGATAGTGCCGCTCTGCCTCAGTACTGACCCTCTGACAGTGCAGCACTCCCTCAGTACTGACCCTCTGACAGTGCGGCACTCCCTCAGTACTGACCATCTGACAGTGCGGCACTCCCTCAGTACTGACCCTCTGACAGTGCAGCACTCCCTCAGCACTGACCCTCTGACAGTGCATCACTCCCTCAGTACTGACCTTCTGACAGTGCAGCACTCCCTCAGCACTGACCCTCTGACAGTGCTGCACTCCCTCAGTACTAACCCTCTGACAGTGCAGCACTCCCTCAGAACTGACCCTCTGACAGTGCAGCTCTCCCTCAGTACTGACCCTCTGTCAGTGCACCTCTCCCTTAGTAGTGACCCTCTGACAGTGCAGCACACCCTCAGTACTGACCCTCTGACAGTGCAGCGCTCCTACAGTACATACCCTCTGATAGTGCAGCACTCCCTCAGTACTGACCCTCTGACAGTGCGGCACTCCCTCAGTACTGACCCTCTGACAGTGCAGCGCTCTCTCAGTCCTGACCCTCTGACAGTGCAGCACTCCCTCAGTACTGACCCTCTGACAGTGCGGCACTTCCTCAGTACTGACCCTCTGACAGTGCAGCTCTCCCTCAGTACTGACCCTCTGACAGTGCAGCTCTCCCTCAGTACTGACCCTCTGACAGTGCAGCACTCCCTCAGTACTGACCCTCTGACAGTGCAGCACTCCCTCAGTACTGAGCCTCTGACAGTGCAGCACTCCCTCAGTACTGACCCTCTGACAGTGCAGCACTCCCTCAGTACTGACCCTCTGACAGTGCAGCACTCCCTCAGTACTGACCCTCTGACAGTGCAGCACTCCCTCAGTACTGACCCTCTGTCAGTGCAGCACTCCCTCAGTACTGACCCTCTGACAGTGCAGCACTCCCTCAGTACTGACCCTCTGACAGTGCAGCACTCCCTCAGTACTGACCCTCTGACAGTGCGGCACTCCCTCAGTACTCAACGTCTGACAGTGCAGCACTCCCTCAGCACTGACCCTTGGACAGTGCTGCACTCCCTCAGCACTGACCCACTGACAGTGCATCACTCCCTCAGTACTGACCTTCTGACAGTGCAGCACTCCGTCAGTACTGACCCTCTGACAGTGCAGCACTCCCTCAGCACTGACCCGCTGACAGTGCGGCGCTCCCTCAGTACTGACCCTCTGACAGTGCTGCACACCCTCAGTACTGACCCCCTGACAGTGCGGCACTCCCTCAGTACTGACCCTCTGACAGTGCAGCACTCTCTCAGTCCTGACCCTCTGACAGTGCAGCACTCCCTCAGTACTGACCCTCTGACAGTGCAGCACTCCCTCAGTACTGACCCTCTGACAGTGCAGCACTCTCTCAGTCCTGACCCTCTGACAGTGCGGCACTCCCTCAGTACTGACCCTCTGACAGTGCAGCGCTCCCTCAGCACTGCCCCTCTGACAGTGCAGCACTCCCTCAGTACAGACCCTCTGACAGTGCAGCACTCCCTCAGCACTGACCTTCTGACAGTGCAGCACTCCCTCAGTACTGACCCTCTGACAGTGCGGCACTCCGTCAGTACTGACCCTCTGACAGTGCAGCACTCCCTCAGCACTGACCTTCTGACAGTGCAGCACTCCGTCAGTACTGACCCTCTGACAGTGCAGCTCACCCTCAGGACTGACCCTCTGACAGTGCAGCACTCCCTCAGCACTGACCCTCTGACAGTGCATCACTCCCTCAGTACTGACCTTCAGACAGTGCAGCACTCCCTCAGTACTGACCGTCTGACAGTGCAGCACTCCCTCAGTACTGACCCGCTGACAGTGCAGCACTCACTCAGTATTGACCCTCTGACAGTGCAGCAATCCCTCAGTACTGACCCGCTGACAGTGCGGCGCTCCCTCAGTACTGACCCTCTGACAGTGCGGCACTCCCTCAGTACTGACCCCCTGACAGTGCGGCACTCCCACAGTACTGACCCTCTGACAGTGCAGCTCTCCCTCAATAGTGACCCTCTGACAGTGCGGCACTCCCTCAGTACTGACCCTCTGACAATGCGGCACTCCCTCAGTAGTGACCCTCTGACAGTGCAGCACTCCCTCAGTACTGACCCTCTGACAGTGCAGCACTCCCTCAGTACTGACCCTCTGACAGTGCAGCGCTCCTACAGTACATACCCTCTGATAGTGCAGCACTCCCTAAGTACTGACCCTCTGACAGTGCGGCACTCCCTCAGTACTGACCCTCTGACAGTGCAGCACTCTCTCATTCCTGACCCTCTGACAGTGCAGCACTCCTTCAGTACATACCCTCTGATAGTGCGGCACTTCCTCAATACTGACCCTCTGACAGTGCAGCACTCCCTCAGTACTGACCATCTGACAGTGCGGCACTCCCTCAGTACTGACCCTCTGAATGTGCAGCTCTCCCTTAGTAGTGACCCTCTGACAGTGCAGCACTCGCTCAGTACTGACCCTCTGACAGTGCAGCACTCCCTCAGTACTGACCCCTGACAGTGCAGCACTCCCTCAGTACTGACCCTCTGACAGTGCAGCGCTCCTACAGTACATACCCTCTGATAGTGCAGCACTCCCTCAGTACTGACCCTCTGACAGTGCGGCACTCCCTCAGTACTGACCCTCTGACAGTGCAGCACTCTCTCAGTCCTGACCCTCTGACAGTGCAGCACTCCCTCTGTACTGACCCTCTGACAGTGCAGCCCTCCCTCAGCACTGCCCCTCTGACAGTGCAGCACTCCCTCAGTACTGACCTTCTGACAGTGTGGCACTCCCTCAGTACTGACCCTCTGACAGTGTTGCACTCCCTCAGTACTGACCCTCTGACAGTGCAGCTCTCTCTCAGTACTGACCCTCTGACAGTGCAGCTCTCCCTCAGTACTGACCCTCTGACAGTGCAGCACTCCCTCAGCACTGACCCTCTGACAGTGCATCACTCCCTCAGCACTGACACTCTGACAGTGCTGCACTCCCTCAGTACTAACCCTCTGACAGTGCAGCACTCCCTCAGTCCTGACCCTCTGACAGTGCAGCTCTCCCTCAGTACTGACCCTCTGACAGTGCACCTCTCCCTCAGTAGTGACCCTCTGACAGTGCAGCACACCCTCAGTACTGACCCTCTGACAGTGCAGCGCTCCTACAGTACATACCCTCTGATAGTGCAGCACTCCCTCAGTACTGACCCTCTGACAGTGCGGCACTCCCTCAGTACTGACCCTCTGACAGTGCAGCACTCCCTCAGTACTGACCTTCTGACAGTGTGGCACTTCCTCAGTACTGACCCTCTGACAGTGTAGCACTCCCTCAGTACTGACCCTCTGACAGTGCAGCTCTCCCTCAGTACTGACCCTCTGACAGTGCAGCTCTCCCTCAGTACTGACCCTCTGACAGTGCAGCACTCCCTCAGTACTGACCCTCTGACAGTGCAGCACTCCCTCAGTACTGACCCTCTCACAGTGCGGCACTCCCTCAGTACTGAACTTCTGACAGTGCAGCACTCCCTCAGCACTGACCCTTGGACAGTGCTGCACTCCCTCAGCACTGACCCACTGACAGTGCATCACTCCCTCAGCACTCCCTCAGCACTGATCCGCTGACAGTGCGGCACACCCTCAGTACTGACCCCCTGACAGTGCGGCACTCCCTCAGTACTGACCCTCTGACAGTGCAGCACTCTCTCAGTCCTGACCCTCTGACAGTGCAGCACTCCCTCAGTACTGACCCTCTGACAGTGCAGTGCTCCCTCAGCACTGCCCCTCTGACAGTGCAGCACTCCCTCAGTACTGACCTTCTGACAGTGCGGCACTCCCTCAGTACTGACCCTCTGACAGTACAGCACTCCCTCAGTATTGACCCTGTGACAGTGCAGCACTCACTCAGTACTGACCCTCTGACAGTGCAGCAATCCCTCAGTACTGACCCGCTGACAGTGCAGCACTCAATCCGTATTGACCCTCTGACAGTGCAGCAATCCCTCAGTACTGACCCGCTGACAGTGCGGCGCTCCCTCAGTACTGACCCTCTGACAGTGCGGCACTCCCTCAGTACTGACCCCCTGTCAGTGCGGCACTCCCTCAGTACCGACCCTCTGACAGTGCAGCTCTCCCTCAGTACTGAGCCTCTGACAGTGCAGCACTCCCTCAGTACTGAGCCTCTGACAGTGCAGCACTCCCTCAGTACTGACCCTCTGACAGTGCAGCACTCCCTCAGTACTGACCCTCTGACAGTGCAGCACTCCCTCAGTACTGACCCTCTGACAGTGCAGCACTCCCTCAGTACTGACCCTCTGACAGTGCAGCACTCCCACAGTACTGACCCTCTGACAGTGCAGCGCTCGCTCAGTACTGACCCTCTGACAGTGCAACACTCCCTCAGTACTGACCCTCTGACAGTGCGGCACTCCCTCAGTACTGAGCCTCTGACAGTGCGGCACTCACTCAGTACTGACCCTCTGACAGTGCAGCACTCCCTCAGTACTGACACTCTGACTGTGCAGCACTCCCTCAGTCCTGAACCTCTGACAGGGCGGCACACCCTCAGTACTGACTCTCTGACAGTGCGGCACTCTCTCAGTACTGACCCTGTGACAGTGCAGCACTCCCTCAGTACTGACCCTCTGACCGTGCGGCACTCCCTCATTACTAACCCACTGACTGTGCAGCACTCCCTCAGTCCTGAACCTCTGACAGTGCGGCACACCCTCAGTACTGACTCTCTGACAGTGCGGCACTCTCTCAGTACTGACCCTCTGACAGTGCAGCGCTCCCTCAGTACTAAGCCTCTGACAGTGCAGCACTCCCTCAGACCTGAACCTCTGACAGTGCGGCACACCCTCAGTACTGACTCTCTGACAGTGCGGCACTCTCTCAGTACTGACCCTCTGACAGTCCAGCACTCCCTCAGTACTGACCCTCTGACTGTGCAGCACTCCCTCAGTCCTGAACCTCTGACAGTGCGGCACACCCTCAGTACTGACTCTCTGACAGTGCGGCAGTCTCTCAGTACTGACCCTCTGACAGTCCAGCACTCCCTCAGTACTGACCCTCTGACAGTGCAGCAGTCCCTCAGTCCTGACCCTCTGACTGTGCGGCACCCCCTCAGTACTGACCCTCTGACAGTGCAGCACTCCCTCAGTACTGACCATCTGACAGTGCCGCACTCCCTCAGTACTGACCCTCTGACAGTGCAGCACTCCCTCAGTACTAACCCTCTGACAGTGCGGCACTCCCGCAGTACTGACCCCCTGACAGTGCGGAACTCCCTCAGTACTGACCCTCTGACAGTGCAGCACTCCCTCAGTATTGACCCTCTTACAGTGCAGCTCACTATCAGTCCTGACCTTCTGACAGTGCTGCACTCCCTCTGCACTGACCCTCTGACAGTGCATCACTCCCTCAGTACTGACCTTCTGACAGTGCAGCACTCCCTCAGCACTGACCCTCTGACAGTGCTGCACTCCCTCAGTACTAACCCTCTGACAGTGCAGCACTCCCTCAGTACTGACCCTCTGACAGTGCGGCTCTCCCTCAGTACTGACCCTCTGACAGTGCGGCACTCCCTCAGGAGTGACCCTATGACAGTGCAGCACTCCCTCAGTACTGACGCTCTGACAGTGCGGCACTCCCTCAGTACTGACCCTCTGACAGTGCAGCACTCCCTCAGTACTGACCCTCTGACATTGCGGCACTCCCTCAGTACTGACCTTCTGACAGTGCGGCACTCCCTCAGTACTGACCCTCTGATAGTGCTGCACTCCCTCAGTACTGACCCTCTGACAGTGCACCTCTCCCTTAGTAGTGACCCTCTGACAGTGCAGCACACCCTCAGTACTGACCCTCTGACAGTGCAGCGCTCCTACAGTACATACCCTCTGATAGTGCAGCACTCCCTCAGGACTGACCCTCTGACAGTGCGGCACTCCCTCAGTACTGACCCTCTGACAGTGCAGCACTCCCTCAGTACTGACCCTCTGCCAGTGCGGCACTCCCTCAGTAATGACCCTCTGACAGTGCAGCACTCCCTCAGTACTGACCCTCTGCCAGTGCGGCACTCCCTCAGTAATGACCCTCTGACAGTGCAGCACTCCCTCAGTACTGACCCTCTGACAGTGCAGCACTCCCTCAGTACTGACCCTCTGCCAGTGCGGCACTCCCTCAGTAATGACCCTCTGACAGTGCAGCTCTCCCTCAGTACTGACCCTCTGGCAGTGCAGCACTCCCTCAGTACTGACCCTCTGCCAGTGCGGCACTCCCTCAGTACTGACCCTCTGACAGTGCAGCACTCCCTCAGTACTGACCCTCTGCCAGTGCGGCACTCCCTCAGTAATGACCCTCTGACAGTGCAGCACTCCCTCAGTACTGACCCTCTGACAGTGCAGCACTCCCTCAGTACTGACCCTCTGCCAGTGCGGCACTCCCTCAGTAATGACCCTCTGACAGTGCAGCTCTCCCTCAGTACTGACCCCCTGACAGTGCAGCTCTCCCTCAGTACTGACCCTCTGCCAGTGCGGCACTCCCTCAGTAATGACCCTCTGACAGTGCAGCACTCCCTCAGTACTGACCCTCTGACAGTGCAGCACTCCCTCAGTACTGATCCTCTGACAGTGCAGCACTCCCTCAGCACTGACCCTCTGACAGTGCATCACTCCCTCAGTACTGACCTTCAGACAGTGTAGCACTTCCTCAGTACTGACCCTCTGACAGTGCAGCACTCCGTCAGTACTGACCCTCTGACAGTGCAGCACTCCCTCAGTACTGATCCTCTGACAGTGCAGCACTCCCTCAGTACTGACCCTCTGACAGTGCAGCTCTCCCTCAGTACTGACCCTCTGACAGTGCAGCACTCACTCAGTATTGACCCTCTGACAGTGCAGCTCTCCCTCAGTACTGACCCTCTGACAGTGCAGCACTCCCTCAGCACTGACCCTCTGTCAGTGCATCACTCCCTCAGTACTGACCCTCTGACAGTGCAGCAATCCCTCAGTACTGACCCGCTGACAGTGCAGCAATCCCTCAGTACTGACCCGCTGACAGTGCGGCGCTCCCTCAGTACTGACCCTCTGACAGTGCAGCACTCCCTCAATAGTGACCCTCTGACAGTGCGGCACTCCCTCAGTACTGACTCTCTGACAGTGCAGCACTCCCTCAGTACTGAGCCTCTGACAGTGCAGCACTCCCTCAGTACTGATACTCTGACTGTGCAGCACTCACTCAGTCCTGAACCTCTGACAGTGCGGCACTCCCTCAGTACTGACCATCTGACAGTGCGGCACCCCCTCAGTACTGACCCTCTGACAGTGCTGCACTCCCTCAGCACTGACCCTCTGACAGTGCAGCTCTCCCTCAATACTGACCCTCTGACAGTGCAGCAGTCCCTCAGAACTGACCCTCTGACAGTGCTGCACTCCCTCAGTACTAACCCTCTGACAGTGCAGCACTCCCTCAGTACTGACCCTCTGACAGTGCGGCACTCCCTCAGTACTGACCCTCTGAGAGTGGTGCTCTCCCTCAGTACTGACCCTCTGACAGTGCAGCACTCCCTCAGTACTAACCCTCTGACAGTGCAGCACTCCCTCAGTACTGACCCTCTGAGAGTGGTGCTCTCCCTCAGTACTGACCCTCTGACAGTGCAGCACTCCCTCAGTACTGACCCTCTGACAGTGCGGCACTCCCTCAGTACTGACCCTCTGACAGTGCGGCTCTCCCTCAGGAGTGACCCTGTGACAGTGCATCACTCCCTCAGTACTGACCCTCTGACAGTGCAGCACTCCCTTAGTACTGACCCTCTGACATTGCGGCACTCCCTCAGTACTGACCTTCTGACAGTGCTTCACTCCCTCAGTACTGACCCTCTGACAGTGCAGCACTCCCTCAGTACTGACCCTCTGACAGTGCGGCACACCCTCAGTACTGACCCTCTGACAGTGCAGCACTCCCTCAGTACTGGCTGTCCGGCACTCCCTCAGTACTGACCCTCTGACAGAGCGGCACTCCCTCAGTATTGACCCTCTGACAGTGCGGCACTCCCTCAGTACTGACCCTCTGACAGTGCAGCACTCCCTCTGTACTGACCCTCTGTCAGTGCGGCACTCCCTCAGAACTGACCCTCTGACTGTGCAGCACTCCATCAGTACTGACACTCTGACAGTGAAGCACTCCCTCAGTACTGACCCTCTGACAGTGCGGCACTCCCTCAGTACTGACCCTCTGACAGTGCGGGACTCGCTCAGAACTGACCCTCTGACAGCGCAGCACTCCCTCTGTACTGACCCTCTGACGGTACGGCACTCCCTCAGTACTGACCCTCTGACAGTGCGGCACTCTCTCAGTACTGACCCGCTGACAGTGCAGCACTCCCTCTATACTGACCCATTCACAGTGAAGCACACCCTCAGTACTGATCCTCTGACAGTGCAGCACTCCCTCAGTACTGATCCTCTGACAGTGCAGCTCTCCCTCAGTACTGACCCTCTGACAGTGCAGCTCTCCCTCAGTACTGACCCTCTGACAGTGCAGCTCTCCCTCAGTACTGACCCTCTGACAGTGCAGCACTCCCTCAGTACTGACCCTCTGACAGTGCGGCACTCCCTCAGTACTGACCCACTGTAGTGCAGCTCTCCCTCAGTACTGACCATCTGACAGTGCTGCTCTCCCTCAGTACTGACCCTCTGACAGTGCAGCACTCCCTCAGTACTGACCCTCTGACACTGCAGCTCTCCCTCAGTACTGACCCTCTGACAGCGCTGCACTCCCTCAGTACTGACCCCCTGACAGTGCAGCACTCCCTCAGTACTGAACCTCTGACAGTGCAGCGCTCCCTCAGTAGTGACCCTCTGACAGTGCAGCACTCCCTCAGTACTGACCCTCTGACAGTGCAGCGCTCCTTCAGTACTTACCCTCTGACAATGCGGCACTCCCTTTGCACTGACCCTCTGACAGTGCAGCACTCCCTCAGTACTGACCCGCTGACATTGCAGCACTCCCTCAGTACTGACCCTCTGACAGTGTCGCACTCTCTCAGTACTGACCCTCTGACAGTGCAGCACTCCCTCAGTACTGACCCTCTGACAGTGCAGCCCTCCCTCAGCACTGCCACTCTGACAGTGCAGCACTCCCTCAGTACTGACCATCTGACAGTGTGGCACTCCCTCAGTACTGACCATCTGACAGTGTGGCACGCCCTCAGTACTGAACCTCTGACAGTGCAGCTCTCCCTCAGTACTGTCCCTCTGACAGTGCAGCTCTCCCTCAGTACTGACCCTCTGACAGTGCAGCACTCCCTCAGTACTGACCCTCTGACAGTGCAGCACTCTCTCAGTTCTGACCCTCTGACAGTGCGGCACTCCCTCAGTACTGACCCTCTGACAGTGCAGCACGCCCTCTGTACTGACCCATTCACAGTGAAGCACACCCTCAGTACTGATCCTCTGACAGTGCAGCATTCCCTCAGTACTGATCCTCTGACAGTGCAGCTCTCCCTCAGTACTGACCCTCTGACAGTGCGGCACTCCCTCAGTACTGACCCTCTGACAGTGCGGCACTCCCTCAGTACTGACCCTCTGACAGTGCAGCACTCCCTCAGTACTGAACCTCTGACAGTGCAGCACACTCTCAGTCCTGACCCCCTGACAGTGCAGCACTCCCTCAGTACTGACACTCTGACAGTGCGGCACTCCCTCAGTACTGACCCTCTGACAGTGCAGCACTCACTCTGTACTGACCCTCTGACAGTGCGGCACTCCCTCAGTATTGACCCTCTGACAGTGCGGCACTCCCTCAGTATTGACCCTCTGACAGTGCGGCACTCCCTCTGTACTGACCCTCTGACAGTGCGGCACTCCCTCAGAACTGACCCTCTGACAGTGCAGCACTCCCTCAGTACTGACCCTCTGACAGTGCGGCACTCCCTCAGAACTGACCCTCTGACAGTGCAGCACTCCCTCAGTACTGACCGTCTGACAGTGCGGCACTCCCTCAGTACTGACCCTCTGACAGTGCGGCACTCCCTCAGAACTGTCCCTCTGACAGTGCAGCACTCCCTCTGTACTGACCCTCTGACAGTGCGGCACTCCCTCAGTACTGACCCTCTGACAGTGCGGCACTCTCTCAGTACTGACCCTCTGACAGTGCAGCACTCCCTCTGTACTGACCCTCTGACAGTGCGCTACTCCCTCAGTACTGACCCTCTGACAGTGCATCACTCCCTCAGTACTGACCCTCTGACAGTGCAGCACGCCCTCAGTACTGTCCCTCTGACAGTGCAGCACTCCCTCAGTACTGACCCTCTGACAGTGCAGCACTCCCTCAGTACTGACCCTCTGTCAGTGCGGCACTCCCTCAGTACTGACACCCTGACAGTGCAGCACTCCTTCTATAATGACCCATTCACAGTGAAGAACACCCTCAGTGCTGATCCTCTGACAGTGCAGCACTCCCTCAGTACTGATCCTCTGACAGTGCAGCTCTCCCTCAGTACTGACCCTCTGACAGTGCGGGACTCCCTCAGTACTGACCCTCTGACAGTGCGGCACTCCCTCAGTACTGACCCGCTGACAGTGCAGCACTCCCTCTATACTGACCCATTCACAGTGAAGCACACCCTCAGTACTGATCCTCTGACAGTGCAGCACTCCCTCAGTACTGATCTTCTGACAATGCAGCTCTCCCTCAGTACTGACCCTCTGACAGTGCGGCACTCCCTCAGTACTGACCCTCTGACAGTGCGGCTCTCCCTCAGTACTGACCCTCTGACAGTGCAGCTCTCCCTCAGTACTGACCCTCTGACAGTGCAGCTCTCCCTCAGTACTGACCCTCTGACAGTGCAGCACTCCCTCAGTACTGACCCTCTGACAGTGCGGCACTCCCTCAGTACTGACCCACTGTAGTGCAGCTCTCCCTCAGTACTGACCATCTGACAGTGCTGCTCTCCCTCAGTACTGACCCTCTGACAGTGCAGCACTCCCTCAGTACTGACCCTCTGACACTGCAGCTCTCCCTCAGTACTGACCCTCTGACAGCGCTGCACTCCCTCAGTACTGACCCCCTGACAGTGCAGCACTCCCTCAGTACTGAACCTCTGACAGTGCAGCGCTCCCTCAGTAGTGACCCTCTGACAGTGCAGCACTCCCTCAGTACTGACCCTCTGACAGTGCAGCGCTCCTTCAGTACTTACCCTCTGACAATGCGGCACTCCCTTTGCACTGACCCTCTGACAGGGCAGCACTCCCTCAGTACTGACCCGCTGACATTGCAGCACTCCCTCAGTACTGACCCTCTGACAGTGTCGCACTCTCTCAGTACTGACCCTCTGACAGTGCAGCACTCCCTCAGTACTGACCCTCTGACAGTGCAGCCCTCCCTCAGCACTGCCACTCTGACAGTGCAGCACTCCCTCAGTACTGACCATCTGACAGTGTGGCACTCCCTCAGTACTGACCCTCTGACAGTGTGGCACGCCCTCAGTACTGAACCTCTGACAGTGCAGCTCTCCCTCAGTACTGTCCCTCTGACAGTGCAGCTCTCCCTCAGTACTGACCCTCTGACAGTGCAGCACTCCCTCAGTACTGACCCTCTGACAGTGCAGCACTCTCTCAGTTCTGACCCTCTGACAGTGCGGCACTCCCTCAGTACTGACCCTCTGACAGTGCGGCACTCCCTCAGTACTGACCCTCTGACAGTGCAGCACGCCCTCTGTACTGACCCATTCACAGTGAAGCACACCCTCAGTACTGATCCTCTGACAGTGCAGCATTCCCTCAGTACTGATCCTCTGAGTGCAGCTCTCTCTCAGTACTGACCCTCTGACAGTGCGGCACTCCCTCAGTACTGACCCTCTGACAGTGCGGCACTCCCTCAGTACTGACCCTCTGACAGTGCAGCACTCCCTCAGTACTGAACCTCTGACAGTGCAGCACACTCTCAGTCCTGACCCCCTGACAGTGCAGCACTCCCTCAGTACTGACACTCTGACAGTGCGGCACTCCCTCAGTACTGACCCTCTGACAGTGCAGCACTCACTCTGTACTGACCCTCTGACAGTGCGGCACTCCCTCAGTATTGACCCTCTGACAGTGCGGCACTCCCTCAGTATTGACCCTCTGACAGTGCGGCACTCCCTCTGTACTGACCCTCTGACAGTGCGGCACTCCCTCAGAACTGACCCTCTGACAGTGCAGCACTCCCTCAGTACTGACCCTCTGACAGTGCGGCACTCCCTCAGAACTGACCCTCTGACAGTGCAGCACTCCCTCAGTACTGACCGTCTGACAGTGCGGCACTCCCTCAGTACTGACCCTCTGACAGTGCGGCACTCCCTCAGAACTGTCCCTCTGACAGTGCAGCACTCCCTCTGTACTGACCCTCTGACAGTGCGGCACTCCCTCAGTACTGACCCTCTGACAGTGCGGCACTCTCTCAGTACTGACCCTCTGACAGTGCAGCACTCCCTCTGTACTGACCCTCTGACAGTGCGCTACTCCCTCAGTACTGACCCTCTGACAGTGCATCACTCCCTCAGTACTGACCCTCTGACAGTGCAGCACGCCCTCAGTACTGTCCCTCTGACAGTGCAGCACTCCCTCAGTACTGACCCTCTGACAGTGCAGCACTCCCTCAGTACTGACCCTCTGTCAGTGCGGCACTCCCTCAGTACTGACACCCTGACAGTGCAGCACTCCCTCTATACTGACCCATTCACAGTGAAGAACACCCTCAGTACTGATCCTCTGACAGTGCAGCACTCCCTCAGTACTGATCCTCTGACAGTGCAGCTCTCCCTCAGTACTGACCCTCTGACAGTGCGGGACTCCCTCAGTACTGACCCTCTGACAGTGCGGCACTCCCTCAGTACTGACCCACTGTAGTGCAGCTCTGCCTCAGTACTGACCATCTGACAGTGCTGCTCTCCCTCAGTACTGACCCTCTGACAGTGCAGCACTCCCTCAGTACTAACCCTCTGACAGTGCAGCTCTCCCTCAGTACTGACTCTCTGACAGTGCAGCTCTCCCTCAGTACTGACTCTCTGACAGTGCGGCACTCCCTCAGTACTGACCCTCTGACAGTGCAGCACTCCCTCAGTACTGACCCTCTGACAGTGCAGCACTCTCTCAGTACTAACCCTCTGACAGTGCAGCTCTCCCTCAGTACTGACCCTCTGACAGTGCAGCTCTCCCTCAGTACTGACCCATGACAGTGCAGCACTCCCTCAGTACTGACCCTCTGACAGTGCAGCACTCCCTCAGTACTAACCCTCTGACAGTGCGGCACTCCCTCAGTACTGACTCTCTGACAGTGCAGCACTCCCTCAGTACTGACCCTCTGACAGTGTAGCACTCCTTCAGTACTTACCCTCTGACAATGCGGCACTCCCTCTGCACTGACCCTCTGACAGTGCAGCACTCCCTCAGTACTGACCCTCTGACAGTGCAGCACTCCCTCAGTACTGCCCCTCTGACAGTGCAGCTCTCCCTCAATACTGACTCTCTGACAGTGCAGCACTCCCTCAGTACTGACCCTCTGACAGTGTAGCACTCCTTCAGTACTTACCCTCTGACAATGCGGCACTCCCTCTGCACTGACCCTCTGACAGTGCAGCACTCCCTCAGTACTGACCAGCTGACAGTGCAGCACTCCCTCAGTACTGACCCTCTGACAGTGTAGCACTCCTTCAGTACTTACCCTCTGACAATGCGGCACTCCCTCTGCACTGACCCTCTGACAGTGCAGCACTCCCTCAGTACTGACCCGCTGACAGTGCAGCACTCCCTCAGTACTGACCCTCTGACAGTGTAGCACTCTCTCAGTACTGACCCTCTGACAGTGCAGCACTCCCTCAGTACTGACCCTCTGACAGTGCAGCTCTCCCTCAGCACTGCCCCTCTGATAGTGCAGCACTCCCTCAGTACTGACCATCTGACAGTGCGGCACTCCCTCAGTACTGACCCTCTGACAGTGTGGCACTCCCTCAGTACTGAACCTCTGACAGTGCAGCTCTCCCTCAGTACTGTACCTCTGACAGTGCAGCTCTCCCTCAGTACTGACCCTCTGACAGTGCAGCACTCCCTCAGTACTGACCGTCTGACAGTGCAGCACTCTCTCAGTACTGAACCTCTGACAGTGCGGCACTCCCTCAGTACTGACCCTCTCACAGTGCAGCACTCCCTCTGTACTGACCCATTCACAGTGAAGCACACCCTCAGTACTGATCCTCTGACAGTGCAGCACTCCCTCAGTACTGAGCCTCTGACAGTGCGGCACTCCCTCAGTACTGAACCTCTGACAGTGCAGCTCTCCCTCAGTACTGACCCTCTGACAGTGCAGCACTCCCTCAGTACTGACCCTCTCACAGTGCAGCACTCCCTCTGTACTGACCCATTCACAGTGAAGCACACCCTCAGTACTGATCCTCTGACAGTGCAGCACTCCCTCAGTACTGAGCCTCTGACAGTGCGGCACTCCCTCAGTACTGAACCTCTGACAGTGCGGCACGCCCTCAGTACTGACCCTCTGACAGTGCAGCTCTCCCTCAATACTGACCCTCTGACAGTGTGGCACTCCCTCAGTACTAAACCTCTGACAGTGCAACACTCCCTCAGTACTGTCCCTCTGACAGTGCAGCTCTCCCTCAGTACTGACCCTCTGACAGTGCAGCACTCCCTCAGTACTGACCCTCTGACAGTGAGCACTCTCTCAGTACTGACCCTCTGACAGTGCGTCACTCCCTCAGTTCTGACCCTCTGACAGTGCAGCACTCCCTCAGTACTGATCTTCTGACAGTGCAGCACTCCCTCAGTACTGATCCTCTGACAGTGCGGCACTCCCTCAGTACTGACCCTCTGACAGTGCGGCACTCCCTCAGTACTGATCCTCTGACAGTGCAGCTCTTCCTCAGTACTGACCCTCTGACAGTGCGGCACTCCATCAGTACTGACCCTCTGACAGTGCAGCACTCCCTCAGTACTGATCCTCTGACAGTGCAGCTCTCCCTCAGTACTGACCCTCTGACAGTGCGACACTCCCTCGGTACTGACCCTCTGACAGTGCGGCACTCCCTCAGTACTGACCCTCTGACAGTGCAGGTCTCCCTCAGTACTGACCATCTGACAGTGCAGCTCTCCCTCAGTACTGACCCTCTGACAGTGCAGCTCTCCCTCAGTACTGACACTCTGACAGCGCAGCACTCCCTCAGTACTGACCCCCTGACAGTGCAGCACTCCCTCAGTACTGACCCTCTGACAGTGCAGCGCTCCCTCAGTACTGACCCTCTGACAGTGCAGCACTCCCTCAGTACTGACCCTCTGACAGTGCAGCACTCCCTCAGTACTGACCCTCTGACAGTGCAGCACTCCCTCAGTACTGACCCTCTGACAGTGCAACACTCCCTCAGTACTGACCCTCTGACAGTGCAGCACTCCCTCAGTAATGACCCTCTGACAGTGCAGCGCTCCTTCAGTACTTAACGTCTGACAGTGCGGCACTCCTTCAGTACTGACCCTCTGACAGTGCGGCACTCTCTCAGTACTGACCATCTGACAGTGCTGCACTCCCTCAGCACTGACCCTCTGACAGTGCGGCACTCTCTCTGTCCTGACCGTCTGACAGTGCAGCACTCCCTCAGTACTGACCCTCTTACAGTGCAGCACTCCCTCAGTAATGACCCTCTGACAGTGCAGCACTCTCTCAGTACTGACCCTCTGACAGTGCAGCACTCCCTCAGTACTGACCCTCTGACAGTGCAGCACTCCCTCAGTACTGACCCTCTGACAGTGCGGCACTCTCTCTGTACTGAACCTCTGACAGTGCAGCACCATCTCTGTCCTGACCCTCTGACAGTGCAGCACTCCATCAGTACTGACCCTCTGACAGTGCAGCACTCTCTCAGTCCTGACCATCTGACAGTGCAGCACTCCCTCAGTACTGACCCTCTGACAGTGCAGCACTCTCTCAGTACTGACCTTCTGACAGTGCAGCCCTCCCTCAGCACTGCCCCTCTGACAGTGCAGCAGTCCCTCAGAACTGACCCTCCGACAGTGCAGAACTCCCTCAGTACTGACCTTCTGACAGTGTGGCACTCCCTCAGTACTGACCCTCTGACAGTGCGGCACTCCCTCAGTACTGACCCTCTGACAGTGCAGCTCTCACTCAGTACTGACCCTCTGACAGTGCAGAACTCCCTCAGATCTGAGCCTCTGACAGTGCGGCACTCTCTCTGTACTGACCCTCTGACAGTGCGGCACTCCCTCAGTACTGACCCACTCACAGTGAAGCACACCCTCAGCACTTATCCTCTGACAGTGCAGCACTCCCTCAGTACTGATCCTCTGACAATGCAGCACTCCCTCGGTACTGATCATCTGACAGTGCGGCACTCCCTCAGTACTGACCCTCTGACAGTGCGGCACTCCCTCAGTACTGACCCTCTGACAGTGCAGCTCTCACTCAGTACTGAAGCTCTGACAATGCAGCTCTCCCTCAGTACTGACCCTCTGACAGTGCAGCACTCCCTCAGTACTGACCCTCTGACAGTGCAGCACTCCCTCAGTACTGACCCTCTGACAGTGCAGCGCTCCTTCTGTACATACCCTCTGATAGTGCGGCACTCCCTCAATACTGACCCTCTGACTGTGCAGCACTCCCTCAGTACTGACCCTCTGAAAGTGCGGCGCTCCCTCAGTACTGACCCTCTGACAGTGCAGCTCTCCCTCAGTACTGACCCTCTGACAGTGCAGCTCTCCCTCAGTACTGACCTTCTGACAGCGCTGCACTCCCTCAGTACTGACCCCCTGACAGTGCAGCACAACTCAGCACTGACCCTCTGACAGTGCAGCACTCCCTCAGTACTGACCCTCTGACAGTGCGGCACTCCTTCAGTACTTAACCTCTGACAGGGCGGCACTCCCTCAGTACTGACCCTCTGACAGTGCGGCACTCCCTCAGTACTGACCCTCTGACAGTGCTGCACTCCCTCAGCACTGAACCTCTGACAGTGCGGCACTCCCTCATTTCTGACCCTCTGAAAGTGCAGCACTCTCTCAGTCCTGACCCTCTGACAGTGCAGCACTCCCTCAGTACTGACCCTCTGACAGTGCAGCACCTCCTCAGTACTGAACCTCTGACAGTGCAGCTCTCCCTCAATACTGACCCTCTGACAGTGCAGCACTCCCTCAGTACTGACCCTCTGAGGGTGCGGCACTCCCTCAGTACTGACCCTCTGACAGTGCAGCACTCCCTCAGTACTGACCCTCTGACAGTGCAGAACTCCCTCAGATCTGAGCCTCTGACAGTGCGGCACTCTCTCTGTACTGACCCTCTGACAGTGCGGCACTCCCTCAGTACTGACCCACTCACAGTGAAGCACACCCTCAGCACTTATCCTCTGACAGTGCAGCACTCCCTCAGTACTGATCCTCTGACAATGCAGCACTCCCTCGGTACTGATCATCTGACAGTGCGGCACTCCCTCAGTACTGACCCTCTGACAGTGCGGCACTCCCTCAGTACTGACCCTCTGACAGTGCAGCTCTCACTCAGTACTGAAGCTCTGACAATGCAGCTCTCCCTCAGTACTGACCCTCTGACAGTGCAGCACTCCCTCAGTACTGACCCTCTGACAGTGCAGCACTCCCTCAGTACTGACCCTCTGACAGTGCAGCGCTCCTTCTGTACATACCCTCTGATAGTGCGGCACTCCCTCAATACTGACCCTCTGACTGTGCAGCACTCCCTCAGTACTGACCCTCTGAAAGTGCGGCGCTCCCTCAGTACTGACCCTCTGACAGTGCAGCTCTCCCTCAGTACTGACCCTCTGACAGTGCAGCTCTCCCTCAGTACTGACCTTCTGACAGCGCTGCACTCCCTCAGTACTGACCCCCTGACAGTGCAGCACAACTCAGCACTGACCCTCTGACAGTGCAGCACTCCCTCAGTACTGACCCTCTGACAGTGCGGCACTCCTTCAGTACTTAACCTCTGACAGGGCGGCACTCCCTCAGTACTGACCCTCTGACAGTGCGGCACTCCCTCAGTACTGACCCTCTGACAGTGCTGCACTCCCTCAGCACTGAACCTCTGACAGTGCGGCACTCCCTCATTTCTGACCCTCTGAAAGTGCAGTACTCTCTCAGTCCTGACCCTCTGACAGTGCAGCACTCCCTCAGTACTGACCCTCTGACAGTGCAGCACCTCCTCAGTACTGAACCTCTGACAGTGCAGCTCTCCCTCAATACTGACCCTCTGACAGTGCAGCACTCCCTCAGTACTGACCCTCTGAGGGTGCGGCACTCCCTCAGTACTGACCCTCTGACAGTGCAGCACTCCCTCAGTACTGACCCTCTGACAGTGCAGCACTCCCTCAGTACTCTCTCTCTGACAGTGCAGCGCTCCTTCAGTACTTACCCTCTGACAATGCGGCACTCCCTCAGCACTGACCCTCTGACTGTGCAGCACTCCCTCAGTACTGACCCTCTGACAGTGCAGAGTTCCTTCAGTACTTAACCTCTGACAGTGCGGCACTCCCTCAGTACTGTCCCTCTGACAGTGCGGCACTCCCTCAGTACTGACCATCTGACAGTGCTGCACTCCCTCAGCACTGACCCTCTGACAGTGCGGCACTCCCTCTGTACTGACCCTCTGACAGTGCAGCACTCTCTCAGTCCTGAACCTCTGACAGTGCATCACTCCCTCAGTACTGACCCTCTGACAGTGCAGCACTCCCTCAGTACTGACCCTCTGACAGTGCAGCACTCTCTCAGTCCTGACCCTCTGACAGTGCAGCACTCCCTCAGGACTGACCCTCTGACAGTGCGGCACTCCCTCAGTACTGACCCCCTGACAGTGCAGCACAACTCAGCACTGACCCTCTGACAGTGCAGCTCTCCCTCAGTACTGACCCTCTGACAGTGCGGCACTCCTTCAGTACTGACCCTCTGACAGTGCAGCTCTCCCTCAATACTGACCCTCTGACAGTGCAGCACTCCCTCAGTACTGACCCTCTGACAGTGCAGCACTCCCTCAGTACTGACCCTCTGACAGTGCAGCATTCCCTCAGTAATGACCCTCTGACAGTGCGGAACTCCCTCAGTACTGACCCTCTGACAGTGCAGCACTCCCTCAATACTGACCTTCTGACAGCGCTGCACTCCCTCAGTACTGACCCCCTGACAGTGCAGCACAACTCAGCACTGACCCTCTGACAGTGCAGCTCTCCCTCAGTACTGACCCTCTGACAGTGCAGCGCTCCCTCAGTACTGACTCTCTGACAGTGCAGCGCTCCCTCAGTACTGACCCTCTGACAGTGCAGCGCTCCTTCAGTACTTACCCTCTGACAATGCGGCACTCCCTGAGCACTGACCCTCTGACAGTGCAGCACTCCATCAGTACTGACCCTCTGACAGTGCAGCGCACCTTCAGTACTTAACCTCTGACAGTGCGGCACTCCCTCAATACTGACCCTCTGACAGTGCGGCACTCCCTCAGTACTGACCATCTGACAGTGCTGCACTCCCTCAGCACTGACCCTCTGACAGTGCGGCACTCCCTCCGTACTGACCCTCTGACAGTGCTGCACTCCCTCAGTACTGACCCTCTGACAGTGCAGCACTCCCTCTGTACTGACCCTCTGACAGTGCGGCACTCTCTCAGTACTGACCCTCTGACAGTGCAGCGCTCCTTCAGTACTTAACCTCTGACAGTGCGGCACTCCCTCAATACTGACCCTCTGACAGTGCGGCACTCCCTCAGTACTGACCATCTGACAGTGCTGCACTCCCTCAGCACTGACCCTCTGACAGTGCGGCACTCCCTCTGTACTTATCCTCTGACAGTGCAGCACTCCCTCAGTACTGATCCTCTGACAATGCAGCACTCCCTCGGTACTGATCATCTGACAGTGCGGCACTCCCTCAGTACTGACCCTCTGACAGTGCGGCACTCCCTCAGTACTGACCCTCTGACAGTGCAGCTCTCACTCAGTACTGAAGCTCTGACAATGCAGCTCTCCCTCAGTACTGACCCTCTGACAGTGCAGCACTCCCTCAGTACTGACCCTCTGACAGTGCAGCACTCCCTCAGTACTGACCCTCTGACAGTGCAGCGCTCCTTCTGTACATACCCTCTGATAGTGTGGCACTCCCTCAATACTGACCCTCTGACTGTGCAGCACTCCCTCAGTACTGACCCTCTGAAAGTGCGGCGCTCCCTCAGTACTGACCCTCTGACAGTGCAGCTCTCCCTCAGTACTGACCCTCTGACAGTGCAGCTCTCCCTCAGTACTGACCCTCTGACAGTGCAGCTCTCCCTCAGTACTGACCCCCTGACAGTGCAGCACAACTCAGCACTGACCCTCTGACAGTGCGGCACTCCTTCAGTTCTTACCCTCTGACAGTGCAGCTCTCCCTCAGTACTGACCCTCTGACAGTGCAGCACTCCCTCAGTACTGACCTTCTGACAGTGTGGCACTCCCTCAGTACTGACCCTCTGACAGTGCAGCTCTCCCTCAGTACTGACCCTCTGACAGTGCGGCACTCCCTTAGTATTGACCCTCTGACAGTGCGGCACACCCTCAGTACTGATCATCTGACAGTGCAGCACTCCCTCAGTACTGATCCTCTGACAGTGCAGCTCTCCCTCAGTACTGACCCTCTGACAGTGCGGCACTCCCTTAGTATTGACCCGCTGACAGTGCGGCACTCCCTCAGTACTGACCCTCTGACAGTGCAGCTCTCCCTCAGTACTGACCATCTGACAGTGCAGCGCTCCTTCAGTACTTAACGTCTGACAGTGCGGCACTCCTTCAGTACTGACCCTCTGACAGTGCGGCACTCTCTCAGTACTGACCATCTGACAGTGCTGCACTCCCTCAGCACTGACCCTCTGACAGTGCGGCACTCTCTCTGTCCTGACCGTCTGACAGTGCAGCACTCCCTCAGTACTGACCCTCTGACAGTGCAGCTCTCCCTCAGTACTGACCCTCTGACAGTGCAGCACTCTCTCAGTACTGACCCTCTGACAGTGCAGCACTCCCTCAGTACTGACCCTCTGACAGTGCGGCACTCCCTCAATACTGACCCTCTGACTGTGCAGCACTCCCTCAGTACTGACCCTCTGAAAGTGCGGCGCTCCCTCAGTACTGACCCTCTGACAGTGCAGCTCTCCCTCAGTACTGACCCTCTGACAGTGCAGCTCTCCCTCAGTACTGACCTTCTGACAGTGCGGCACTCTCTCAGTACTGACCCTCTGACAGTGCAGCACTCCCTCAGTACTGACCCTCTGACAGTGCGGCACTCCCTCAATACTGACCCTCTGACTGTGCAGCACTCCCTCAGTACTGACCCTCTGAAAGTGCGGCGCTCCCTCAGTACTGACCCTCTGACAGTGCAGCTCTCCCTCAGTACTGACCCTCTGACAGTGCAGCTCTCCCTCAGTACTGACCTTCTGACAGCGCTGCACTCCCTCAGTACTGACCCCCTGACAGTGCAGCACAACTCAGCACTGACCCTCTGACAGTGCAGCACTCCCTCAGTACTGACCCTCTGACAGTGCGGCACTCCTTCAGTACTTACCCTCTGACAGTGCAGCTCTCCCTCAGTACTGACCCTCTGACAGTGCAGCACTCCCTCAGTACTGACCTTCTGACAGTGTGGCACTCCCTCAGTACTGACCCTCTGACAGTGCAGCTCTCCCTCAGTACTGACCCTCTGACAGTGCGGCACTCCCTTAGTATTGACCCTCTGACAGTGCGGCACACCCTCAGTACTGATCATCTGACAGTGCAGCACTCCCTCAGTACTGATCCTCTGACAGTGCAGCTCTCCCTCAGTACTGACCCTCTGACAGTGCGGCACTCCCTTAGTATTGACCCGCTGACAGTGCGGCACTCCCTCAGTACTGACCCTCTGACAGTGCAGCTCTCCCTCAGTACTGACCATCTGACAGTGCAGCACTCCCTCAGTACTGACCCTCTGACAGTGCAGCACTCCCTCAGTACAGACCCACTGACAGTGCAGCACTCCCTCAGTACTGACCCTCTGACAGTGCGGCACTCTCTCAGTACTGACCCTCTGACAGTGCTGCACTCCCTCAGTACTGACCCTCTGACAGCGCTGCACGCCCTCAGTACTGACCCCCTGACAGTGCAGCACTCCCTCAGTACTGACCCTCTGACAGTGCCACACTCCCTCAGTACTGACCCTCTGATAGTGCTGCACTCCCTCAGTACTGACCCTCTGACAGTGCAGCACTCCCTCAGTACTGAACCTCTGACAGTGCAGCGCTCCCTCAGTACTGACCCTCTGACAGTGCGGCACTCCCTCAGTACTGACTCTCTGACAGTGCGGCACTCCCGCAGTACTGACCCTCTGACAATGCGGCACTCCCTCAGTACTGACCCTCTGACAGTGCGGCACTGCCTCAGTACTGACCCCCTGACAGTGCAGCACAACTCAGCACTGACCCTCTGACAGTGCAGCTCTCCCTCAGTACTGACCCTCTGACAGTGCGGCACTCCTTCACTACTGACCCTCTGACAGTGCAGCACTCCCTCAGTACTGACCCTCTGACAGTGCGGAACTCCCTCAGTACTGACCCTCTGACAGTGCAGCGCTCCCTCAGTACTGACTCTCTGACCGTGCAGCACTCCCTCAGTACTGACTCTCTGACAGTGCAGCGCTCCTTCAGTACTTACCCTCTGACAATGCAGCACTCCCTGAGCACTGACCCTCTGACAGTGCAGCACTCCCTCAGTACTGACCCTCTGACAGTGCAGCATTCCCTCAGTACTGACCCTCTGACAGTGCGGAACTCCCTCAGTACTGACCCTCTGACAGTGCAGCGCTCCCTCAGTACTGACTCTCTGACCGTGCAGCACTCCCTCAGTACTGACTCTCTGACAGTGCAGCGCTCCTTCAGTACTTACCCTCTGACAATGCAGCACTCCCTGAGCACTGACCCTCTGACAGTGCAGCACTCCATCAGTACTGACCCTCTGACAGTGCAGCGCTCCTTCAGTACTTAACCTCTGACAGTGCGGCACTCCCTCAATACTGACCCTCTGACAGTGCGGCACTCCCTCAGTACTGACCATCTGACAGTGCTGCACTCCCTCAGCACTGACCCTCTGACAGTGCGGCACTCCCTCAGTACTGACCCTCTGACAGTGCTGCACTCCCTCTGTACTGACCCTCTGACAGTGCGGCACTCTCTCAGTACTGACCCTCTGACAGTGCAGCGCTCCTTCAGTACTTAACCTCTGACAATGCGGCACTCCCTCAATACTGACCCTCTGACAGTGCGGCACTCCCTCAGTACTGACCATCTGACAGTGCTGCACTCCCTCAGCACTGACCCTCTGACAGTGCGGCACTCCCTCAGTACTGACCCTCTGACAGTGCAGCACTCCCTCAGTACTGACCCTCTGACAGTGCTGCACTCCCTCTGTACTGACCCTCTGACAGTGCAGCACTCCCTCAGTACTGACCCTCTGACAGTGCAGCACTCCCTCAGTTCTGACCCTCTGACAGTGCAGCACTCCCTCAGTACTGACCCTCTGACAGTGCAGCACTCCCTCAGTTCTGACCCTCTGACAGTGCAGCACTCCCTCAGTACTGACCCTCTGACAGTGCAGCACTCTCTCAGTCCTGACCCTCTGACAGTGCAGGACACCCTCAGTACTGACCCTCTGACAGTGCAGCACTCCCTCAGTACTGACCCTCTGACAGTGCGGCACTCCCTCAGTACTGACCCTCTGACAGTGCGGCACTCTCTCAGTCCTGACCCTCTGACAGTGCAGGACACCCTCAGTACTGACCCTCTGACAGTGCAGCACTCGCTCAGCACTGCCCCTCTGACAGTGCAGCACTCCCTCAGTACTGACCTTCTGACAGAGTGGCACTCCCTCAGTACTGCCCCTCTGACAGTGCAGCACTCCCACAGTACTGACCCTCTGACAGTGCAGCACTCCCTCAGTACTGACCCTCTGACAGTGCAGCTCTCCCTCAGTACTGACCCTCTGACAGTGCAGCACTCCCTCAGTACTGACCTTCTGACAGTGTGGCACTCCCACAGTACTGACCCTCTGACAGTGCAGCTCTCCCTCAGTACTGACCCTCTGACAGTGCGGCACTCCCTTAGTATTGACCCTCTGACAGTGCGGCACACCCTCAGTACTGATCATCTGACAGTGCAGCACTCCCTCAGTACTGACCCCCTGACAGTGCAGCACAACTCAGCACTGACCCTCTGACAGTGCAGCACTCCCTCAGTACTGACCCTCTGACAGTGCGGCACTCCTTCAGTACTTAACCTCTGACAGGGCGGCACTCCCTCAGTACTGACCCTCTGACAGTGCGGCACTCCCTCAGCACTGACCCTCTGACAGTGCTGCACTCCCTCAGCACTGAACCTCTGACAGTGCGGCACTCCCTCATTTCTGACCCTCTGAAAGTGCAGCACTCTCTCAGTCCTGACCCTCTGACAGTGCAGCACTCCCTCAGTACTGACCCTCAGACAGTGCGGCACTCCCTCAGTACTGACCCTTTAACAGTGCAGCACCCCCTCAGTACTGACCCTTTAACAGTGCAGCACCCCCTCAGTACTGAACCTCTGACAGTGCAGCTCTCCCTCAATACTGACCCTCTGACAGTGCAGCACTCCCTCAGTACTGACCCTCTGAGGGTGCGGCACTCCCTCAGTACTGACCCTCTGACAGTGCAGCACTCCCTCAGTACTGACCCTCTGACAGTGCAGCACTCCCTCAGTACTCTCTCTCTGACTGTGCAGCGCTCCTTCAGTACTTACCCTCTGACAATGCGGCCCTCCCTCAGCACTGACCCTCTGACAGTGCAGCACTCCCTCAGTACTGACCCTCTGACAGTGCAGAGTTCCTTCAGTACTTAACCTCTGACAGTGCAGCTCTCCCTCAATACTGACCCTCTGACAGTGCGGCACTCCCTCAGTACTGACCCACTGACAGTGCAGAGTTCCTTCAGTACTGACCCTCTGACAGTGCAGCATTCCCTCAGTACTGACCCTCTGACAGTGCGGAACTCCCTCAGTACTGACCCTCTGACAGTGCAGCGCTCCCTCAGTACTGACTCTCTGACCGTGCAGCACTCCCTCAGTACTGACCCTCTGCCAGTGCGGCACTCCCTCAGTACTGACCCTCTGACAGTGCAGCGCTCCTTCAGTACTTACCCTCTGACAATGCGGCACTCCCTGAGCACTGACCCTCTGACAGTGCAGCACTCCATCAGTACTGACCCTCTGACAGTGCAGCGCTCCTTCAGTACTTAACCTCTGACAGTGCGGCACTCCCTCAATACTGACCCTCTGACAGTGCGGCACTCCCTCAGTACTGACCATCTGACAGTGCTGCACTCCCTCAGCACTGACCCTCTGACAGTGCGGCACTCCCTCAGTACTGACCATCTGACAGTGCTGCACTCCCTCAGCACTGACGCTCTGACAGTGCGGCACTCCCTCTGTACTGACCCTCTGACAGTGCAGCACTCTCTCAGTCCTGAACCTCTGACAGTGCATCACTCCCTCAGTACTGACCCTCTGACAGTGCAGCACTCCCTCAGTACTTACCCTCTGACAGTGCAGCACTCTCTCAGTCCTGACCCTCTGACAGTGCAGCACTCCCTCAGGACTGACCCTCTGACAGTGCGGCACTCCCTCAGTACTGACCCCCTGACAGTGCAGCACAACTCAGCACTGACCCTCTGACAGTGCAGCTCTCCCTCAGTACTGACCCTCTGACAGTGCGGCACTCCCTCAGTACTGACCCTCTGACAGTGCAGCGCTCCCTCAGTACTGACTCTCTGACCGTGCAGCACTCCCTCAGTACTGACCCTCTGACAGTGCAGCACCCCCTCAGTACTGACCCTCTGACAGTGCAGCGCTCCTTCAGTACTTACCCTCTGACAATGCGGCACTCCCTGAGCACTGACCCTCTGACAGTGCAGCACTCCATCAGTACTGACCCTCTGACAGTGCAGCGCTCCTTCAGTACTTAACCTCTGACAGTGCGGCACTCCCTCAATACTGACCCTCTGACAGTGCGGCACTCCCTCAGTACTGACCATCTGACAGTGCTGCACTCCCTCAGCACTGACCCTCTGACAGTGCGGCACTCCCTCCGTACTGACCCTCTGACAGTGCTGCACTCCCTCTGTACTGACCCTCTGACAGTGCGGCACTCTCTCAGTACTGACCCTCTGACAGTGCAGCGCTCCTTCAGTACTTAACCTCTGACAGTGCGGCACTCCCTCAATACTGACCCTCTGACAGTGCGGCACTCCCTCAGTACTGACCATCTGACAGTGCTGCACTCCCTCAGCACTGACCCTCTGACAGTGCGGCACTCCCTCAGTACTTATCCTCTGACAGTGCAGCACTCCCTCAGTACTGATCCTCTGACAATGCAGCACTCCCTCGGTACTGATCATCTGACAGTGCGGCACTCCCTCAGTACTGACCCTCTGACAGTGCGGTGCTCCCTCAGTACTGACCCTCTGACAGTGCAGCTCTCACTCAGTACTGAAGCTCTGACAATGCAGCTCTCCCTCAGTACTGACCCTCTGACAGTGCAGCACTCCCTCAGTACTGACCCTCTGACAGTGCAGCACTCCCTCAGTACTGACCCTCTGACAGTGCAGCGCTCCTTCTGTACATACCCTCTGATAGTGCGGCAGTCCCTCAATACTGACCCTCTGACTGTGCAGCACTCCCTCAGTACTGACCCTCTGAAAGTGCGGCGCTCCCTCAGTACTGACCCTCTGACAGTGCAGCTCTCCCTCAGTACTGACCCTCTGACAGTGCAGCTCTCCCTCAGTACTGACCTTCTGACAGCGCTGCACTCCCTCAGTACTGACCCCCTGACAGTGCAGCACAACTCAGCACTGACCCTCTGACAGTGCAGCACTCCCTCAGTACTGACCCTCTGACAGTGCGGCACTCCTTCAGTACTTACCCTCTGACAGTGCAGCTCTCCCTCAGTACTGACCCTCTGACATTGCAGCACTCCCTCAGTACTGACCTTCTGACAGTGTGGCACTCCCTCAGTACTGACCCTCTGACAGTGCAGCTCTCCCTCAGTACTGACCCTCTGACACTGCGGCACTCCCTTAGTATTGACCCTCTGACAGTGCGGCACACCCTCAGTACTGATCATCTGACAGTGCAGCACTCCCTCAGTACTGATCCTCTGACAGTGCAGCTCTCCCTCAGTACTGACCCTCTGACAGTGCGGCACTCCCTTAGTATTGACCCGCTGACAGTGCGGCACTCCCTCAGTACTGACCCTCTGACAGTGCAGCTCTCCCTCAGTACTGACCATCTGACAGTGCAGCACTCCCTCAGTACTGACCCTCTGACAGTGCAGCACTCCCTCAGTACAGACCCACTGACAGTGCAGCACTCCCTCAGTACTGACCCTCTGACAGTGCGGCACTCTCTCAGTACTGACCCTCTGACAGTGCTGCACTCCCTCAGTACTGACCCTCTGACAGCGCTGCACTCCCTCAGTACTGACCCCCTGACAGTGCAGCACTCCCTCAGTACTGACCCTCTGACAGTGCCACACTCCCTCAGTACTGACCCTCTGACAGTGCAGCGCTCCTTCTGTACATACCCTCTGATAGTGCGGCAGTCCCTCAATACTGACCCTCTGACTGTGTAGCACTCCCTCAGTACTGACCCTCTGAAAGTGCGGCGCTCCCTCAGTACTGACCCTCTGACAGTGCAGCTCTCCCTCAGTACTGACCCTCTGACAGTGCAGCTCTCCCTCAGTACTGACCTTCTGACAGCGCTGCACTCCCTCAGTATTGACCCCCTGACAGTGCAGCACAACTCAGCACTGACCCTCTGACAGTGCAGCACTCCCTCAGTACTGACCCTCTGACAGTGCGGCACTCCTTCAGTACTTACCCTCTGACAGTGCAGCTCTCCCTCAGTACTGACCCTCTGACAGTGCAGCACTCCCTCAGTACTGACCTTCTGACAGTGTGGCACTCCCTCAGTACTGACCCTCTGACAGTGCAGCTCTCCCTCAGTACTGACCCTCTGACAGTGCGGCACTCCCTTAGTATTGACCCGCTGACAGTGCGGCACTCCCTCAGTACTGACCCTCTGACAGTGCAGCTCTCCCTCAGTACTGACCATCTGACAGTGCAGCACTCCCTCAGTACTGACCCTCTGACAGTGCAGCACTCCCTCAGTACTGACCCTCTGACAGCGCTGCACTCCCTCAGTACTGACCCCCTGACAGTGCAGCACTCCCTCAGTACTGACCCTCTGACAGTGCCACACTCCCTCAGTACTGACCCTCTGATAGTGCTGCACTCCCTCAGTACTGACCCTCTGACAGTGCAGCACTCCCTCAGTACTGACCCTCTGACAGTGCAGCGCTCCCTCAGTACTGACCCTCTGACAGTGCGGCACTCCCTCAGTACTGACTCTCTGACAGTGCGGCACTCCCGCAGTACTGACCCTCTGACAATGCGGCACTCCCTCAGTACTGACCCTCTGACAGTGCGGCACTGCCTCAGTACTGACCCCCTGACAGTGCAGCACAACTCAGCACTGACCCTCTGACAGTGCAGCTCTCCCTCAGTACTGACCCTCTGACAGTGCGGCACTCCTTCAGTCCTGACCCTCTGACAGTGCAGCATTCCCTCAGTACTGACCCTCTGACAGTGCGGAACTCCCTCAGTACTGACCCTCTGACAGTGCAGCGCTCCCTCAGTACTGACTCTCTGACCGTGCAGCACTCCCTCAGTACTGACCCTCTGACAGTGCAGCGCTCCTTCAGTACTTACCCTCTGACAATGCGGCACTCCCTGAGCACTGACCCTCTGACAGTGCAGCACTCCATCAGTACTGACCCTCTGACAGTGCAGAGCTCCTTCAGTACTTAACCTCTGACAGTGCGGCACTCCCTCAATACTGACCCTCTGACAGTGCGGCACTCCCTCAGTACTGACCATCTGACAGTGCTGCACTCCCTCAGCACTGACCCTCTGACAGTGCGGCACTCCCTCAGTACTGACCCTCTGACAGTGCTGCACTCCCTCTGTACTGACCCTCTGACAGTGCGGCACTCTCTCAGTACTGACCCTCTGACAGTGCAGCGCTCCTTCAGTACTTAACCTCTGACAATGCGGCACTCCCTCAATACTGACCCTCTGACAGTGCGGCACTCCCTCAGTACTGACCATCTGACAGTGCTGCACTCCCTCAGCACTGACCCTCTGACAGTGCGGCACTCCCTCAGTACTGACCCTCTGACAGTGCAGCACTCCCTCAGTACTGACCCTCTGACAGTGCTGCACTCCCTCTGTACTGACCCTCTGACAGTGCAGCACTCCCTCAGTACTGACCCTCTGACAGTGCAGCACTCCCTCATTTCTGACCCTCTGACAGTGCAGCACTCCCTCAGTACTGACCCTCTGACAGTGCAGCACTCCCTCAGTTCTGACCCTCTGACAGTGCAGCACTCCCTCAGTACTGACCCTCTGACAGTGCAGCACTCTCTCAGTCCTGACCCTCTGACAGTGCAGGACACCCTCAGTACTGACCCTCTGACAGTGCAGCACACCCTCAGTACTGACCCTCTGACAGTGCGGCACTCCCTCAGTACTGACCCTCTGACAGTGCGGCACTCTCTCAGTCCTGACCCTCTGACAGCGCAGGACACCCTCAGTACTGACCCTCTGACAGTGCAGCACTCGCTCAGCACTGCCCCTCTGACAGTGCAGCACTCCCTCAGTACTGACCTTCTGACAGTGTGGCACTCCCTCAGTACTGCCCCTCTGACAGTGCAGCACTCCCACAGTACTGACCCTCTGACAGTGCAGCACTCCCTCAGTACTGACCCTCTGACAGTGCAGCTCTCCCTCAGTACTGACCCTCTGACAGTGCAGCACTCCCTCAGTACTGACCTTCTGACAGTGTGGCACTCCCTCAGTACTGACCCTCTGACAGTGCAGCTCTCCCTCAGTACTGACCCTCTGACAGTGCGGCACTCCCTTAGTATTGACCCTCTGACAGTGCGGCACACCCTCAGTACTGATCATCTGACAGTGCAGCACTCCCTCAGTACTGATCCTCTGACAGTGCAGCTCTCCCTCAGTACTGACCCTCTGACAGTGCGGCACTCCCTTAGTATTGACCCGCTGACAGTGCGGCACTCCCTCAGTACTGACCCTCTGACAGTGCAGCTCTCCCTCAGTACTGACCATCTGACAGTGCAGCACTCCCTCAGTACTGACCCTCTGACAGTGCAGCACTCCCTCAGTACAGACCCACTGACAGTGCAGCACTCCCTCAGTACTGACCCTCTGACAGTGCGGCACTCTCTCAGTACTGACCCTCTGACAGTGCTGCACTCCCTCAGTACTGACCCCCTGACAGTGCAGCACTCCCTCAGTACTGACCCTCTGACAGTGCCACACTCCCTCAGTACTGACCCTCTGATAGTGCTGCACTCCCTCAGTACTGACCCTCTGACAGTGCAGCACTCCCTCAGTACTGACCCTCTGACAGTGCAGCGCTCACTCAGTACTGACCCTCTGACAGTGCAGCACTCCCTCAGTACTGACTCTCTGACAGTGCGGCACTCCCGCAGTACTGACCCTCTGACAATGCGGCACTCCCTCAGTACTGACCCTCTGATAGTGCGGCACTGCCTCAGTACTGACCCTCTGACAGTGCAGCAGTGTCTCTGTCCTGACCCTCTGACAGTGCAGCACTCCCTCAGTACTGACCCTCTGACAGTGCAGCACTCCCTCAGTACTGACCCTCTGTGAGTGCAGCACTCCCTCAGTACTGACCCTCTGACAGTGCGGCACTCCCTCAGTACTGATCCACTGATAGTGCAGCACTCCCTCAGTACTGACCCTCTGACAGTGCGGCACTCCCTCAGTACTGACCATCTGACAGTGCTGCACTCCCTCAGCACTGACCCTCTGACAGTGCGGCACTCCCTCTGTACTGACCCTCTGACAGTGCAGCACTGTCTCTGTCCTGACCCTTTGACAGTGCAGCACTCCCTCGGTACTGACCCTCTGACAGTGCAGCACTCCCTCAGTACTGACCCTCTGAGAGTGCAGCACTCTCCCAGTCCTGACCCTCTGACAGTGCAGCACTCCCTCAGTACTGACCCTCTGACAGTGCGGCACTCCCTCAGTACTGACCCTCTGACAGTGCAGCACTCTCTCAGTACTGACCCTCTGACAGTGCAGCACTCCCTCAGTACTGACCTTCTGACAGTGTGGCACTCCCTTAGTACTGACCCTCTGACAGTGTGGCACTCCCTCAGTACTGACCTTCTGACAGTGTGGCACTCCCTCAGTACTGACCCTCTGACAGTGTGGCACTCCCTCAGTACTGACCCTCTGACAGTGTGGCACTCCCTCAGTACTGACCCTCTGACAGTGCAGCGCTCCCTCAGTACTGACCCTCTGACAGTGCGGCACTCCCTCAGTACTGACTCTCTGACAGTGCGGCACTCCCGCAGTACTGACCCTCTGACAATGCGGCACTCCCTCAGTACTGACCCTCTGACAGTGCGGCACTGCCTCAGTACTGACCCTCTGACAGTGCAGCAGTGTCTCTGTCCTGACGCTCTGACAGTGCAGCACTCCCTCAGTACTGACCCTCTGACAGTGCAGCACTCCCTCAGTACTGACCCTCTGTGAGTGCAGCACTCCCTCATTACTGACCCTCTGACAGTGCGGCACTCCCTCAGTACTGACCCTCTGACAGTGCGGCACTGCCTCAGTACTGACCCTCTGACAGTGCAGCAGTGTCTCTGTCCTGACCCTCTGACAGTGCAGCACTCCCTCAGTACTGACCCTCTGACAGTGCAGCACTCCCTCAGTACTGACCCTCTGTGAGTGCAGCACTCCCTCAGTACTGACCCTCTGACAGTGCAGCACTCCCTCAGTACTGACCCTCTGACAGTGCAGCACTCCCTCAGTACTGACCATCTGACAGTGCTGCACTCCCTCAGCACTGACCCTCTGACAGTGCGGCACTCCCTCTGTACTGACCCTCTGACAGTGCAGCACTGTCTCTGTCCTGACCCTCTGACAGTGCAGCACTCCCTCGGTACTGACCCTCTGACAGTGCAGCACTCCCTCAGTACTGACCCTCTGAGAGTGCAGCACTCTCTCAGTCCTGACCCTCTGACAGTGCAGCACTCCCTCAGTACTGACCCTCTGACAGTGCGGCACTCCCTCAGTACTGACCCTCTGACAGTGCAGCACTCTCTCAGTACTGACCCTCTGACAGTGCAGCCCTCCCTCAGCACTGCACCTCTGACAGTGCAGCACTCCCTCAGTACTGACCCTCTGACAGTGCAGCACTCCCTCAGTACTGACCTTCTGACAGTGTGGCACTCCCTCAGTACTGACCCTCTGACAGTGTGGCACTCCCTCAGTACTGACCCTCTGACAGTGCGGCTCTCCCTCAGTACTGACCCTCTGACCGTGCAGCTCTCCCTCAGTACTGACCCTCTGACAGTGCAGCACTCCCTCAGTACTGAGCCTCTGACAGTGCGGCACTCTCTCAGTACTGACCCTCTGACAGTGCGGCACTCCCTCAGTACTGACCCTCTGACAGTGCAGCACTCCCTCTGTACTGACCCACTCACAGTGAAGCACACCCTCAGCACTTATCTTCTGACAGTGCAGCACTCCCTCAGTACTGATCCTCTGACAGTGCAGCTCTCCCTCAGTACTGACCCTCTGACAGTGCGGCACTCCCTCAGTACTGACCCTCTGACAGTGCGGCACTCCCTCAGTACTGACCCTCTGACACTGCAGCTCTCCCTCAGTACTGACCCTCTGACAGTGCAGCTCTCCCTCAGTACTGACCCTCTGACAGTGCAGCACTCCCCCAGTACTGACCCTCTGACATTGCAGCACTCCCTCAGTACTGACCCTCTGACAGTGCAGCACTCCCTCAGTACTGACCCTCTGACAGTGCAGCACTCCCTCAGTACTGACCCTCTGACAGTGCAGCGCTCCTTCAGTACATACCCTCTGATAGTGCGGCAATCCCTCAATACTGACCCTCTGACAGTGCAGCACTCCCTCAGTACTGACCCTCTGACAGTGCGGTGCTCCCTCAGTACTGACCCTCTGACAGTGCAGCTCTCCCTCAGTACTGACCCTCTGACAGTGCAGCTCTCCCTCAGTACTGACCCACGGACAGCGCTGCACTCCCTCAGTACTGACCCCCTGACAGTGCAGCACAACTCAGCACTGACCCTCTGACAGTGCAGCACTCCCTCAGTACTGACCCTCTGACAGTGCGGCACTCCTTCAGTACTGAACCTCTGACAGTGCGGCACTCCCTCAGTACTGACCCTCTGACAGTGCGGCACTCCCTCAGTACTGACCCTCTGACAGTGCTGCACTCCCTCAGCACTGACCCTCTGACAGTGCGGCACTCCCTCAGTTCTGACCCTCTGAAAGTGCAGCACTCTCTCAGTCCTGACCCTCTGACAATGCAGCACTCCCTCAGTACTGACCCTCTGACAGTGCAGCACCCCCTCAGTACTGACCCTCTGACAGTGCAGCTCTCCCTCAGTACTGACCCTCTGACAGTGCAGCACTCCCTCAGTACTGACCCTCTGAGGGTGCGGCACTCCCTCAGTACTGACCCTCTGACAGTGCAGCGCTCCCTCAGTACTGACCCTCTGACAGTGCAGCTCTCTCTCAGTACTGACCCTCTGACAGTGCAGCGCTCCTTCAGTACTTACCCTCTGACAATGCGGCACACCCTCAGCACTGTCCCTCTGACAGTGCAGCACTCCCTCAGTACTGACCCTCTGACAGTGCAGCGCTCCTTCAGTACTTAACCTCTGACAGTGCGGCACTCCCTCAGTACTGACCCTCTGACAGTGCAGCACTCCCTCAGTACTGACCCTCTGACAGTGCAGCACTCCCTCAGTACTGACCCTCTGACAGTGCAGCACTCTCTCAGTCCTGACCCTCTGACAGTGCAGCACTCCCTCAGTACTGACCCTCTGACAGTGCGGCACTCCCTCAGTACTGACCCCCTGACAGTGCAGCACAACTCAGCACTGACCCTCTGACAGTGCAGCTCTCCCTCAGTACTGACCCTCTGACAGTAAGGCACTCCTTCAGTACTTAACCTCTGACAGTGCAGCACTCCCTCAGTACTGACCCTCTGACAGTGCGGCACTCCCTCAGTACTGACCCTCTGACAGTGCTGCACTCCCTGAGCATTGACCCTCTGACAGTGCAGCACTCCCACAGTACTGACCCTCTGAAAGTGCAGCACTCTCTCAGTCCTGACCCTCTGACAGTGAAGCACTCCCTCTGTACTGACCCTCTGACAGTGCAGCACTCCCTCAGTTGTGACCCTCTGAAAGTGCAGCACTCTCTCAGTCCTGACACTCTGACAGTGAAGCACTCCCTCTGTACTGACCCTCTGACAGTGCAGCACTCCCACAGTACTGACCCTCTGACAGTGCAGCTTTCCCTCAATACTGACCCTCTGACAGTGCAGCACTCCCTCAGTACTGACCCTCTGACAGTGCGGCACTCCCTCAGTACTGACCCTCTGACAGTGCGGCACTCCCTCAGTACTGACCCTCTGACAGTGCAGCGCTCCCTCAGTACTGACTTTCTGACTGTGCAGCACTCCCTCAGTACTGACCCTCTGACAGTGCGGCACTCCCTCAGTACTGACCATCTGACAGTGCGGCACTCCCTCAGTACTGACCCTCTGACAGTGCAGCACTCCCTCAGTACTGACCCTCTGACAGTGCGGCACTCCCTCAGTACTGACCCTCTGACAGTGCAGCACTCCCTCAGTACTGACCCTCTGACAGTGCAGCACTCTCTCAGTCCTGACCCTCTGACAGTGCAGCACTCCCTCAGTACTGACCCTCTGACAGTGCAGCACTCCCTCAGTACTGACCCTCTGACAGTGCAGCACTCTCTCAGTCCTGACCCTCTGACAGTGCAGCACTCCCTCAGTACTGACCCTCTGACAGTGCAGCACTCCCTCAGTACTGACCCTCTGACAGTGCAGCACTCTCTCAGTCCTGACCCTCTGACAGTGCAGGACACCCTCAGTACTGACCCTCTGACAGTGCGGCACTCCCTCAGTACTGACCCTCTGACAGTGCAGCACTCTCTCAGTCCTGACTCTCTGACAGTGCAGCACTCCCTCAGTACTGACCCTCTGACAGTGCAGCCCTCCCTCAGCACTGCCCCTCTGAAAGTGCAGCACTCCCTCAGTACTGACCTTCTGACAGTGCAGCACTCCCTCAGTACTGACCCTCTGACAGTGTGGCACTCCATCAGTACTGACCCTCTGACCGTGCAGCTCTCCCTCAGGACTGACCCTCTGACAGTGCAGCTCTCCCTCAGTACTGACCCTCTGACAGTGCAGCACTCCCTCAGTACTGACCCTCTGACAGTGCGGCACTCCCTCAGTACTGACCCTCTGACAGTGCAGCACTCCCTCTGTACTGACCCACTCACAGTGAAGCACACCCTCAGCACTGATCCTCTGACAGTGCAGCACTCCCTCAGTACTGATCCTCTGACAGTGCAGCTCTCCCTCAGTACTGACCCTCTGACAGTGTGGCACTCCCTCAGTACTGACACTCTGACAGTGCGGCACTCCCTCAGTACTGACCCTCTGACAGTGCAACTCTCCCTCAGTACTGACCCTCTGACAGTGCAGCTCTCCCTCAGTACTGACCCTCTGACAGTGCGGCACTCCCTCAGTACTGACCCTCTGACAGTGCGGCACTCCCTCAGTACTGACCCTCTGACAGTGCAACTCTCCCTCAGTACTGACCCTCTGACAGTGCAGCTCTCCCTCAGTACTGACCCTCTGACAGTGCGGCACTCCCTCAGTACTGACCCTCTGACAGTGCGGCACTCCCTCTGTACTGACCCACTCACAGTGAAGCACACCCTCAGCACTGATCCTCTGACAGTGCAGCGCTCCCTCAGTACTGATCCTCTGACAGTGCAGCTCTCCCTCAGTACTGACCCTCTGACAGTGTGGCACTCCCTCAGTACTGACCCTCTGACAGTGCGGCACTCCCTCAGTACTGACCCTCTGACAGTGCAACTCTCCCTCAGTACTGACCCTCTGACAGTGCAGCTCTCCCTCAGTACTGACCCTCTGACAGTGCAGCACTTCCTCAGTACTGACCCTCTGACAGTGCAGCTCTCCCTCAGTACTGACCCTCTGACAGATCTGCACTCCCTCAGTACTGACCCCCTGACAGTGCAGCACTCCCTCAGTACTGACCCTCTGACAGTGCAGCGCTCCCTCAGTACTGACCCTCTGACAGTGCAGCACTCCCTCAGTACTGACCCTCTGACAGTGCAGCGCTCCTTCAGTACTTACCCTCTGACAATGAGGCGCTCCCTCTGCACTGACCCTCTGACAGTGCAGCACTCCCTCAGTACTGACCCTCTGACAGTGCAGCACTCCCTCAGTACTGACCCTCTGACAGTGCAGCACTCCCTCAGTAATGACCCTCTGACAGTGCAGCGCTCCTTCAGTACTTAACCTCTGTCAGTGCGGCACTCCCTCAGTACTGACCCTCTGACAGTGCGGCACTCCCTCAGTACTGACCATCTGACAGTGCTGCACTCCCTCAGCACTGACCCTCTGACAGTGTGGCACTCCCTCAGTACTGACCCTCTGACAGTGCGGCACTCTCTCAGTCCTGACCCTCTGACAGTGCGGCACTCCCTCAGTACTGACCCTCTGACAGTGCGGCACTCTCTCAGTCCTGACCCTCTGACAGTGCAGCACTCCCTCAGTACTGACCCTCTGACAGTGCAGCCCTCCCTCAGCACTGCCCCTCTGACAGTGCAGCACTCCCTCAGTACTGACCCTCTGACAGTGCAGCACTCCCTCATTACTGACCTTCTGACAGTGTGGCACTCCCTCAGTACTGACCCTCTGACAGTGTGGCACTCCCTCAGTACTGACCCTCTGACAGTGCAACTCTCCCTCAGTACTGACCCTCTGACAGTGCAGCTCTCCCTCAGTACTGACCATCTGACAGTGCAGCAATCCCTCAGTACTGAGCCTCTGACAGTGCGGCACTCTCTCAGTACTGACCCTCTGACAGTGCAGCGCTCCCTCAGTACTGACTTTCTGACTGTGCAGCACTCCCTCAGTACTGACCCTCTGACAGTGCAGCGCTCCCTCAGTACTGACAGTGCAGCTCTCCCTCAATACTGGCCCTCTGACAGTGCGGCACTACCTCAGTACTGACCATCTGACAGTGCTGCACTCCCTCGGCACTGACCCTCTGACAGTGCGGCACTCCCTCTGTACTGACCCTCTGACAGTGCGGCACTCTCTCAGTCCTGACCCTCTGACAGTGCAGCACTCCCTCAGTACTGACCCTCTGACAGTGCAGCGCTCCTTCAGTACTTACCCTCTGACAATGCGGCGCTCCCTCTGCACTGACCCTCAGACAGTGCAGCACTCCCTCAGTACTGACCCTCAGACAGTGCAGCACTCCCTCAGTACTGACCCTCTGACAGTGCAGCACTCCCTCAGTACTGACCCTCTGACAGTGCAGCACTCCCTCAGTAATGACCCTCTGACAGTGCAGCGCTCCTTCAGTACTTAACCTCTGTCATTGCGGCACTCCCTCAGTACTGACCCTCTGACATTGCTGCACTCCCTCAGCACTGACCCTCTGACAGTGTGGCACTCCCTCTGTACTGACCCTCTGACAGTGCAGCACTGTCTCTGTCCTGACCCTCTGACAGTGCAGCACTCCCTCAGTACTGACCTTCTGACAGTGCAGCACTCCCTCAGTACTGACCCTCTGACAGTGCAGCACTCTCTCAGTCCTGACCCTCTGACAGTGCAGCACTCCCTCAGCACTGCCCCTCTGACAGTGCAGCACTCCCTCAGTACTGACCCTCTGACAGTGCAGCACTCCCTCATTACTGACCTTCTGACAGTGTGGCACTCCCTCAGTACTGACCCTCTGACAGTGTGGCACTCCCTCAGTACTGACCCTCTGACAGTGCAGCTCTCCCTCAGTACTGACCCTCTGACAGTGCAGCTCTCCCTCAGTACTGACCATCTGACAGTGCAGCACTCCCTCAGTACTGAGCCTCTGACAGTGCGGCACTCTCTCAGTACTGACCCTCTGACAGTGCGGCACTCCCTCTGTACTGACCCACTCAAAGTGAAGCACACCCTCAGCACTTATCCTCTGACAGTGCAGCACTCCCTCAGTACTGACCCTCTGACAGTGCAGCTCTCCCTCAGTACTGACCATCTGACAGTGCAGCTCTCCCTCAGTACTGACCATCTGACAGTGCAGCTCTCCCTCAGTACTGACCCTCTGACAGTGCAGCACTCCCTCTGTACTGACCCACTCAAAGTGAAGCACACCCTCAGCACTTATCCTCTGACAGTGCAGCACTCCCTCAGTACTGATCCTCTGACATTGCAGCTCTCCCTCAGTACTGACCCTCTGACAGTGCGGCACTCCCTCAGTACTGACCTTCTGACAGTGCGGCACTCCCTCAGTACTGACCCTCTGACAGTGCTGCTCTCCCTCAGTACTGACCCTCTGACAGTGCAGCTCTCCCTCAGTACTGACCCTCTGACAGTGCGGCACTCCCTCAGTACTGACCCTCTGACAGTGCTGCTCTCCCTCAGTACTGACCCTCTGACAGTGCAGCACTCCCTCAGTACTGACCCTCTGACAGTGCAGCACTCCCTCAGTACTGACCCTCTGACAGTGCAGCACTCCCTCAGTACTGACCCTCTGACAGTGCAGCGCTCCTTCAGTACATACCCTCTGATAGTGCGGCACTCCCTCAATACTGACCCTCTGACAGTGCAGCACTCCCTCAGTACTGACCCTCTGACAGTGCGGCGCTCACTCAGTACTGACCCTCTGACAGTGCAGCTCTCCCTCAGTACTGACCCTCTGACAGTGCAGCTCTCCCTCAGTACTGACCCGCTGACAGTGCAGCTTTCCCTCAGTACTGACCCACTGACAGCGCTGCACTCCCTCAGTACTGACCCCCTGACAGTGCAGCACAACTCAGCACTGACCCTCTGACAGTGCAGATCTCCCTCAGTACTGACCCTCTGACAGTGCGGCACTCCTTCAGTACTTAACCTCTGACAGTGCGGCACTCCCTCAGTACTGAACCTCTCACAGTGCGGCTCTCCCTCAGTTCTGACCCTCTGAAAGTGCAGCACTCTCTCAGTCCTGACCCTCTGACAGTGCAGCACTCCCTCAGTACTGACCCTCTGACAGTGCGGCACTCCCTCAGTACTGACCCTCTGACAGTGCAGCACCCCCTCAGTACTGACCCTCTGACAGTGCAGCTCTCCCTCAATACTGACCCTCTGACGGTGCAGCACTCCCTCAGTACTGACCCTCTCAGGGTGCGGCACTCCCTCAGTACTGACCCTCTGACAGTGCAGCTCTCCCTCAGTACTGACCCTCTGACAGTGCAGCACTCTCTCAGTACTGACCCTCTGACAGTGCAGAGCTCCTTCAGTACTTACCCTCTGACAATGCTGCACTCCCTCAGCACTGACCCTCTGACAGTGCAGCACTCCCTCAGTACTGACCCTCTGACAGTGCAGCGCTCCTTCAGTACTTAACCTCTGACAGTGTGGCACTCCCTCAGTACTGACCCTCTGACAATGCGGCACTCCCTCAGTACTGACCCTCTGACAGTGCAGCACTCCCTCAGTACTGACCCTCTGACAGTGCGGCTCTCCCTCTGTACTGACCCTCTGACAGTGCAGCACTCTCTCAGTCCTGACCCTCTGACAGTGCAGCACTCCCTCAGTACTGACCCTCTGACAGTGCAGCACTCGCACAGTACTGAACCTCTGACAGTGCAGCACTCTCTCAGTCCTGACCCTCTGACAGTGAAGCACTCCCTCAGTACTGACCCTCTGACAGTGCGGCACTCCCTCAGTACTGACCCCCTGACAGTGCAGCACAACTCAGCACTGACCCTCTGACAGTGCAGCTCTCCCTCTGTCCTGACCCTCTGACAGTGCAGCACTCCCTCAGTACTGACCCTCTGACAGTGCAGCACTCCCTTAGTACTGACCCTCTGACAGTGCAGCACTCCCTCAGTGCTGACCCTCTGAATGTGCAGCACTCCCTCAGTACTGACCCTCTGACAGTGCAGCTCTCCCTCAGTACTGACCCTCTGACAGTGCAGCTCTCCCTCAGTACTGACCCTCTTACAGTGCGGCACTCCTTCAGTACTTAACCTCTGACAGTGCGGCACTCCCTCAGTACTGACCCTCTGGCAGTGCGGCACTCCCTCTGTACTGACCCTCTGACAGTGCAGCACTCTCTCAGTCCTGACCCTCTGACAGTGCAGCACTCCCTCAGTACTGACCCTCTGACAGTGCAGCACTCCCTCAGTACTGACCCTCTGACAGTGCAGCACTCTCTCAGTCCTGACCCTCTGACAGTGCAGCAGTCCCTCAGTACTGACCCACTGACAGTGCAGCACAACTCAGCACTGACCCTCTGACAGTGCTGCACTCCCTCAGCACTGACCCTCTGACAGTGCAGCACTCCCACAGTGCTGACCCTCTGAAAGTGCTGCACTCTCTCAGTCCTGACCCTCTGACAGTGAAGCACTCCCTCTGTACTGACCCTCTGACAGTGCGGCACTCCCTCAGTACTTAACCTCTGACAGTGCGGCACTCCCTCAGTACTGACCCTCTGACAGTGCGGCACTCCCTCAGTACTGACCCTCTGACAGTGCTGCACTCCCTCAGCACTGACCCTCTGACAGTGCAGCACTCCCACAGTGCTGACCCTCTGAAAGTGCTGCACTCTCTCAGTCCTGACCCTCTGACAGTGAAGCACTCCCTCTGTACTGACCCTCTGACAGTGCGGCACTCCCTCAGTACTGATCCTCTGACAGTGCTGCTCTCCCTCAGTACTGACCCTCTGACAGTGCAGCTCTCCCTCAGTACTGACCCTCTGACAGTGCAGCACTCCCTCAGTACTGACCCTCTGACAGTGCAGCACTCCCTCAGTACTGAACCTCTGACAGTGCAGCGCTCCTTCAGTACTGACCCTCTGACAGTGCAGCACTCCCTCTGTACTGACCCTCTGACAGTGCATCACTCCCTCAGTACTGACCCACTGAGAGCGCTGCACTCCCTCAGTACTGACCCCCTGACAGTGCAGCACAACGCAGCACTGACCCTCTGACAGTGCAGCACTCTCTCAGTACTGACCCTCTGACAGTGCGGCTCTCCCTCAGTACTGACCCTCTGACAGTGCAGCTCTCCCTCAGTACTGACCCTCTGACAGTGCAGCACTCCCTCAGTACTGACCCTCTGACAGTGCAGCACTCCCTCAGTACTGACCCTCTGACAGTGCGGCACTCCCTCAGTACTGACCCCCTGACAGTGCAGCACAACTCAGCACTGACCCTCTGACAGTGCAGATCTCCCTCAGTACTGACCCTCTGACAGTCCGGCACTCCTTCAGTACTTAACCTCTGACAGTGCGGCACTCCCTCAGTACTGACCCGCTGACAGTGCAGCTTTCCCTCAGTACTGACCCACTGACAGCGCTGCACTCCCTCAGTACTGACCCCCTGACAGTGCAGCACAACTCAGCACTGACCCTCTGACAGTGCAGAACTCCCTCAGTACTGACCCTCTGACAGTGCGGCACTCCTTCAGTACTTAACCTCTGACAGTGCGGCACTCCCTCAGTACTGAACCTCTGACAGTGCGGCTCTCCCTCAGTTCTGACCCTCTGAAAGTGCAGCACTCTCTCAGTCCTGACCCTCTGACAGTGCAGCACTCCCTCAGTACTGACCCTCTGACAGTGCAGCACCCCCTCAGTACTGACCCTCTGACAGTGCAGCTCTCCCTCAATACTGACCCTCTGACGGTGCAGCACTCCCTCAGTACTGACCCTCTCAGGGTGCGGCACTCCCTCAGTACTGACCCTCTGACAGTGCAGCTCTCCCTCAGTACTGACCCTCTGACAGTGCAGCACTCTCTCAGTACTGACCCTCTGACAGTGCAGAGCTCCTTCAGTACTTACCCTCTGACAATGCTGCACTCCCTCAGCACTGACCCTCTGACAGTGCAGCACTCCCTCAGTACTGACCCTCTGACAGTGCAGCGCTCCTTCAGTACTTAACCTCTGACAGTGTGGCACTCCCTCAGTACTGACCCTCTGACAATGCGGCACTCCCTCAGTACTGACCCTCTGACAGTGCAGCACTCCCTCAGTACTGACCCTCTGACAGTGCGGCTCTCCCTCTGTACTGACCCTCTGACAGTGCAGCACTCTCTCAGTCCTGACCCTCTGACAGTGCAGCACTCCCTCAGTACTGACCCTCTGACAGTGCAGCACTCGCACAGTACTGAACCTCTGACAGTGCAGCACTCTCTCAGTCCTGACCCTCTGACAGTGAAGCACTCCCTCAGTACTGACCCTCTGACAGTGCGGCACTCCCTCAGTACTGACCCCCTGACAGTGCAGCACAACTCAGCACTGACCCTCTGACAGTGCAGCTCTCCCTCTGTCCTGACCCTCTGACAGTGCAGCACTCCCTCAGTACTGACCCTCTGACAGTGCAGCACTCCCTTAGTACTGACCCTCTGACAGTGCAGCACTCCCTCAGTACTGACCCTCTGAATGTGCAGCACTCCCTCAGTACTGACCCTCTGACAGTGCAGCTCTCCCTCAGTACTGACCCTCTGACAGTGCAGCTCTCCCTCAGTACTGACCCTCTTACAGTGCGGCACTCCTTCAGTACTTAACCTCTGACAGTGCGGCACTCCCTCAGTACTGACCCTCTGGCAGTGCGGCACTCCCTCTGTACTGACCCTCTGACAGTGCAGCACTCTCTCAGTCCTGACCCTCTGACAGTGCAGCACTCCCTCAGTACTGACCCTCTGACAGTGCAGCACTCCCTCAGTACTGACCCTCTGACAGTGCAGCACTCTCTCAGTCCTGACCCTCTGACAGTGCAGCAGTCCCTCAGTACTGACCCACTGACAGTGCAGCACAACTCAGCACTGACCCTCTGACAGTGCTGCACTCCCTCAGCACTGACCCTCTGACAGTGCAGCACTCCCACAGTGCTGACCCTCTGAAAGTGCTGCACTCTCTCAGTCCTGACCCTCTGACAGTGAAGCACTCCCTCTGTACTGACCCTCTGACAGTGCGGCACTCCCTCAGTACTTAACCTCTGACAGTGCGGCACTCCCTCAGTACTGACCCTCTGACAGTGCGGCACTCCCTCAGTACTGACCCTCTGACAGTGCTGCACTCCCTCAGCACTGACCCTCTGACAGTGCAGCACTCCCACAGTGCTGACCCTCTGAAAGTGCTGCACTCTCTCAGTCCTGACCCTCTGATAGTGAAGCACTCCCTCTGTACTGACCCTCTGACAGTGCGGCACTCCCTCAGTACTGATCCTCTGACAGTGCTGCTCTCCCTCAGTACTGACCCTCTGACAGTGCAGCTCTCCCTCAGTACTGACCCTCTGACAGTGCAGCACTCCCTCAGTACTGACCCTCTGACAGTGCAGCACTCCCTCAGTACTGAACCTCTGACAGTGCAGCGCTCCTTCAGTACTGACCCTCTGACAGTGCAGCACTCCCTCTGTACTGACCCTCTGACAGTGCATCACTCCCTCAGTACTGACCCACTGAGAGCGCTGCACTCCCTCAGTACTGACCCCCTGACAGTGCAGCACAACGCAGCACTGACCCTCTGACAGTGCAGCACTCTCTCAGTACTGACCCTCTGACAGTGCGGCTCTCCCTCAGTACTGACCCTCTGACAGTGCAGCTCTCCCTCAGTACTGACCCTCTGACAGTGCAGCACTCCCTCAGTACTGACCCTCTGACAGTGCAGCACTCCCTCAGTACTGACCCTCTGACAGTGCGGCACTCCCTCAGTACTGACCCCCTGACAGTGCAGCACAAGTCAGCACTGACCCTCTGACAGTGCAGATCTCCCTCAGTACTGACCCTCTGACAGTCCGGCACTCCTTCAGTACTTAACCTCTGACAGTGCGGCACTCCCTCAGTACTGACCCTCTGACAGTGCGGCACTCCCTCAGTACTGACCCTCTGACAGTGCTGCACTCCCTCAGCACTGACCCTCTGACAGTGCAGCACTCCCACAGTGCTGACCCTCTGAAAGTGCTGCACTCTCTCAGTCCTGACCCTCTGACAGTGAAGCACTCCCTCTGTACTGACCCTCTGACAGTGCGGCACTCCCTCAGTACTGATCCTCTGACAGTGCTGCTCTCCCTCAGTACTGACCCTCTGACAGTGCAGCTCTCCCTCAGTACTGACCCTCTGACAGTGCAGCACTCCCTCAGTACTGACCCTCTGACAGTGCAGCACTCCCTCAGTACTGAACCTCTATCAGTGCAGCGCTCCTTCAGTACATACCCTCTGATAGTGCGGCACTCCCTCAATACTGACCCTCTGACAGTGCAGCACTCCCTCAGTACTGACCCTCTGACAGTGCGGCACTCCCTCTGTACTGACCCTCTGACAGTGCATCACTCCCTCAGTACTGACCCACTGAGAGCGCTGCACTCCCTCAGTACTGACCCCCTGACAGTGCAGCACAACGCAGCACTGACCCTCTGACAGTGCAGCACTCTCTCAGTACTGACCCTCTGACAGTGCGGCTCTCCCTCAGTACTGACCCTCTGACAGTGCAGCTCTCCCTCAGTACTGACCCTCTGACAGTGCAGCACTCCCTCAGTACTGACCCTCTGACAGTGCAGCACTCCCTCAGTACTGAACCTCTGACAGTGCAGCGCTCCTTCAGTACATACCCTCTGATAGTGCGGCACTCCCTCAATACTGACCCTCTGACAGTGCAGCACTCCCTCAGTACTGACCCTCTGACAGTGCGGCACTCCCTCTGTACTGACCCTCTGACAGTGCAGCTCTCCCTCAGTACTGGCCCTCTGACAGTGCAGCACTCCCTCAGAACTGACCCTCTGATAGTGCAGCTCTCCCTCAGTACTGACCCTCTGACAGTGCAGCTCTCCCTCAGTACTGACCCTCTGACAGTGCATCACACCCTCAGTACTGACCCACTGAGAGCGCTGCACTCCCTCAGTACTGACCCCCTGACAGTGCTGCACAACTCAGCACTGACCCTCTGACAGTGCAGCACTCCCTCAGTACTGACCCTCTGACAGTGCGGCACTCCTTTGGTACTTAACCTCTGACAGTGCGACACTCCCTCAGTACTGACCCTCTGACAGTGCGGCACTCCCTCAGTACTGACCCTCTGACAGTGCTGCACTCCCTCAGCACTGACCCTCTGACAGTGCGGCACTCCCTCAGTTCTGACCCTCTGAAAGTGCAGCACTCTCTCAGTCCTGACCCTCTGACAGTGCAGCACTCCCTCAGTACGGACCCTCTGACAGTGCAGCACCCACTCAGTACTGACCCTCTGACAGTGCGGCACTCCCTCAGTACTGACCCTCTGACGGTGCAGCACTCCCTCAGTACTGACCCTCTCAGTGTGCCGCACTCCCTCAGTACTGACCCTCTGACAGTACAGCGCTCCCTCAGTACTGAACCTCTGACAGTGCAGCACTCTCTCAGTACTGACCCTCTGACAGTGCAGCGCTCCTTCAGTACTTACCCTCTGACAATGCGGCACTCCCTCAGCACTGACCCTCTGACAGTGCAGCACTCCCTCAGTACTGACCCTCTGACAGTGCAGCGCTCCTTCAGTACTTAACCTCTGACAGTGCGGCACTCCCTCAGTACTGACCCTCTGACAGTGCGGCACTCCCTCTGTACTGACCCTCTGACAGTGCAGCACTCTCTCAGTCCTGACCCTCTGATAGTGCAGCACTCCCTCAGTACTGACCCTCTGACAGTGCAGCACTCCCACAGTACTGACCCTCTGACAGTGCAGCACTCCCTCAGTACTGACCCTCTGACAGTGCAGCACTCCCACAGTACTGACCCTCTGAAAGTGCAGCACTCTCTCAGTCCTGACCCTCTGACAGTGAAGCACTCCCTCTGTACTGACCCTCTGACAGTGCAGCACTCCCACAGTACTGACCCTCTGACAGTGCAGCTCTCCCTCAATACTGACCCTCTGACAGTGCAGCACTACCTCAGTACTGACCCTCTAACAGTGCGGCACTCCCTCAGTACTGACCCTCTGACAGTGCAGCGCTCCCTCAGTACTGACTCTCTGACAGTGCAGCACTCCCTCAGTACTGACCCTCTGACAGTGCAGCGCTCCTTCAGTACTTACCCTCTGACAATGCGGCAGTCCCTGAGCACTGACCCTCTGACAGTGCAGCACTCCCTCAGTACTGACCCTCTGACAGTGCAGCGCTCCTTCAGTACTTACCCTCTGACAATGCGGCAGTCCCTGAGCACTGACCCTCTGACAGTGCAGCACTTCCTCAGTTCTGACCCTCTGACAGTGCGGCACTCCCTCAGTACTGACCCTCTGACAGTGCGGCACTCCCTCAGTACTGACCATCTGACAGTGCTGCACTCCCTCAGCACTGACCCTCTGACAGTGCGGCACTCCCTCTGTACTGACCCTCTGACAGTGCGGCACACTCTCAGTCCGGACCCTCTGACAGTGCAGCACTCCCTCAGTACTGACCCTCTGACAGTGCAGCACTCTCTCAGTCCTGACCCTCTGACAGTGCAGGACACCCTCAGTACTGACCCTCTGACAGTGCGGCACTCCCTCAGTACTGACCCTCTGACAGTGCAGCACTCTCTCAGTCCTGACTCTCTGACAGTGCATCACTCCCTCAGTACTGACCCTCTGACAGTGCAGCCCTCCCTCAGCACTGCCCCTCAGAAAGTGCAGCACTCCCTCAGTACTGACCCTCTGACAGTGCAGCACTCCCTCAGTACTGACCTTCTGACAGTGCAGCACTCCCTCAGTACTGACCCTCTGACAGTGCAGCTCCCCCTCAGTACTGACCCTCTGACAGTGCAGCTCTCCCTCAGTACTGACCCTCTGACAGTGCAGCACTCCCTCATTACTGACCCTCTGACAGTACGGCACTCCCTCAGTACTGACCCTCTGACAGTGCAGCACTCCCTCAGTACTGACCCTCTGACAGTGCAGCACTCTCTCAGTACTGACCCTCTGATAGTGCGGCACTCCCTTTCTACTGACCCTCTGACAGTGCAGCACTCCCTCAGCACTGATCCTCTGACAGTGCAGCACTCCCTCAGTACTGATCCTCTGACAGTGCAGCTCTCCCTCAGTACAGACCCTCTGACAGTGTGGCACTCCCTCAGTACTGACCCTCTGATAGTGCGGCACTCCCTCAGTACTGACCCTCTGACAGTGCAACTCTCCCTAATTACTGACCCTCTGACAGTGCAGCTCTCCCTCAGTACTGACCCTCTGACAGTGCGGCACTCCCTCAGTACTGACCCTCTGACAGTGCGGCACTCCCTCAGTACTGACCCTCTGACAGTGCAGCACTCCCTCAGTACTGACCCTCTGACAGTGCAGCTCAACCTCAGTCCTGACCATCTGACAGTGCAGCTCTCCCTCAGTACTGACCCTCTGACAGTGCAGCACTCCCTCAGTACTGACCCTCTGACAGTGCAGCTCTCCCTCAGTACTGACCCTCTGACAGCGCTGCACTCCCTCAGTACTGACCCCCTGACAGTGCAGCACTCCCTCAGTACTGACCCTCTGACAGTGCAGCGCTCCCTCAGTACTGACCCTCTGACAGTGCAGCACTCCCTCAGTACTGACCCTCTGACATTGCAGCTCTCCTTCAGTACTTACCCTCTGACAATGCGGCACTCCCTCTGCACTGACCCTCTGACAGTGCAGCACTCCCTCAGTACTGACCCTCTGACAGTGCAGCACTCCCTCAGTACTGACCCTCTGACAGTGCAGCACTCCCTCAGTAATGACCCTCGGACAGTGCAGCGCTCTTTCAGTACATAACCTCTGACAGTGCGGCACTCCCTCAGTACTGACCCTCTGACAGTGCGGCACTCCCTCAGTACTGACCATGTGACAGTGCTGCACTCCCTCAGCACTGACCCTCTGACAGTGCGGCACTCCCTCTGTACTGACCCTCTGACAGTGCAGCACTCCCTCAGTACTGAACCTCTGACAGTGCAGCACTCTCTCAGCCCTGACCCTCTGACAGTGCAGCACTCGCTCAGTACTGACCCTCAGACAGTGCGGCACTCCTTCAGTACTGACCCTCTGACAGTGCAGCACTCTCTCAGTACTGACCCTCTAACAGTGCAGCCCTCCCTCAGCACTGCCCGTCTGACAGTGCAGCACTCCCTCAGTACTGACCCTCTGACAGTGCGGGACTCCCTCAGCACTGACCCTCTGACACAGCGCGGCACTCCCTCAGTACTGACCCTCTGACAGTGCAGCACTCCCTCAGTACTGACCCCCTGACAGTGCAGCACAACTCAGCACTGACCCTCTGACAGTGCAGCTCTCCCTCAGTACTGACCCTCTGACAGTGCGGCACTCCTTCAGTACTTAACCTCTGACAGTGCGGCACTCCCTCAGTACTGACCCTCTGACAGTGCGGCACTCCCTCAGTACTGACCCTCTGACAGTGCTGCACTCCCTCAGCACTGACCCTCTGACAGTGCAGCACTCCCACATTCCTGACCCTCTGAAAGTGCAGCACTCTCTCAGTCATGACCCTCTGACAGTGAAGCACTCCCTCTGTACTGACCCTCTGACAGTGCGGCACTCCCTCAGTACTGATCCTCTGACAGTGCTGCTCTCCCTCAGTACTGACCCTCTGACAGTGCAGCTCTCCCTCAGTACTGACCCTCTGACAGTGCAGCACTCCCTCAGTACTGAACCTCTGACAGTGCAGCGCTCCTTCAGTACATACCCTCTGATAGTGCGGCACTCCCTCAATACTGACCCTCTGACAGTGCAGCACTCCCTCAGTACTGACCCTCTGACAGTGCTGCACTCCCTCAGCACTGACCCTCTGACAGTGCGGCACTCCCTCAGTTCTGACCCTCTGAAAGTGCAGCACTCTCTCAGTCCTGACCCTCTGACAGTGCAGCACTCCCTCAGTACTGACCCTCTGACAGTGCAGCACCCCCTCAGTACTGACCCTCTGACAGTGCAGCTCTCCCTCAATACTGACCCTCTGACGGTGCAGCACTCCCTCAGTACTGACCCTCTCAGGGTGCCGCACTCCCTCAGTACTGACCCTCTGACAGTGCAGCGCTCCCTCAGTACTGACCCTCTGACAGTGCAGCTCTCCCTCAGTACTGACCATCTGACAGTGCAGCTCTCCCTCAGTACTGACCCTCTGACGGTGCAGCACTCCCTCAGTACTGACCCTCTCAGGGTGCCGCACTCCCTCAGTACTGACCCTCTGACAGTGCAGCGCTCCCTCAGTACTGACCCTCTGACAGTGCAGCTCTCCCTCAATACTGACCCTCTGACGGTGCAGCACTCCCTCAGTACTGACCCTCTCAGGGTGCCGCACTCCCTCAGTACTGACCCTCTGACAGTGCCGCACTCCCTCAGCACTGACCCTCTGACAATGCGGCACTCCCTCAGTACTGACCCTCTGACAGTGCGACACTCCCTCAGTACTGACCCTCTGACAGTGCAGCACCCCCTCAGTACTGACCCTCTGACAGTGCAGCACCCCCTCAGTACTGACCCTCTCAGGGTGCCGCACTCCCTCAGTACTGACCCTCTGACAGTGCAGCTCTCCCTCAATACTGACCCTCTGACGGTGCAGCACTCCCTCAGTACTGACCCTCTCAGGGTGCCGCACTCCCTCAGTACTGACCCTCTGACAGTGCCGCACTCCCTCAGCACTGACCCTCTGACAGTGCAGCACTCCCTCAGTACTGACACTCTGACAGTGCGGCACTCCCTCAGTACTGACCCTCTGACAGTGCGGCACTCCCTCAGTACTGACCCTCTGACAGTGCAGCACTCCCTCAGTACTGACCCGCTGACAGTGCGGCACTCCCTCAGTACTGACCATCTGACAGTGCAGCTCTCCCTCAGTACTGTCCCTCTGACAGTGCAGCACTCCCTCAGTATTGACCCTCTGACAGTGCAGCTCTCCCTCAGTACTGACCCTCTGACAGCGCTGCACTCCCTCAGTACTGACCCCCTGACAGAGCAGCACTCCCTCAGTACTGACCCTCTGACAGTGCAGCACTCCCTCAGTACTGACCCTCTGACATTGCAGCGCTCCTTCAGTACTTACCCTCTGACAATGCGGCACTACCTCTGCACTGACCCTCTGACAGTGCAGCACTCCCTCAGTACTGACCCTCTGACAGTGCAGCACTCCCTCAGTACTGACCCTCTGACAGTGCAGGAGTCCCTCAGTACTGACCCTCTGACAGTGCAGCACTCCTTCAGTACATAACCTCTGACAGTGCGGCACTCCCTCAGTACTGACCATGTGACAGTGCTGCACTCCCTCTGTACTGACCCTCTGACAGTGCAGCACTCCCTCAGTACTGAACCTCTGACAGTGCAGCACTCTCTCAGCCCTGACCCTCTGACAGTGCAGCACTCCCTCAGTACTGACCCTCAGACAGTGCGGCACTCCCTCAGTACTGACCCTCTGACAGTGCAGCACTCTCTCAGTACTGACCCTCTAACAGTGCAGCCCTCCCTCAGCACTGCCCCTCTGACAGTGCAGCACTCCCTCAGTACTGACCCTCTGACAGTGCGGGACTCCCTCAGCACTGACCCTCTGACACAGCGCGGAACTCCCTCAGTACTGACCCTCTGACAGTGCGGGACTCCCTCAGCACTGACCCTCTGACACAGCGCGGCACTCCCTCAGTACTGACCCTCTGACAGTGCAGCACTCCCTCAGTACTGACCCTCTGACAGTGTGGCACTCCCTCAGTACTGACCCTCTGACAGTGCAGCTCTCCCTCAGTACTGACCCTCTGACAGTGCAGCTCTCCCTCAGTACTGAGCCTCTGACAGTGCGGCACTCTCTCAGTACTGACCCTCTGACAGTGCGGCACTCCCTCAGTACTGAACCTTTGACAGTGCAGCACTCCATCTGTACTGACCCAATCACAGTGAAGCACACCCTCAGCACTTATCCTCTGACAGTGCAGCACTCCCTCAGTACTGATCCTCTGACAGTGCAGCTCTCCCTCAGTACTGACCCTCTGACAGTGCGGCTCTCCCTCAGTACTGACCCTCTGACAGTGCTGCACTCCCTCAGTACTGACCCTCTGACAGTGCAGCTCTCCCTCAGTACTGACCCTCTGACAGTGCAGCTCTCCCTCAGTACTGACCCTCTGACAGTGCAGCACTCCCTCAGTACTGACCCTCTGACAGTGCAGCACTCCCACAGTACTGACCCTCTGACAGTGCAGCGCTCCTTCAGTACATACCCTCTGATAGTGCGGCACTCCCTCAATACTGACCCTCTGACAGTGCGACGCTCCCTCAGTACTGACCCTCTGACAGTGCGGGACTCCCTCAGCACTGACCCTCTGACACAGCGCGGAACTCCCTCAGTACTGACCCTCTGACAGTGCGGGACTCCCTCAGCACTGACCCTCTGACACAGCGCGGCACTCCCTCAGTACTGACCCTCTGACAGTGCAGCACTCCCTCAGTACTGACCTTCTGACAGTGTGGCACTCCCTCAGTACTGACCCTCTGACAGTGTGGCACTCCCTCAGTACTGACCCTCTGACAGTGCAGCTCTCCCTCAGTACTGACCCTCTGACAGTGCAGCTCTCCCTCAGTACTGAGCCTCTGACAGTGCGGCACTCTCTCAGTACTGACCCTCTGACAGTGCGGCACTCCCTCAGTACTGACCCTCTGACAGTGCAGCACTCCCTCTGTACTGACCCACTCACAGTGAAGCACACCCTCAGCACTTATCCTCTGACAGTGCAGCACTCCCTCAGTACTGATCCTCTGACAGTGCAGCTCTCCCTCAGTACTGACCCTCTGACAGTGCGGCACTCCCTCAGTACTGACCCTCTGACAGTGCGGCACTCCCTCAGTACTGACCCTCTGACAGTGCAGCTCTCCCTCAGTACTGACCCTCTGACAGTGCAGCTCTCCCTCAGTACTGACCCTCTGACAGTGCAGCACTCCCTCAGTACTGACCCTCTGACAGTGCAGCACTCCCTCAGTACTGACCCTCTGACAGTGCAGCGCTCCTTCAGTACATACCCTCTGATAGTGCGGCACCCCCTCAGTACTGACCCTCTGACAGCGCGGCACTCCCTCAATACTGACCCTCTGACAGTGCGACGCTCCCTCAGTACTGACCCTCTGACAGTGCAGCTCTCCCTCAGTACTGACCCTCTGACAGTGCAGCTCTCCCTCAGTACTGACCCACTGACAGCGCTGCACTCCCTCAGTACTGACCCTCTGACAGTGCAGCACTCCTTCAGTACTTAACCTCTGACAGTGCGGCACTCCCTCAGTACTGACCCTCTGACAGTGCGGCACTCCCTCAGTACTGACCCTCTGACAGTGCTGCACTCCCTCAGCACTGACCCTCTGACAGTGCGGCACTCCCTCAGTTCTGACCCTCTGAAAGTGCAGCACTCTCTCAGTCCTGACCCTCTGACAGTGCAGCAGTCCCTCAGTACTGACCCTCTGACAGTGCAGCACCCCCTCAGTACTGACCCTCTGACAGTGCAGCTCTCCCTCAATACTGACCCTCTGACAGTGCAGCCCTCCCTCAGTACTGACCCTCTGACAGTGCAGCACTCTCTCAGTACTGACCCTCTGACAGTGCAGCGCTCCTTCAGTACTTACCCTCTGACAATGCGGCACTCCCTCAGCACTGACCCTCTGACAGTGCAGCACTCCCTCAGCACTGACCCTCTGACAGTGCAGCGCTCCTTCAGTACTTAACCTATGACAGTGCTGCACTCCCTCAGAACTGACCCTCTGACAGTGCGGCACTCCCTCAGTACTGACCATCTGACAGTGCGGCACTCCCTCAGTACTGACCCTCTGACAGTGCGGCACTCACTCAGTACTGACCCTCTGACAGTGCTGCACTCCCTCAGAACTGACCCTCTGACAGTGCGGCACTCCCTCAGTACTGACCATCTGACAGTGCGGCACTCCCTCAGTACTGACCCTCTGACAGTGCGGCACTCCCTCAGTACTGACCCTCTGACAGTGCAGCACTCTCTCAGTACTGACCATCTGACAGTGCGGCACTCCCTCAGTACTGACCCTCTGACAGTGCGGCACTCACTCAGTACTGACCCTCTGACAGTGCAGCACTCCCTCAGTATGACCCTCTGACAGTGCAGCACTCTCTCAGTCCTGACCCTCTGACAGTGCAGCACTCCCTCAGTACTGACCCTCTGACAGTGCGGCACTCCCTCAGTACTGACCCCCTGACAGTGCAGCACAACTCAGCACTGACCCTCTGACAGTGCAGCACTCCCTCAGTACTGACCCTCTGACAGTGCGGCACTCCCTCAGTACTGACCCTCTGACAGTGCGGCACTCCTTCAGTACTTAACCTCTGACAGTGCGGCTCTCCCTCAGTACTGACCCTCTGACAGTGCGGCACTCCTTCAGTACTGACCCTCTGACAGTGCGGCACTCCCTCAGTACTGACCCTCTGACAGTGCGGCACTCCTTCAGTACTTAACCTCTGACAGTGCGGCACTCCCTCAGTACTGACCCTCTGACAGTGCAGCACTCCCTCAGTACTGACCCTCTGACAGTGCGGCACTCCCTCAGTACTGACCCTCTGACAGTGCTGCACTCCCTCAGCACTGACCCTCTGACCGTGCAGCACTCCCACAGTACTGACCCTCTGAAAGTGCAGCACTCTCTCAGTCCTGACCCTCTGACAGTGAAGCACTCCCTCTGTTCTGACCCTCTGATAGTGCAGCACTCCCTCAGTTCTGACCCTCTGAAAGTGCAGCACTCTCTCAGTCCTGACCCTCTGACAGTGAAGCACTCCCTCAGTACTGACCCTCTGACAGTGCAGCTCTCCTTCAATACTGACCCTCTGACAGTGCAGCACTCCCTCAGTTCTGACCCTCTGAAAGTGCAGCACTCTCTCAGTCCTGACCCTCTGACAGTGAAGCACTCCCTCAGTACTGACCCTCTGACAGTGCAGCTCTCCTTCAATACTGACCCTCTGACAGTGCGGCACTCCCTCAGTACTGACCCTCTGACAGTGCGGCACTCCCTCAGTACTGAACCTCAGACAGTGCAGCTCTCCCTCAGTGCTGACCCTCTGACCGTGCAGCACTCCCTCAGTACTGACCCTCTGACAGTGCAGCACTCCCTCAGTACTGACCCTCCGACAGTGCAGCACTCCCTCAGTACTGACCCTCTGACAGTGCAGCGCTCCTTCAGTACATACCCTCTGACAGTGCAGCACTCCCTCAGTACTGACCCTCTGACAGTGCAGCACTCCCTCAGTACTGACCCTCTGACAGTGCAGCACTCCTTCAGTACTGACCCTCTGACAGTGCGGCACTCCCTCAGTACTGAACCTCTGACAGGTCAGCTCTCCCTCAGTACTGACCCTCTGAGAGTGCAGCACTCCCTCAGTACTGACCCTCTGACAGTGCGGCACTCCCTCAGTACTGACCCTCTGACAGTGCAGCACTCCCTCTGTACTGACCCACTCACAGTGAAGCACACCCTCAGCACTTATCCTCTGACAGTGCAGCACTCCCTCAGTACTGATCCTCTGACAGTGCAGCTCTCCCTCAGTACTGACCCTCTGACAGTGCGGCACTCCCTCAGTACTGACCCTCTGACAGTGCGGCACTCCCTCAGTACTGACCCTCTGACAGTGCAGCTCTCCCTCAGTACTGACCCTCTGACAGTGCAGCTCTCCCTCAGTACTGACCCTCTGACAGTGCAGCACTCCCTCAGTACTGACCCTCTGACAGTGCAGCACTCCCTCAGTACTGACCCTCTGACAGTGCAGCGCTCCTTCAGTACATACCCTCTGATAGTGCGGCACCCCCTCAGTACTGACCCTCTGACAGCGCGGCACTCCCTCAATACTGACCCTCTGACAGTGCGACGCTCCCTCAGTACTGACCCTCTGACAGTGCAGCTCTCCCTCAGTACTGACCCTCTGACAGTGCAGCTCTCCCTCAGTACTGACCCACTGACAGCGCTGCACTCCCTCAGTACTGACCCTCTGACAGTGCAGCACTCCTTCAGTACTTAACCTCTGACAGTGCGGCACTCCCTCAGTACTGACCCTCTGACAGTGCGGCACTCCCTCAGTACTGACCCTCTGACAGTGCTGCACTCCCTCAGCACTGACCCTCTGAAAGTGCAGCACTCTCTCAGTCCTGACCCTCTGACAGTGCAGCAGTCCCTCAGTACTGACCCTCTGACAGTGCAGCACCCCCTCAGTACTGACCCTCTGACAGTGCAGCTCTCCCTCAATACTGACCCTCTGACAGTGCAGCCCTCCCTCAGTACTGACCCTCTGACAGTGCAGCACTCTCTCAGTACTGACCCTCTGACAGTGCAGCGCTCCTTCAGTACTTACCCTCTGACAATGCGGCACTCCCTCAGCACTGACCCTCTGACAGTGCAGCACTCCCTCAGCACTGACCCTCTGACAGTGCAGCGCTCCTTCAGTACTTAACCTCTGACAGTGCTGCACTCCCTCAGAACTGACCCTCTGACAGTGCGGCACTCCCTCAGTACTGACCATCTGACAGTGCGGCACTCCCTCAGTACTGACCCTCTGACAGTGCGGCACTCACTCAGTACTGATCCTCTGACAGTGCAGCACTCTCTCAGTACTGACCCTCTGACAGTGCAGCACTCTCTCAGTCCTGACCCTCTGACAGTGCAGCACTCCCTCAGTACTGACCCTCTGACAGTGCGGCACTCCCTCAGTACTGACCCCCTGACAGTGCAGCACAACTCAGCACTGACCCTCTGACAGTGCAGCACTCCCTCAGTACTGACCCTCTGACAGTGCGGCACTCCCTCAGTACTGACCCTCTGACAGTGCGGCACTCCTTCAGTACTTAACCTCTGACAGTGCGGCTCTCCCTCAGTACTGACCCTCTGACAGTGCGGCACTCCTTCAGTACTGACCCTCTGACAGTGCGGCACTCCCTCAGTACTGACCCTCTGACAGTGCGGCACTCCTTCAGTACTTAACCTCTGACAGTGCGGCACTCCCTCAGTACTGACCCTCTGACAGTGCAGCACTCCCTCAGTACTGACCCTCTGACAGTGCGGCACTCCCTCAGTACTGACCCTCTGACAGTGCTGCACTCCCTCAGCACTGACCCTCTGACCGTGCAGCACTCCCACAGTACTGACCCTCTGAAAGTGCAGCACTCTCTCAGTCCTGACCCTCTGACAGTGAAGCACTCCCTCTGTTCTGACCCTCTGATAGTGCAGCACTCCCTCAGTTCTGACCCTCTGAAAGTGCAGCACTCTCTCAGTCCTGACCCTCTGACAGTGAAGCACTCCCTCAGTACTGACCCTCTGACAGTGCAGCTCTCCTTCAATACTGACCCTCTGACAGTGCAGCACTCCCTCAGTTCTGACCCTCTGAAAGTGCAGCACTCTCTCAGTCCTGACCCTCTGACAGTGAAGCACTCCCTCAGTACTGACCCTCTGACAGTGCAGCTCTCCTTCAATACTGACCCTCTGACAGTGCGGCACTCCCTCAGTACTGACCCTCTGACAGTGCGGCACTCCCTCAGTACTGAACCTCAGACAGTGCAGCTCTCCCTCAGTGCTGACCCTCTGACCGTGCAGCACTCCCTCAGTACTGACCCTCTGACAGTGCAGCACTCCCTCATTACTGACCCTCCGACAGTGCAGCACTCCCTCAGTACTGACCCTCTGACAGTGCAGCGCTCCTTCAGTACATACCCTCTGACAGTGCAGCACTCCCTCAGTACTGACCCTCTGACAGTGCAGCACTCCCTCAGTACTGACCCTCTGACAGTGCAGCACTCCTTCAGTACTGACCCTCTGACAGTGCGGCACTCCCTCAGTACTGAACCTCTGACAGTGCAGCTCTCCCTCAGTACTGACCCTCTGAGAGTGCAGCACTCCCTCAGTACTGACCCTCTGACAGTGCAGCGCTCCTTCAGTACATACCCTCTGACAGGGCGGCACTCCCTCAATACTGACCCTCTGACAGTGCAGCACTCCCTCAGTACTGACCCTCTGACAGTGCGGAACTCCCTCAGTACTGACCCTCTGACAGTGCAGCTCTCCCTTATTAGTGACCCTCTGACAGTGCAGCACTCCCTCAGTACTGACCCTCTGACAGCGCAGCTCTCCCTCAGTACTGACCCTCTGACAGTGCAGCTCTCCCTCAGTACTGACCCTCTGACAGCGCTGCACTCCCTCAGTACTGACCCCCTGACAGTGCAGCACAACTCAGCACTGACCCTCTGACAGTGCTGCACTCCCTCAGCACTGACCCTCTGACAGTGCGGCACTCCCTCAGTACTGACCCTCTGAAAGTGCAGCACTCTCTCAGTCCTGACCCTCTGACAGTGCAGCACTCCCTCAGTACTGACCCTTTGACAGTGCAGCACTCCTTCAGTACATACCCTCTGATAGTGCGGCACTCCCTCTATACTGACCCTCTGACAGTGCAGCACTCCCTCAGTACTGACCATCTTACAGTGCGGCACTCCCTCAGTACTGACCCTCTGAATGTGCAGCTCTCCCTTAGTAGTGACCCTCTGACAGTGCAGCACTCCCTCAGTACTGACCCTCTGACAGTGCAGCTCTCCCTCAGTACTGACCATCTGACAGTGCAGCTCTCCCTCAGTACTGACCCTCTGACAGCGCTGCACTCCCTCAGTACTGACCCCCTGACAGTGCAGCACAACTCAGCACTGACCCTCTGACAGTGCAGCACTCCCTCAGTACTGACCCTCTGACAGTGCGGCACTCCTTCAGTACTTAACCTCTGACAGTGAGGCACTCCCTCAGTACTGACACTCTGACAGTGCTGCACTCCCTCAGTACTGACCCTCTGACAGTGCGGCACTCCCTCAGTACTGACCCTCTGACAGTGCGGCACTCCTTCAGCACTGACCCTCTGACAGTGCGGCACTCCCTCAGTTCTGACCCTCTGAAAGTGCAGTACTCCCTCAGTCCTGACCCTCTGACAGTGCAGCACTCCCTCAGTACTGACCCTCTGACAGTGCAGCTCTCCCTCAATACTGAGCCTCTGACAGTGCAGCACTCCCTCAGTACTGACCCTCTGACAGTGCGGCACTCCCTCAGTACTGACCCTCTGACAGTGCGGCACTCCCTCAGTACTGACCCTCTGACAGTGCGGCACACCCTCAGCACTGACCCTCTGACAGTGCAGCACTCCCTCAGTACTGACCCTCTGACAGTGCAGCGCTCCTTCAGTACTTAACCTCTGACAGTGCGGCACTCCTTGAGTACTGACCCTCTGACAGTGCGGCACTCCCTCAGTACTGACCATCTGACAGTGCTGCACTCCCTCAGCACTGACCCTCTGACAGTGCGGCACTCCCTCTGTACTGACCCTCTGACAGTGCAGCACTCTCTCAGTCCTGACCCTCTGTCAGTGCAGCACTCCCTCAGTACTGATCCTCTGACAGTGCAGCACTCCCTTTGTATTGACCCTCTGACAGTGCAGCACTCTCTCAGTCCTGACCCTCTGACAGTGCAGCACTCCCTCAGTACTGACCCTCTGACAGTGCAGCACTCGCTCAGTACTGACCCTCTGACAGTGCAGCACTCCTTCAGTACTGATCCTTTGACAGTGCGGCACTCCCTCAGTACTGACCCTCTGACAGTGCAGCACTCGCTCAGTACTGACCCTCTGACAGTGCAGCACTCCCTCAGTACTGACCCTCTGACAGTGCGGCACTCTCTCAGTACTGATCCTTTGACAGTGCGGCACTCCCTCAGTACTGACCCTCTGACAGTGCAGCACTCCCTCAGTACTGACCCTCTGACAGTGCTGCACTCCCTCAGTACTGATCCTTTGACAGTGCGGCACTCCCTCAGTACTGACCCTCTGACAGTGCGGCACTCCCTCAGTACTGACCCTCTGACAGAGTGGCACTCCCTCAGTACTGACCCTCTGACAGTGCGGCACTGCCTCAGTACTGACCCTCTGACAGTGCGGCACTCCCTCAGTAATGACCCTCTGACAGTGCGGCACTCCCTCAGTACTGACCCTCTGACATTGCAGCACTCCCTCAGTACTGACCCTCTGACAGTGCAGCTCTCCCTCAGTACTGACCCTCTGACAGTGCAGCACTCCCTCAGTACTGACCCTCTGACAGAGTGGCACTCCCTCAGTACTGACCCTCTGACAGTGCAGCACTCCCTCAGTACCGACCCTCTGACTGTGCAGCACTCCCTCAGTACCGACCCTCTGACAGTGAAGCACTCCCTCAGTACTGACCCTCTGACAGTGCAGCTCTCCCTCAGTACTGACCCTCTGACAGTGCAGCACTCCCTCAGTACTGACCCTCTGACAGTGCAGCACTCCCTCAGTACTGACTCTCTGACTGTGCGGCACTCCCTCACTACTGACCCTCTGACAGTGCAGCTCTCCCTCAGTACTGACCCTCTGACAGTGCAGCACTCCCTCAGTACTGACACTCTGACAGTGCAGCACTCCCTCAGTACTGACCCTCTGACAGTGCGGCACTCCCTCAGTACTGACCCCCTGACAGTGCAGCTCTCCCTCAGTACTGACCCTCTGACAGTGCAGCACTCCCTCAGTACTGACCCTCTGACAGTGCGGCACTCCCTCAGTACTGACCCTCTGACAGTGCGGCACTCCCTCAGTACTGACCCTCTGACAGTGCAGCACTCCCTCAGTACTGACCCTCTGACATTTCAGCACTCCCTCAGTACTGACCCTGGAGGGATTTGTGGGGCGCATTCTGAATTGTGTCTTTTTCGGAACCGGGATGCTCCTGACTGAAGCTGGCGGTGATGACTGGTGTGTCTGGCTTCAGGTGGTCCACATCCTGAGTTGCTGATTGACCTTGTAATATTCCCAGGATTGCCAGGACGCTCTGCCTCTGTGAAATGGGCACGTTCATCGTTTCTGCTTACTTTCTTTCCTAGTATTAGCTTTTGAGACCGTTGTGAGTGATCCGTCTGGCATTCCCATTGGCTGGTGAGCTGTGTGTGTCGGAGTTTAGGACTTCATCACAGATCAGTGTGACATATACTTATATATATACTGCCCCGGGTACTCCACACACCAGCAACACTTGCACACACCCGAATCCCTGCTTCGAGGAGACCAGCAAGATTATCCAGTCTAACGGTCCTCCAACATGTCGAGTAAGTTACGCTGGCACCCGGAGGTGCCCGAGGGCGTGGTGGTTGTGGTGGGGGCGGGGGGAGGGGGGGGAGTGGCGGCGGTGGTGGGTTGGTTCTGGGATGGGTGGCTGCATCGTGTTGGCAACTCGCCCCGCCTCCAACCTTCGCTCATTTTCGGGCGTTCCGAATTAGAGTTGGCAGGACAGAGTGAGCGAGAGAGAGAGAGAGAGAGAGAGAGAGAAATAGAGGGAGGGGGTGAGGGGCGTCCACTGAGGGTAGCAGAGGGCAGAAGAGAGAGAGAGAGAGAGGCAGAGCAAGGAAGGGGGAGAGGGAGAGAAAGAGTCGGAAAGCGTCGCTGAGAGAGGAAGAAAAGCGAGACAGGGATAGAGAGAGGGAGGACAGATACAGGGGTAGGATGGAGACAGAGAGAGCGAGAATAGAGAGGCAGATAGAGGGAGAACAGAGCGATAGAGAGGGGAACTAGAGAGGTAGAGAGGGGAAATAGAGAGGTAGAGCTAGAGAAGATGGAGAGAGAGAGAGGGGAAATAGAGAGATAGAGAGGGGAAATAGAGAGATAGAGCTAGAGTAGATGGAGAGATAGAGAGGCAGAACAGAGAGATAGTGAGGGGGGAAATAGAGAGATAGAGAGGGGAAATAGAGAGATAGAGCTAGAGAAGATGGAGAGATAGAGAGGCAGAACAGAGAGATAGGGAGGGGGGAAATAGAGAGATAGAGCTAGAGAAGATGGAGAGATAGAGAGAGGGGATAGAGAGAGGGATATGGAGAGATCGAGCTGGAGTGATGGAGTGATAGAGAGGCAGAACAGAGAGATAGGGAGGGGGGATAGAGAGAGGAAACATAGATAGATAGTGATAGAGACAGAATATAGTGATAGAGAGAGCATAGTAAGACCGAGGGATAGGTAGAGGGAGAAAATCGAGATAAAGAGAGAGAATCAAGATATAGATATTGAGTATTTTAAACTTTTTTTCATTTTTCCAATTAGAGAGAGAAAGGATAGAGCGATAGGGTTAGAGAAAGGGATAGAGAGATAGAGAGAGTGGAGAGATGGAGAGTGAATAGAGAGGCAGAGGGAAAGAGCGATAGAGAGAGGGAGGATAGAGAGATAGGGTTAGAGAAAGGGGTAGAGAGATAGAGAGAGTGGACAGTTAGAGAGTGAATAGAGAGGCAGAGGGATGGAGCGATAGAGAGAGAGAGGATAGAGAGATAGGGTTAGAGAAAGGGGTAGAGAGATAGAGAGAGTGGAGAGATGGAGAGTGAATAGAGAGGCAGACGGATAGAGCGATAGAGAGAGGGAGGATAGAGAGATAGGGTTGGAGAAATGGATAGAGAGTGGAGAGATAGAGAGTGAATAGAGAGGCAGAGGGATGAAGCGATAGAGAGAGCGAGGATAGAGAGATAGGGTTGGAGAAAGGGATAGAGAGATAGACTGAATAGAGAGACAACGGGATAGAGAGAGTAAGAATAGAGAGATAGAGAGAAAGGAGAGAGAATAGAGAGATAGATTGGAATAGCGAGGTAGAGATAGAGAGAGGGAGGAAACAGGGACAGACAGAAAAGGGGAGTCGAAAGAAAGTTTCAGAAAGAGATAAAAAGAGGGGAAATGGTGAGGCGGAGTCAAAAAGGGAGTGAGGTGAAATGGGAAATTGGGCAATAGGATAAGAGAATTGGACAGGAAGCAGGGGGTAGCGATAATTAGTTGTTCTTCAGATTGGAGGAAGTCTTTGTGGTGGTATGTATTAGGGGTATTAAGGTACCCTGTGATGCCGAGAGGCTATTGGTGGATAGACACTGGATCCCGATTGGATCAGCTGGCTCCACCCAGTAAGGCGGAGTATAAGAGCCCGGGTTCTCCCAGCAGCCGCATTTTGTAACTGTGCTGCGGGGGAACAAGGCGGCGTAATAAAGCCATCGTTCGACTCCTTCTCATCTCGTCTCGTGAGTGATTGATTGTGCTACGGTCTTGTTGCGGGGTTTCCCAGGGGTCAGCGTTTGGTACCCTTCCCCCTCCTGACATGTGCTAACGTTCACGGCTGCCATGCTTTCCAATGCGACGCTTTCGAAATTTGCCGGCGACGCGAAGGCTGGGAACGTTGTCAGCTGTGACGCGGTTAGTCGCCAAGATGGGGGGGGGGGGGGGGGGGGAGCAGTTAGCTTAGTTGGCCCGGGCGGCTGGTGCATGGTGGGGAAATCGTGTTCCAACAGCGCGGGTTCCATTCCTGTGTCTGCCGAGCTTGCGTTCCTAGTCCTGAACTTCAAAAGGGTGCAAATATATTGGGGGCTTGGGCAGGCAGGGGGCGGACGCAGTTCAGCCCAGAGGAAAATGAGGTTCTGCACTTTGGGAGGAATAACAAAAGAGACAGTGTAATATAAAACGAGGTACAGGACCAGACAAACCTTGGTGTGTGTGTGTGTATGTGTGTATAGCAGACATTAGAGTTGGCAGGGCAAGCTGAGACAGCAGTTCGTAGAGCTTACAGCATCCGGGGTTTTATTAATAGGAGCATTGAGTCCACGAGTACAAGGGCCGGCACGGTGGCACACTGGTTAGCACTGCTGCCTCACAGCGCCAGGGACCCGGGTTCAATCCCGACCTTCGGCGACTGTCTGTGCGGAGTTTGCACTTCCTCCCCGGGTCCTGCGTGGATTTCCGCCGGGGGTTCAGGTTTCGTAGAATCCGAACTGACAGAGCAGAAGGAGGCCGTTCGAGTCTGCGCCGGCCCTTGGAAAGAGCAGCCTATTTAATCCCACATCACTCTATCCCCGTAGCCCAGTAACCCCCCCCCCCCTTCAACCCTTTTTGGACACTTGGGGGCAATCTATCGTGGCCAATCCACATGCACAACCTCAAACCGGAGCACCCGGAGGAAACCCACGCGGGCACGGGGAGAACGTGCAGACTCCGCACGGACAGTGACCCAAGCCGGGAATCGATCCTGGGACCCTGGAGCTGTGAAGCAACTGTGCTAACCACTGTGCTACCGTGCCGCCCGCAGTCCAAAGATGTGCAGGTTAGGAGGTTTGGCCGTGCTAAAATTGCCCCTTAGTGTCCAGGAATGTGCAGGTTAGGTGGGGTTATGTTAGTTAGGCCACACTTGGAGTACAGTGTTCAATTCTGGTCGCCACACTACCAGAAGGATGTGGAGGCTTTAGAGAGGGTGCAGAAGAGATTTACCAGGATGTTGCCTGGTATGGAGGGCATTAGGTATGAGGAGCGGTTGAATAAACTTGGTTTGTTCTCACTGGAACGACGGAGGTCGAGGGGCGACCTGATAGAGGTCTACAAAATTATGAGGGGCATAGACAGAGTGGTTAGTCAGAGGCTTTTCCCCAGGGTAGAGGGGGAAATTACTAGGGGGCATAGGTTTAAGGTGCGAGGGGCAAGGTTTAGAGGAGATGTACGAGGCGAGTTTTTCACACAGAGGAGAGTGGGTGCCTGGAACTTGCTGCCGGAGGAGGTGGTGGAAGCAGGGACGATAGTGACGTTTAAGGGGCATCTTGACAAATACATGAATAGGATGGGAATAGAGGGATACGGACCCAGGAAGTGTAGAAGATTGTAGTTTAGTCGGGCAGCATGGGCATGGAGGGCCGAAGGGCCTGTTCCTGTGCTGTACATTTCTTTGTTCTTTGTTTGTTACGGTTGACACGGCGAGGGAGCGGGATTGGGTAGGGTGCTCTTTCAGAGGGTTCTGTGCAGACTTGATGGGCCGAATGGCCTCCTTCTGCACTGAAGCAATTCCATGGTTCTAAGAGTAAGGGGTTAAGGTTGAACTTGTATAAGACACTAGTTAGGCCTCATATATGGGTTGTGTAATGCCCCCTTGTGGTAGTGTCACCTCTGGGTGTCTTATTCTATGTGTTCATTAGCTGTATGTCTGCATGTCACCACGTCTCTGGTGCTCCCTCTAGTGTTTACTTTGTTGTAGTGTATTTACATTAACCCCTTGTGTATTTACAGTGATGCATATCGCCACAGAGAGAAAGCAAGCTAGCGAAAGAGAAAGGGACAGACAGGCAAAGTCAGGGATGGGCAGAGAGAAAAACGGGGAAAGAATGACAGATAAGACACCCTGGTCACTGGCACTACACTGGGGTCTTGACATCTGGGAGACAGCCCTGTCCCTGGCGTGCGCGTGCTTTGGGCAAAGAACCCACATTGAGGCAAGGGTCTCAGGAACCCTCGAACACCTAGGCGTCAGTGCCACCTTGCCAACATTGTAACTCCACACACGCTTCCGAGCCGAACCCAAGGACCCCGAAATCTCTGATTCACGCTCGCAAATTGGACTTTCTCTCTAATTTCCACCACCAGGCGTCCAGCAGGCCATCTGCGTTCTGGCTCTCAGTCTTCACCTCTGGATGGCGAGCACAGCCGGTCCTCTCCATCGTTCGCGGGAGATCAGCAGGGGTCATGCCATCAGCAACGCGATTCGACTGAACAGGAAACTGCCGCAGGTCTACAGGAACCTTCTGGTAGGCACTCAAAGCTCCGTCAACACAGGTTAGATACAGTGGAGAGCTCCCTCTACATTACCCTGTGTGTCCCCCACTTTGTACCCAGTGTCAGCATCGAGCGCTCCCAGGACAGGTACAGCACGGGTTAGATACAGTGTAGAGCTCCCTCTACATTACCCTGACAGTGTGTCCCCCACTTTATACCCAGTGTCAGCATCGAGCTCTCCCAGGACAGGTACAGCACAGGGTAGATACAGTGTAGAGCTCCCTCTACATTACCCTGACAGTGTGTCCCCCACTTTATACCCAGTGTCAGCATCGAGCTCTCCCAGGGCAGGTACAGCACGGGTTAGATACAGTGTAGAGCTCCCTCTACATTACCCTGGCAGTGTGTCCCCCACTTTATACCCAGTGTCAGCATCGAGCTCTCCCAGGACAGGTACAGCACAGGTTAGATACAGTGTAGAGCTCCCTCTAAATTACGCTGACAGGGTGTCCCCCACTTTATACCCAGTGTCAGCATCGAGCTCTCCCAGGCCAGGTGCAGCACGGGTTAGATACAGTGTAGAGCTCCCTCTACATTACCCTGACAGTGTGTCCCCCACTTTATACCCAGTGTCAGCATCGAGCTCTCCCAGGACAGGTACAGCACGGGTTAGATACAGTGTAGAGCTCCCTCTACATTACACTGACAGTGTCCCCCCCCACTTTATACCCAGTGTCAGCATCGAGCTCGCCCAGGACAGGTACAACACGGGATAGATACAGTGTAGAGCTCCCTCTACATTACCCTGACAGTGTATCCCCCACTTTATACCCAGTGTCAGCATCGAGCTCTCCCAGGACAGGTACAGCACGGGTTAGATACAGTGTAGAGCTCCCTCTACATTACCCTGACAGTGTGTCCCCCACTTTATACCAAGTGTCAGCATCGAGCTCACCCAGGACAGGTACAGCATGGGTTAGATACAGTGTAGAGCTCTCTCTACATTACCCTGACAGTGTGTCCCCCACTTTATACCCAGTGTCAGCATCGAGCTCTCCCAGGACAGGTACAGCACGGGTTAGATACAGTATAGAGCTCCCTCTACATTACCCTGACAGTGTCCCCCACTTTATACCCAGTGTCAGCAACGAGCTCTCCCAGGACAGGTACAGCACGGGTTAGATACAGTGTAGAGCTCCCTCTACATTACCCTGACAGTGTGTCCCCCACTTTATACCAAGTGTCAGCATCGAGCTCTCCCAGGACAGGTACAGCATGGGTTAGATACAGTGTAGGGTTCCCTCTACATTAACCTGACAGTGTGTCCCCCACTTTATACCCAGTGTCAGCATCGAGCTCTCCAAGGACAGGTACAGCACGGGTTAGATACAGTGTAGAGCGCCCCCTACATTACCCTGACAGTGTGTCCCCCACTTTATACCCAGTGTCAGCATCGAGCTCTCCCAGGACAGGTACAGCACGGGTTAGATACAGTGTAGAGCTCCCTCTACATTACCCTGACAGTGTCCCCCCCACTTAATACCCAGTGTCAGCATCGAGCTCTCCCAGGACAGGTACAGCACGGGTTAGATACAGTGTAGAGCTCCCTCTACATTACCCTGACAGTGTGTCCCCCACTTTATACCCAGTGTCAGCATCGAGCTCTCCCAGGACAGGTACAGCACGGGTTAGATACAGTGTAGAGCTCCCTCGACATTACCCTGACAGTGTGTCCCCCACTTTATACCCAGTATCAGCATCGAGCGCTCCCAGGACAGGTACAGCACGGGTTAGATACAGTGTAGAGCTCCCTCTACATTGCCCTGACAGTGTATCCCCCACTTTATACCCAGTGTCAGCATCGAGCTCTCCCAGGACAGGTACAGCACGGGTTAGATACAGTATAGAGCTCCCTCTACATTACCCTGACAGTGTCCCCCACTTTATACCCAGTGTCAGCAACGAGCTCTCCCAGGACAGGTACAGCACGGGTTAGATACAGTGTAGAGCTCCCACTACATTACCCTGACAGTGTGTCCCCCACTTTATACCCAGTGTCAGCATCGAGCTCTCCCAGGACAGTTACAGCACGGGTTAGATACAGTGTAGAGCTCCCTCTACATTGCCCTGACAGTGTATCCCCCACTTTATACCCAGTGTCAGCATCGAGCTCTCCCAGGACAGGTACAGCACGGGTTAGATACAGTATAGAGCTCCCTCTACATTACCCTGACAGTGTCCCCCACTTTATACCCAGTGTCAGCAACGAGCTCTCCCAGGACAGGTACAGCACGGGTTAGATACAGTGTAGAGCTCCCTCTACATTACCCTGACAGTGACCCCCCCACTTTATACCCAGTGTCAGCATCGCGCTCTCCCAGGACAGGTACAGCACGGGTTAGATACAGTGTAGAGCTCCCTCTACATTACCCTGACAGTGTGTCCCCCACTTAATACCCAGTGTCAGCATCGAGCTCGCCCAGGACAGGTACAGCACGGGTTAGATACAGTGTAGAGCTCCCTCTACATTACCCTGACAGTGTGTCCCCCACTTTATACCCAGTGTCAGCATCGAGCTCTCCAAGGACAGGTACAGCACGGGTTAGATACAGTGTAGAGCTCCCTCTACATTACCCTGACAGTGTGTCCCCCACTTTATACCCAGTGTCAGCATCGAGCTCTCCCAGGACAGGTACAGCATGGGTTAGATACAGTGTAGAGCTCCCTCTACATTACCCTGACAGTGTGTCCCCCACTTTATACCCAGTGTCAGCATCGAGCTCTCCCAGGACAGGTACAGCACGGGTTAGATACAGTGTAGAGCTCCCTCTACATTACCCTGACAGTGTCCGTCCCACTTTATACCCAGTGTCAGCATCGAGCTCTCCCAGGACAGGGACAGCACGGGTTAGATACAGTGTAGAGCTCCCTCTACATTACCCTGACAGTGTGTCCCCCACTTTATACCCAGTGTCAGCATCGAGCTCTCCCAGGACAGGTACAGCACGGGTTAGATACAGTGTAGAGCTCCCTCTACATTACCCTGACAGTGTGTCCCCCACTTTATACCCAGTGTCAGCATCGAGCTCTCCCAGGACAGGTATAGCACGAGTTAGATACAGTGTAGAGCTCCCTCTACATTACCCTGACAGTGTGTCCCCCACTTTATACCCAGTGTCAGCATCGAGCTCTCCCAGGACAGGTACAGCACGGGTTAGATACAGTGTAGAGCTCCCCCTACATTACCCTGACAGTGTGTCCCCCACTTTATACCCAGTGTCAGCATCGAGCTCTCGCAGGACAGGTACAGCACGGGTTAGATACAGTGTAGAGCTCCCTCTACATTACCCTGACAGTGTGTCCCCCACTTTGTACCCAGTGTCAGGATCGAGCTCTCCCAGGACAGGTACAGCACGGGTTAGATACAGGGTAGAGCTCCCTCCACATGACCCTGACAGTGTGTCCCCCACTTTATACCCAGTGTCAGCATCGAGCTCTCCCAGGACAGGTACAGCACGGGTTAGATACAGTGTAGAGCTCCCTCTACATTACCCTGACAGTGTGTCCCACACTTTATACCCAGTGTCAGCATCGAGCTCTCCCAGGACAGGTACAGCACGGGTTAGATACAGTGTAGAGCTCCCTCTACATTACCCTGACAGTGTGTCCCCCACTTTATACCCAGTGTCAGCATCGAGCGCTCCCAGGACAGGTACAGCACGGGGTAGATACAGTGTAGAGCTCCCTCTACATTACCCTGACAGTGTGTCCCCCAATTTATACCCAGTGTCAGCATCGAGCTCTCCCAGGACAGGTACAGCACGGGTTAGATACAGTGTAGAGCTCCCTCCACATTACCCTGACAGTGTGTCCCCCACTTTATACCCAGTGTCAGCATTGAGCTCTCCCAGGACAGGTACAGCACGGGTTAGATACAGTGTAGAGCTCCCTCTACATTACCCTGACAGTGTGTCCCCCACTTTATACCCAATGTCAGCATCGAGCTCTCCCAGGACAGGTACAGCACGGGTTAGATACAGTGTAGAGCTCCCTCTACATTACCTGACAGTGTGTCCCCCACTTTATACCCAGTGTCAGCATTGAGCTTTCCCTGGACAGGTACAGCATGGGTTAGATACAGTGTAGAGCTCCCTCCACATGACCCTGACAGTGTGTCCCACGTTATACCCAAGCGCGTATTCAATAATTTTGATGCTTTCTTCATGTTCATAGAGTCATCTGGGATTTCAGGGAGACAGTCAGCCATCCATCTGCCTCCCAGTAACCGAGAGGAGGGAATTGCACTGGTACAGGTATTCGGTAAGTCAACTGAAGTCAATCTCTCCGGCAATACACTCGGTCAGTGGCTCTGGAGTGGACGGAGGCAGCGTGGCCACTTTGCCTGAAGCTAGAGTTAGGGACCGGTCATTAAAAGCTGACGGCGAGATACGTCAGTGAAATGGATCAAGTCACGGGCTTTATCCAATCAGAGACCCAGTGTCCAATCAGTGACCCAGTGTCCAATCAGTGACCCAGTGTCCAATCAGTGACCCAGTGTCCAATCACTGACCCAGTGTCCAATCAGAGACCCAGTGTCCAATCAGTGACCCAGTGTCCAATCAGTGACCCAGTGTCCAATCACTGACCCAGTGTCCAATCACTGACCCAGTGTCCAATCAGTGACCCAGTGTCCAATCAGTGACCCAGTGTCCAATCACTGACCCAGTGTCCAATCAGTGATCCAGTGTCCAATCACTGACCCAGTGTCCAATCACTGACCCAGTGTCCAATCACTGACCCAGTATCCAATCAGTGACCCAGTGTCCAATCACTGACCCAGTGTCCAATCACTGACCCAGTGTCCAATCAGTGACCCAGTGTCCAATCAGTGACCCAGTGTCCAATCACTGACCCAGTGTCCAATCAGAGACCCAGTGTCCAATCAGTGACTCAGTGTCCAATCAGTGACCCAGTGTCCAATCTCGACCCAGTGTCCAATCAGTGACTCAGTGTCCAATCACTGACCCAGTGTCCAATCAGTGACCCAGTGTCCAATCAGTGACCCAGTGTCCAATCAGTGACCCAGCATACAATCAGTGACCCAGTGTCCAATCAGTGACCCAGCATACAATCAGTGACCCAGTGTCCAATCAGTGACTCAGTGTCCAATCACTGACCCAGTGTCCAATCAGTGACCCAGCATACAATCAGTGACCCAGTGTCCAATCAGTGACTCAGTGTCCAATCACTGACCCAGTGTCCAATCAGTGACCCAGTGTCCAATCACTGACCCAGTGTCCAATCAGTGACCCAGTGTCCAATCTCGACCCAGTGTCCAATCTCGACCCAGTGTCCAATCAGTGACCCAGTGTCCAATCAGTGACCCAGTGTCCAATCACTGACCCAGTGTCCAATCAGTGACCCAGTGTCCAATCACTGACCCAGTGTCCAATCAGTGACCCAGTGTCCAATCAGTGACCCAGTGTCCAATCACTGACCCAGTGTCCAATCAGTGACTCAGTGTCCAATCTCGACCCAGTGTCCAATCACTGACCCAGTGTCCAATCAGTGACCCAGTGTCCAATCAGTGACTCAGTGTCCAATCAGTGACCCAGTGTCCAATCACTGACCCAGTGTCCAATCAGTGACTCAGTGTCCAATCTCGACCCAGTGTCCAATCAGTGACCCAGTGTCCAATCAGTGACCCAGTGTCCAATCACTGACCCAGTGTCCAATCACTGACCCAGTGTCCAATCACTGACCCAGTGTCCAATCAGTGACCCAGTGTCCAATCACTGACCCAGTGTCCAATCAGTGACCCAGTGTCCAATCACTGACCCAGTGTCCAATCAGTGACCCAGTGTCCAATCAGTGACCCAGTGTCCAATCAGTGACCCAGTGTCCAATCAGTGACCCAGTGTCCAATCACTGACCCAGTGTCCAATCACTGACCCAGTGTCCAATCAGTGACCCAGTGTCCAATCAGTGACCCAGTGTCCAATCAGTGACTCAGTGTCCAATCTCGACCCAGTGTCCAATCAGTGACCCAGTGTCCAATCAGTGACCCAGTGTCCAATCACTGACCCAGTGTCCAATCAGTGACTCAGTGTCCAATCTCGACCCAGTGTCCAATCAGTGACCCAGTGTCCTATCACTGACCCAGTGTCCAATCACTGACCCAGTGTCCAATCACTGACCCAGTGTCCAATCAGTGACCCAGTGTCCAATCACTGACCCAGTGTCCAATCAGTGACCCAGTGTCCAATCACTGACCCAGTGTCCAATCAGTGACTCAGTGTCCAATCACTGACCCAGGGTCCAATCACTGACCCAGTGTCCAATCACTGACCCAGTGTCCAATCACTGACCCAGTGTCCAATCACTGACCCAGTGTCCAATCAGTGACCCAGTGTCCAATCACTGACCCAGTGTCCAATCACTGACCCAGTGTCCAATCACTGACCCAGTGTCCAATCACTGACCCAGTGTCCAATCACTGACCCAGTGTCCAATCACTGACTCAGTGTCCAATCACTGACCCAGTGTCCAATCACTGACCCAGTGTCCAATCACTGACCCAGTGTCCAATCACTGACCCAGTGTCCAATCACTGACCCAGTGTCCAATCACTGACCCAGTGTCCAATCACTGACCCAGTGTCCTATCACTGACCCAGTGTCCAATCGGTGATCCAGTGTCCAATCAGTGACCCAGTGTCCAATCACTGACCCAGTGTCCAATCACTGACACAGTGTCCTATCACTGACCCAGTGTCCAATCGGTGATCCAGTGTCCAATCACTGACACAGTGTCCAATCAGTGACCCAGTGTCCAATCAGTGACCCAGTGTCCAATCAGTGACTCAGTGTCCAATCACTGACCCAGTGTCCAATCAGTGACCCAGTGTCCAATCAGTGACCCAGTGTCCAATCACTGACCCAGTGTCCAATCACTGACCCAGTGTCCAATCAGTGACCCAGTGTCCAATCACTGACCCAGTGTCCAATCAGTGACCCAGTGTCCAATCACTGACCCATTGTCCAATCAGTGACCCAGTGTCCAATCAGTGACCCAGTGTCCAATCAGTGACCCAGTGTCCAATCACTGACCCAGTGTCCAATCACTGACCCAGTGTCCAATCACTGACCCAGTGTCCAATCACTGACCCAGTGTCCAATCAGTGACCCAGTGTCCAATCAGTGACCCCGTGTCCAATCAGTGACCCAGTATCCAATCACTGACACAGTGTCCAATCAGTGACCCAGTGTCCAATCAGTGACCCAGTGTCCAATCACTGACCCAGTATCCAATCAGTGACTCAGTGTCCAATCAGTGACCCAGTATCCAATCAGTGACTCAGTGTCCAATCAGTGACTCAGTGTCCAATCAGTGACCCAGTGTCCAATCTCTGACCCAGTGTCCAATCAGTGACTCAGTGTCCAATCAGTGACCCAGTATCCAATCAGTGACTCAGTGTCCAATCACTGACCCAGTATCCAATCAGTGACTCAGTGTCCAATCAGTGACCCAGTATCCAATCAGTGACTCAGTGTCCAATCAGTGACTCAGTGTCCAATCAGTGACTCAGTGTCCAATCACTGACCCAGTGTCCAATCAGTGACCCAGTGTCCAATCAGTGACCCAGTGTCCAATCACTGACCCAGTGTCCAATCGGTGACCCAGTATCCAATCAGTGACCCAGTGTCCAATCACTGACCCAGTGTCCAATCAGTGACACAGTGTCCAATCAGTGACCCAGTGTCCAATCACTGACCCAGTATCCAATCAGTGACCCAGTGTCCAATCACTGACCCAGTGTCCAATCAGTGACCCAGTGTCCAAACAGTGACCCAGTGTCCACTCAGTGACCCAGTGTCCATTCACTGACCCAGTGTCCAATCAGTGACCCAGTGTCCAATCAGTGACCCAGTGTCCAATCACTGACCCAGTGTCCAATCAGAGACCCAGTGTCCAATCAGTGACCCAGTGTCCAATCAGTGATCCAGTGTCCAATCAGTGACCCAGTGTCCAATCACTGACCCAGTGTCCAATCAGAGACCCAGTGTCCAATCAGTGACCCAGTGTCCAATCAGTGACCCAGTGTCCAATCACTGACCCAGTGTCCAATCAGAGACCCAGTGTCCAATCAGTGACTCAGTGTCCAATCAGTGACCCAGTGTCCAATCTCGACCCAGTGTCCAATCAGTGACTCAGTGTCCAATCACTGACCCAGTGTCCAATCAGTGACCCAGTGTCCAATCAGTGACCCAGTGTCCAATCAGTGACCCAGCATACAATCAGTGACCCAGTGTCCAATCAGTGACCCAGCATACAATCAGTGACCCAGTGTCCAATCAGTGACTCAGTGTCCAATCACTGACCCAGTGTCCAATCAGTGACCCAGCATACAATCAGTGACCCAGTGTCCAATCAGTGACTCAGTGTCCAATCACTGACCCAGTGTCCAATCAGTGACCCAGTGTCCAATCACTGACCCAGTGTCCAATCAGTGACCCAGTGTCCAATCTCGACCCAGTGTCCAATCTCGACCCAGTGTCCAATCAGTGACCCAGTGTCCAATCAGTGACCCAGTGTCCAATCACTGACCCAGTGTCCAATCAGTGACCCAGTGTCCAATCACTGACCCAGTGTCCAATCAGTGACCCAGTGTCCAATCAGTGACCCAGTGTCCAATCACTGACCCAGTGTCCAATCAGTGACTCAGTGTCCAATCTCGACCCAGTGTCCAATCACTGACCCAGTGTCCAATCAGTGACCCAGTGTCCAATCAGTGACTCAGTGTCCAATCAGTGACCCAGTGTCCAATCACTGACCCAGTGTCCAATCAGTGACTCAGTGTCCAATCTCGACCCAGTGTCCAATCAGTGACCCAGTGTCCAATCAGTGACCCAGTGTCCAATCACTGACCCAGTGTCCAATCACTGACCCAGTGTCCAATCACTGACCCAGTGTCCAATCAGTGACCCAGTGTCCAATCACTGACCCAGTGTCCAATCAGTGACCCAGTGTCCAATCACTGACCCAGTGTCCAATCAGTGACCCAGTGTCCAATCAGTGACCCAGTGTCCAATCAGTGACCCAGTGTCCAATCAGTGACCCAGTGTCCAATCACTGACCCAGTGTCCAATCACTGACCCAGTGTCCAATCAGTGACCCAGTGTCCAATCAGTGACCCAGTGTCCAATCAGTGACTCAGTGTCCAATCTCGACCCAGTGTCCAATCAGTGACCCAGTGTCCAATCAGTGACCCAGTGTCCAATCACTGACCCAGTGTCCAATCAGTGACTCAGTGTCCAATCTCGACCCAGTGTCCAATCAGTGACCCAGTGTCCTATCACTGACCCAGTGTCCAATCACTGACCCAGTGTCCAATCACTGACCCAGTGTCCAATCAGTGACCCAGTGTCCAATCACTGACCCAGTGTCCAATCAGTGACCCAGTGTCCAATCACTGACCCAGTGTCCAATCAGTGACTCAGTGTCCAATCACTGACCCAGGGTCCAATCACTGACCCAGTGTCCAATCACTGACCCAGTGTCCAATCACTGACCCAGTGTCCAATCACTGACCCAGTGTCCAATCAGTGACCCAGTGTCCAATCACTGACCCAGTGTCCAATCACTGACCCAGTGTCCAATCACTGACCCAGTGTCCAATCACTGACCCAGTGTCCAATCACTGACCCAGTGTCCAATCACTGACTCAGTGTCCAATCACTGACCCAGTGTCCAATCACTGACCCAGTGTCCAATCACTGACCCAGTGTCCAATCACTGACCCAGTGTCCAATCACTGACCCAGTGTCCAATCACTGACCCAGTGTCCAATCACTGACCCAGTGTCCTATCACTGACCCAGTGTCCAATCGGTGATCCAGTGTCCAATCAGTGACCCAGTGTCCAATCACTGACCCAGTGTCCAATCACTGACACAGTGTCCTATCACTGACCCAGTGTCCAATCGGTGATCCAGTGTCCAATCACTGACACAGTGTCCAATCAGTGACCCAGTGTCCAATCAGTGACCCAGTGTCCAATCAGTGACTCAGTGTCCAATCACTGACCCAGTGTCCAATCAGTGACCCAGTGTCCAATCAGTGACCCAGTGTCCAATCACTGACCCAGTGTCCAATCACTGACCCAGTGTCCAATCAGTGACCCAGTGTCCAATCACTGACCCAGTGTCCAATCAGTGACTCAGTGTCCAATCTCGACCCAGTGTCCAATCAGTGACCCAGTGTCCAATCAGTGACCCAGTGTCCAATCACTGACCCAGTGTCCAATCACTGACCCAGTGTCCAATCACTGACCCAGTGTCCAATCAGTGACCCAGTGTCCAATCACTGACCCAGTGTCCAATCAGTGACCCAGTGTCCAATCACTGACCCAGTGTCCAATCAGTGACCCAGTGTCCAATCAGTGACCCAGTGTCCAATCAGTGACCCAGTGTCCAATCAGTGACCCAGTGTCCAATCACTGACCCAGTGTCCAATCACTGACCCAGTGTCCAATCAGTGACCCAGTGTCCAATCAGTGACCCAGTGTCCAATCAGTGACTCAGTGTCCAATCTCGACCCAGTGTCCAATCAGTGACCCAGTGTCCAATCAGTGACCCAGTGTCCAATCACTGACCCAGTGTCCAATCAGTGACTCAGTGTCCAATCTCGACCCAGTGTCCAATCAGTGACCCAGTGTCCTATCACTGACCCAGTGTCCAATCACTGACCCAGTGTCCAATCACTGACCCAGTGTCCAATCAGTGACCCAGTGTCCAATCACTGACCCAGTGTCCAATCAGTGACCCAGTGTCCAATCACTGACCCAGTGTCCAATCAGTGACTCAGTGTCCAATCACTGACCCAGGGTCCAATCACTGACCCAGTGTCCAATCACTGACCCAGTGTCCAATCACTGACCCAGTGTCCAATCACTGACCCAGTGTCCAATCAGTGACCCAGTGTCCAATCACTGACCCAGTGTCCAATCACTGACCCAGTGTCCAATCACTGACCCAGTGTCCAATCACTGACCCAGTGTCCAATCACTGACCCAGTGTCCAATCACTGACTCAGTGTCCAATCACTGACCCAGTGTCCAATCACTGACCCAGTGTCCAATCACTGACCCAGTGTCCAATCACTGACCCAGTGTCCAATCACTGACCCAGTGTCCAATCACTGACCCAGTGTCCAATCACTGACCCAGTGTCCTATCACTGACCCAGTGTCCAATCGGTGATCCAGTGTCCAATCAGTGACCCAGTGTCCAATCACTGACCCAGTGTCCAATCACTGACACAGTGTCCTATCACTGACCCAGTGTCCAATCGGTGATCCAGTGTCCAATCACTGACACAGTGTCCAATCAGTGACCCAGTGTCCAATCAGTGACCCAGTGTCCAATCAGTGACTCAGTGTCCAATCACTGACCCAGTGTCCAATCAGTGACCCAGTGTCCAATCAGTGACCCAGTGTCCAATCACTGACCCAGTGTCCAATCACTGACCCAGTGTCCAATCAGTGACCCAGTGTCCAATCACTGACCCAGTGTCCAATCAGTGACCCAGTGTCCAATCACTGACCCATTGTCCAATCAGTGACCCAGTGTCCAATCAGTGACCCAGTGTCCAATCAGTGACCCAGTGTCCAATCACTGACCCAGTGTCCAATCACTGACCCAGTGTCCAATCACTGACCCAGTGTCCAATCACTGACCCAGTGTCCAATCAGTGACCCAGTGTCCAATCAGTGACCCCGTGTCCAATCAGTGACCCAGTATCCAATCACTGACACAGTGTCCAATCAGTGACCCAGTGTCCAATCAGTGACCCAGTGTCCAATCACTGACCCAGTATCCAATCAGTGACTCAGTGTCCAATCAGTGACCCAGTATCCAATCAGTGACTCAGTGTCCAATCAGTGACTCAGTGTCCAATCAGTGACCCAGTGTCCAATCTCTGACCCAGTGTCCAATCAGTGACTCAGTGTCCAATCAGTGACCCAGTATCCAATCAGTGACTCAGTGTCCAATCACTGACCCAGTATCCAATCAGTGACTCAGTGTCCAATCAGTGACCCAGTATCCAATCAGTGACTCAGTGTCCAATCAGTGACTCAGTGTCCAATCAGTGACTCAGTGTCCAATCACTGACCCAGTGTCCAATCAGTGACCCAGTGTCCAATCAGTGACCCAGTGTCCAATCACTGACCCAGTGTCCAATCGGTGACCCAGTATCCAATCAGTGACCCAGTGTCCAATCACTGACCCAGTGTCCAATCAGTGACACAGTGTCCAATCAGTGACCCAGTGTCCAATCACTGACCCAGTATCCAATCAGTGACCCAGTGTCCAATCACTGACCCAGTGTCCAATCAGTGACCCAGTGTCCAAACAGTGACCCAGTGTCCACTCAGTGACCCAGTGTCCATTCACTGACCCAGTGTCCAATCAGTGACCCAGTGTCCAATCAGTGACCCAGTGTCCACTCAGTGACCCAGTGTCCATTCACTGACCCAGTGTCCAATCAGTGACCCAGTGTCCAATCACTGACCCAGTGTCCAATCAGCGACCCAGTGTCCAATCAGTGACCCAGTGTCCAATCACTGACCCAGTGTCCAATCACTGACCCAGTGTCCAATCAGTGACCCAGTGTTCAATCAGTGACTCAGTGTCCAATCAGTGACCCAGTGTCCAATCAGTGACCCAGTGTCCAATCAGTGACCCAGTGTCCAATAACTGACCCAGTTTCCAATCACTGACCCTGTGTCCAATCTCGACCCAGTGTCCAATCAGTGACCCAGTGTCCAATCACTCACCCAGTGTCCAATCAGTGACCCAGTGTCCAATCACTGACCCACTGTCCAATAGTGACCCAGTGTCCAATCTGTGACCCACTCTCCAATCACTGACCCAGTGACCAATCAGTGACCCAGTCTCCAATCACATACCCAGTGTCCAATCACTGACTCAGTGTCCAATCAGTGACCCAGTGTCCAATCACTGACCCAGTGTCCAATCAGTGACCCTGTACCCATTCACTGACCCAGTGTCCAATCACTGACCCAGTGTCCAATCACTGACCCAGTGTCCAATCAGTGACCCAGTGTCCAATCAGTGACCCTGTACCCAATCACTGACCCAGTGTCCAATCACTGACGCAGTGTCCAATCACTGACCCAGAGTCCAATCAGTGACCCAGTGTCAAATCACTGACCCAGTGTCCAATCTCGACCCAGTGTCCAATCGGTGACCCAGTGTCCAATCACTGACCCAGTCTCCAATCACTGACCCAGTGTCCAATCACTAACCCAGTGTCCAATCTTGAGCCAGTGTCCAATCAGTGACCCAGTGTCCAATCGGTGACCCAATGTCCAATCAGTGACCCAGTGTCCAATCGGTGACCTTTGTGAAACAGGTTACCAGTCGAAAGAGAGTGATTCAGTGCAGCAACACATTGAATGCTGTGTCGGGACTGACAAATCGTTTTTCTATGGCAGAATATGGCTGGCCTCAGGTGCTGTCTGTACAGGAAATGTTTGGAGCGCTTGGAGAGAAAGCTACAGATGAAGTACAGCATCAGTTTGAATGACACTTTGCAGGGACTCCAGACTCTGTTCAGTAGCATCAACAAACTTCAGGTAGTGTCTGTTCAATCTCCTATCTCCACATTGTTACACATATCCCGTCCCGAGCTCAGTAAATTCCCCCGCAGCATCTAGGCCAACAATAAATAACCCCAAAAAGCCGTATCTTACAAATGCTATCATATCATGTAGCACTTCAATATCTAACACTACAATATCAAACACTACAATATCTAACACTACAATATCAAACACTACAATATCTAACACTACAATATCTGACACTACAATATCTAACACTACAATATCTAACACTACAATATCTGACACTACAATATCTAACACTACAATACCTAACACTACAATATCTAACACTACAGTATCTAACACTACAATATCTGACACTACAATATCTAACACTATAATATATAACACTACAATATCTAACACTACAATATCTAACACTACAATATCTGACACTACAATATCTAACACTACAATACCTAACACTACAATATCTGACACTACAATATCTAACACTACAATATCTGACACTACAATATCTAACACTACAATATCTAACACTACAATATCTGACACTACAATATCTAACACTACAATACCTAACACTACAATATCTAACACTACAGTATCTAACACTACAATATCTGACACTACAATATCTAACACTATAATATATAACACTACAATATCTAACACTACAATATCTAACTCTTCAATATCTAACACTACAATATCTGACACTACAATACCTAACACTACAATATCTAACACGACAATATCTAACACTACAATATCTGACACTACAATATCTAACACTACAATATATAACACTACAATATCTAACACTACAATATCTAACTCTTCAATATCTAACACTACAATATCTAACTCTTCAATATCTGACACTACAATACCTAACACTACAATATCTAACACGACAATATCTAACACTACAATATCTGACACTACAATATCTAACACTACAATATATAACACTACAATATCTAACACTACAATATCTAACTCTTCAATATCTAACACTACAATATCTGACACTATAATATATAACACTACAATATCTAACACTACAATATCTGACACTACAATATCTGACACTACAATATCTGACACTTCAATATCTGACACTACAATATCTAACACTACAATATCTGACACTACAATATATAACACTACAATATCTGACACTACAATATCTGACACTACAATATCTAACACTACAATATCTAACACTACAATATATAACACTACAATACCTAACACTACAATATCGAACACTACAATATCTAACTCTTCAATATCTAACACTACAATATCTAACACTACAATATCTAACTCTTCAATATCTAACACTATAATATCTAACATTACAGTATCTAACACTACAGTATCTAACACTATAATATCTAACACTATAATATCTAACACTATAATATCTGACTCTTCAATATTTAACACTATAATATCTAACTCTTCAATATCTAACTCTTCAATATCTAACACTACAGTATCTAACACTACAGTATCTAACACTATAATATCTAACACTATGATATCTAACACTATAATATCTGACTCTTCAATATTTAACACTATAATATCTAACTCTTCAATATCTAACTCTTCAATATCTAACTCTTGAATATCTAACACTACAATTTCTAACACTACAATATCTAACTCTTCAATATCTAACACTACAATATCTAACTCTTCAATATGTGACACTACAATATCTGACACTACAATATCTAACACTACAATATCTAACACTACAATATCTAACTCTTCAATATCTAGCACTACAATATCTGACACTACAATATCTGACACTACAATATCTAACACTACAATATCTAACACTACAATATCTAACACTACAATATCTAACACTACATAATATATAACACTACAATATCTAACACTACAATATCTAACTCTTCAATATCGGACACTACAATATCTGACACTACAATATCTGACACTACAATATCTAACACTACAATATCTAACTATTCAATATCTGACACTACAATATCTAACACTACAATATGTAACACTACAATATCTAACACTACAATATCTAACACTACAATATCTAACTCTTCAATATCTAACACTACAATATCTGACACTACAATATATAACACTACAATATCGAACACTACAATATCTAACACTACAATACCTAACACTACAATATCTGACACTACAATATCTGACACTACAATATCTGACACTACAATATCTAACACTACAATATCTAACACTACAATATCTAACACTACAATATCTAACTCTTCAATATCTAACACTATAATATCTAACACTACAGTATCTAACACTATAATATCTAACACTATAATATCCAACTCTTCAATATCTAACTCTTCAATATCTAACTCTTCAATATCTAACACTATAATATCTAACACTACAGTATCTAACACTACAATATCTAACACTACAATATCTAACACTATAATATCTAACACTACAATATCTGACTCTTCAATATCTAACACTACAATATCTAACACTATAATATCTAACACTACAATATCTAACACTACAATATCTAACTCTTCAATATCTAACTCTTCAATATCTAACACTATAATATCTAACACTACAATATCTAACACTACAATATCTAACACTATAATATCTAACACTAATATATAACACTACAATATCTAACACTATAATATCTAACACTACAATATCTAACACTACAATATCTAACACTATAATATCTAACACTAATATATAACACTACAATATCTAACACTATAATATCTAACACTACAATGTATAACAATAAAATATCTAACACTATAATATCTAACACTACAGTATCTAACACTACAGTATCTAACACTATAATATCTAACACTACAATATCTAACACTACAATATCTAACACTATAATATATAACACTATAATATATAACACTACAATATCTAACACTACAATATCTAACACTACAATATCTAACACTACAATATCTAACACTACAATATCTAACACTACAATATCTAACTCTTCAATATCTAACACTATAATATCTAACACTACAATATCTGACACTATAATATCTAACACTACAGTATCTAACACTACAATATCTGACACTACAATATCTAACACTATAATATCTGACACTATAATATCTAACACTACAGTATCTAACACTACAGTATCTAACACTATAATATCTAACACTACAATATCTAACTCTTCAATATCTAACACTACAATATCTAACTCTTCAATATCTAACACTACAATATCTAACACTACAATATCTAACACTACAATATCTAACACTATAATATCTAACACTACAATATCTAACACTACAATATCTAACTCTTCAATATCTAACACTATAATATCTAACACTACAATATCTGACACTATAATATCTAACACTACAGTATCTAACACTACAATATCTGACACTACAATATCTAACACTATAATATCTGACACTATAATATCTAACACTACAGTATCTAACACTACAGTATCTAACACTATAATATCTAACACTACAATATCTATCTCTTCAATATCTAACTCTTCAATATCTAACTCTTCAATATCTAACACTATAATATCTAACACTACAATATCTAACATTACAATATCTAACACTAATATATAACACTACAATATCTAACACTATAATATCTAACACTACAATATCTAACACTACAATATCTAACACTACAATATCTAACACTACAATATCTAACACTATAATATCTAACACTATAATATATAACACTATAATATATAACACTACAATATCTAACACTATAATATCTAACAGTACAATATCTAACACTACAATATCTAACACTACAATATCTAACACTATAATATCTAACACTACAATATCTAACACTACAATATCTAACACTACAATATCTAACACTACAATATCTAACACTACAATATCTAACACTATAATATCTAACACTACAATATCTAACACTACAATATCTAACACTATAATATCTAACACTACAATATCTAACACTACAATATCTAACACTACAACATCTAACACTACAATATCTAACACTACAATATCTAACACGAAAATATCTACCACTACAATATCTAACACTACAATATCTAACACTACAATATCTAACACTACAATGTCTAACTCTTCAATATCTAACACTACAATATCTAACTCTTCAATATCTAACACTACAATATCTAACACTTCAACATCTAACACTACAATATCTAACACTATAATATCTAACACTACAATATCTAACACTACAATATCTAACTCTTCAATATCTAACACTATAATATCTAACACTACAATATCTAACACTACAATATCTAACTCTTCAATATCTAACACTATAATATCTAACTCTTCAATATCTAACACTACAATATCTAACACTACAATATCTAACACTACAATATCTAACACTACAATATCTAACACTACAATATCTAACACTACAATGTCTAACTCTTCAATATCTAACTCTTCAATATCTAACACTATAATATCTAACACTACAGTATCTAACACTACAATATCTGACACTACAATATCTAACACTATAATATCTGACACTATAATATATAACACTACAATATCTAACACTATAATATCTAACACTACAGTATCTAACACTATAATATATAACACTATAATATCTAACACTACAATATCTAACACTATAATATATAACACTATAATATATAACACTATAATATCTAACACTACAGTATCTAAGACTATAATATATAACACTATAATATCTAACACTACAATATCTAACACTACAATATCTAACACTACAATATCTAACACTATAATATATAACACTACAATATCTAACACTATAATATCTAACACTACAGTATCTAACACTATAATATATAACACTATAATATCTAACACTACAATATCTAACACTATAATATATAACACTATAATATATAACACTACAATATCTAACTCTTCAATATCTAACACTACAATATCTAACACTATAATATCTAACACTACAATATCTAACACTATAATATCTAACACTATAATATATAACACTATAATATATAACACTACAATATCTAACTCTTCAATATCTAACACTACAATATCTAACACTACAATATCTAACACTACAATATCTAACACTACAATATCTAACACTACAATATCTAACACTACAATATCTAACACTATAATATCTAACACTACAATATCTAACACTACAATATCGAACACTACAATATCTAACTCTTCAATATCTAACACTACAATATCTAACTCTTCAATATCTAACACTACAATATCTAACACTACAATATCTAACACTACAATATCTAACACTATAATATCTAACACTACAATATCTGACACTATAATATCTAACACTACAGTATCTAACACTACAATATCTGACACTACAATATCTAACACTATAATATCTGACACTATAATATCTAACACTACAGTATCTAACACTACAGTATCTAACACTATAATATCTAACACTGCAATATCTAACTCTTCAATATCTAACACTACAATATCTAACTCTTCAATATCTAACACTACAATATCTAACACTACAATATCTAACACTACAATATCTAACACTATAATATCTAACACTACAATATCTAACACTACAATATCTAACTCTTCAATATCTAACACTACAATATCTAACACTACAATATCTAACACTACAATATCTAACGCTATAATATCTAACACTACAATATCTAACACTACAATATCTAACTCTTCAATATCTAACACTATAATATCTAACACTACAATATCTGACACTATAATATCTAACACTACAGTATCTAACACTACAATATCTGACACTACAATATCTAACACTATAATATCTGACACTATAATATCTAACACTACAGTATCTAACACTACAGTATCTAACACTATAATATCTAACACTACAATATCTATCTCTTCAATATCTAACTCTTCAATATCTAACTCTTCAATATCTAACACTATAATATCTAACACTACAATATCTAACACTACAATATCTAACACTACAATATCTAACACTACAATATCTGACACTACAATATCTAACACTATAATATCTGACACTATAATATCTAACACTACAGTATCTAACACTACAGTATCTAACACTATAATATCTAACACTACAATATCTATCTCTTCAATATCTAACTCTTCAATATCTAACTCTTCAATATCTAACACTATAATATCAAACACTACAATATCTAACACTACAATATCTAACACTACAATATCTAACACTACAATATCTAACACTATAATATATAACACTATAATATATAACACTATAATATATAACACTACAATATCTAACACTATAATATCTAACACTACAATATCTAACACTACAACATCTAACACTACAATATCTAACACTATAATATCTAACACTACAATATCTAACACTACAATATCTAACACTACAATATCTAACACTATAATATCTAACACTACAATATCTAACACTACAATATCTAACACTATAATATCTAACACTACAATATCTAACACTATAATATCTAACACTATAATATCTAACACTACAATATCTAACACTGCAATATCTAACACTACAATATCTAACACTACAATATCTAACACTATAATATCTAACACTACAATATCTAACACTACAATATCTAACACTACAATATCTAACACTACAATATCTAACTCTTCAACATCTAACACTACAATATCTAACTCTTCAATATCTAACACTACAATATCTAACACTACAATATCTAACACTACAATATCTAACACTATAATATCTAACACTACAATATCTAACACTACAAAATCTAACTCTTCAATATCTAATACTATAATATCTAACACTACAATGTCTAACACTACAATATCTAACTCTTCAATATCTAACACTACAATATCTAACTCTTCAATATCTAACACTACAATATCTAACACTACAATATCTAACACTACAATATCTAACACTATAATATCTAACACTACAATATCTGACACTATAATATCTAACACTACAGTATCTAACACTACAATATCTGACACTACAATATCTAACACTATAATATCTGACACTATAATATCTAACACTACAGTATCTAACACTACAGTATCTAACACTATAATATCTAACACTGCAATATCTAACTCTTCAATATCTAACACTACAATATCTAACTCTTCAATATCTAACACTACAATATCTAACACTACAATATCTAACACTACAATATCTAACACTATAATATCTAACACTACAATATCTAACACTACAATATCTAACTCTTCAATATCTAACACTACAATATCTAACACTACAATATCTAACACTACAATATCTAACGCTATAATATCTAACACTACAATATCTAACACTACAATATCTAACTCTTCAATATCTAACACTATAATATCTAACACTACAATATCTGACACTATAATATCTAACACTACAGTATCTAACACTACAATATCTGACACTACAATATCTAACACTATAATATCTGACACTATAATATCTAACACTACAGTATCTAACACTACAGTATCTAACACTATAATATCTAACACTACAATATCTATCTCTTCAATATCTAACTCTTCAATATCTAACTCTTCAATATCTAACACTATAATATCTAACACTACAATATCTAACACTACAATATCTAACACTACAATATCTAACACTACAATATCTGACACTACAATATCTAACACTATAATATCTGACACTATAATATCTAACACTACAGTATCTAACACTACAGTATCTAACACTATAATATCTAACACTACAATATCTATCTCTTCAATATCTAACTCTTCAATATCTAACTCTTCAATATCTAACACTATAATATCAAACACTACAATATCTAACACTACAATATCTAACACTACAATATCTAACACTACAATATCTAACACTATAATATATAACACTATAATATATAACACTATAATATATAACACTACAATATCTAACACTATAATATCTAACACTACAATATCTAACACTACAACATCTAACACTACAATATCTAACACTATAATATCTAACACTACAATATCTAACACTACAATATCTAACACTACAATATCTAACACTATAATATCTAACACTACAATATCTAACACTACAATATCTAACACTATAATATCTAACACTACAATATCTAACACTATAATATCTAACACTATAATATCTAACACTACAATATCTAACACTGCAATATCTAACACTACAATATCTAACACTACAATATCTAACACTATAATATCTAACACTACAATATCTAACACTACAATATCTAACACTACAATATCTAACACTACAATATCTAACTCTTCAACATCTAACACTACAATATCTAACTCTTCAATATCTAACACTACAATATCTAACACTACAATATCTAACACTACAATATCTAACACTATAATATCTAACACTACAATATCTAACACTACAAAATCTAACTCTTCAATATCTAATACTATAATATCTAACACTACAATGTCTAACACTACAATATCTAACTCTTCAATATCTAACACTATAATATCTAACTCTTCAATATCTAACACTACAATATCTAACACTACAATATCTAACACTACAATATCTAACACTACAATATCTAACTCTTCAATATCTAACACTATAATATCTAACACTACAGTATCTAACACTACAATATCTGACACTACAATATCTAACACTATAATATCTGACACTATAATATATAACACTACAATATCTAACACTATAATATCTAACACTACAGTATCTAACACTATAATATATAACACTATAATATCTAACACTAAAATATCTAACACTATAATATATAACACTATAATATCTAACACTATAATATCTAACACTACAGTATCTAACACTATAATATATAACACTATAATATCTAACACTACCATATCTAACACTACAATATCTAACACTACAATATCTAACACTATAATATCTAACACTACAATATCTAACACTACAATATCTAACTCTTCAATATCTAACACTATAATATCTAACACTACAGTATCTAACACTACAATATCTGACACTACAATATCTAACACTATAATATCTGACACTATAATATATAACACTACAATATCTAACACTATAATATCTAACACTACAGTATCTAACACTATAATATATAACACTATAATATCTAACACTACAATATCTAACACTATAATATATAACACTATAATATATAACACTACAATATCTAACTCTTCAATATCTAACACTACAATATCTAACACTATAATATCTAACACTACAGTATCTAACACTATAATATATAACACTATAATATCTAACACTACAATATCTAACACTATAATATATAACACTATAATATCTAACACTATAATATCTAACACTACAGTATCTAACACTATAATATATAACACTACAATATCTAACACTATAATATCTAACACTACAATATCTAACACTACAATATCTGACACTACAATATCTAACACTACAATATCTAACACTATAATATCTGACACTATAATATATAACACTACAATATCTAACACTATAATATCTAACACTACAGTATCTAACACTATAATATATAACACTATAATATCTAACACTACAATATCTAACACTAAAGTATATAACACTATAATATATAACACTACAATATCTAACTCTTCAATATCTAACACTACAATATCTAACGCTATAATATCTAACACTTTAATATCTAACACTACAGTATCTAACACTATAATATATAACACTATAATATCTAACACTACAATATCTAACACTATAATATATAACACTATAATATCTAACACTATAATATCTAACACTACAGTATCTAACACTATAATATATAACACTACAATATCTAACACTATAATATCTAACACTACAATATCTAACACTACAATATCTGACACTACAATATCTAACACTACAATATCTAACACTATAATATCTGACACTATAATATATAACACTACAATATCTAACATTACAATATCTAACTCTTCAATATCTAACACTATAATATCGAACACTACAATATCTGACACTATAATATCTAACACTACAGTATCTAACACTACAATATCTGACACTACAATATCTAACACTATAATATCTGACACTATAATATCTAACACTACAGTATCTAACACTACAGTATCTAACACTATAATATCTAACACTACAATATCTATCTCTTCAATATCTAACTCTTCAATATCTAACTCTTCAATATCTAACACTATAATATCTAACACTACAATATCTAACACTACAATATCTAACACTACAATATCTAACACTACAATATCTGACACTACAATATCTAACACTATAATATCTGACACTATAATATCTAACACTACAGTATCTAACACTACAGTATCTAACACTATAATATCTAACACTACAATATCTATCTCTTCAATATCTAACTCTTCAATATCTAACTCTTCAATATCTAACACTATAATATCAAACACTACAATATCTAACACTACAATATCTAACACTACAATATCTAACACTACAATATCTAACACTATAATATATAACACTATAATATATAACACTATAATATATAACACTACAATATCTAACACTATAATATCTAACACTACAATATCTAACACTACAACATCTAACACTACAATATCTAACACTATAATATCTAACACTACAATATCTAACACTACAATATCTAACACTACAATATCTAACACTATAATATCTAACACTACAATATCTAACACTACAATATCTAACACTATAATATCTAACACTACAATATGTAACACTATAATATCTAACACTATAATATCTAACACTACAATATCTAACACTGCAATATCTAACACTACAATATCTAACACTACAATATCTAACACTATAATATCTAACACTACAATATCTAACACTACAATATCTAACACTACAATATCTAACACTACAATATCTAACTCTTCAACATCTAACACTACAATATCTAACTCTTCAATATCTAACACTACAATATCTAACACTACAATATCTAACACTACAATATCTAACGCTATAATATCTAACACTACAATATCTAACACTACAATATCTAACTCTTCAATATCTAACACTATAATATCTAACACTACAATATCTGACACTATAATATCTAACACTACAGTATCTAACACTACAATATCTGACACTACAATATCTAACACTATAATATCTGACACTATAATATCTAACACTACAGTATCTAACACTACAGTATCTAACACTATAATATCTAACACTACAATATCTATCTCTTCAATATCTAACTCTTCAATATCTAACTCTTCAATATCTAACACTATAATATCTAACACTACAATATCTAACACTACAATATCTAACACTACAATATCTAACACTACAATATCTGACACTACAATATCTAACACTATAATATCTGACACTATAATATCTAACACTACAGTATCTAACACTACAGTATCTAACACTATAATATCTAACACTACAATATCTATCTCTTCAATATCTAACTCTTCAATATCTAACTCTTCAATATCTAACACTATAATATCAAACACTACAATATCTAACACTACAATATCTAACACTACAATATCTAACACTACAATATCTAACACTATAATATATAACACTATAATATATAACACTATAATATATAACACTACAATATCTAACACTATAATATCTAACACTACAATATCTAACACTACAACATCTAACACTACAATATCTAACACTATAATATCTAACACTACAATATCTAACACTACAATATCTAACACTACAATATCTAACACTATAATATCTAACACTACAATATCTAACACTACAATATCTAACACTATAATATCTAACACTACAATATCTAACACTATAATATCTAACACTATAATATCTAACACTACAATATCTAACACTGCAATATCTAACACTACAATATCTAACACTACAATATCTAACACTATAATATCTAACACTACAATATCTAACACTACAATATCTAACACTACAATATCTAACACTACAATATCTAACTCTTCAACATCTAACACTACAATATCTAACTCTTCAATATCTAACACTACAATATCTAACACTACAATATCTAACACTACAATATCTAACACTATAATATCTAACACTACAATATCTAACACTACAAAATCTAACTCTTCAATATCTAATACTATAATATCTAACACTACAATGTCTAACACTACAATATCTAACTCTTCAATATCTAACACTATAATATCTAACTCTTCAATATCTAACACTACAATATCTAACACTACAATATCTAACACTACAATATCTAACTCTTCAATATCTAACACTATAATATCTAACACTACAGTATCTAACACTACAATATCTGACACTACAATATCTAACACTATAATATCTGACACTATAATATATAACACTACAATATCTAACACTATAATATCTAACACTACAGTATCTAACACTATAATATATAACACTATAATATCTAACACTAAAATATCTAACACTATAATATATAACACTATAATATCTAACACTATAATATCTAACACTACAGTATCTAACACTATAATATATAACACTATAATATCTAACACTACTATATCTAACACTACAATATCTAACACTACAATATCTAACACTATAATATCTAACACTACAATATCTAACACTACAATATCTAACTCTTCAATATCTAACACTATAATATCTAACACTACAGTATCTAACACTACAATATCTGACACTACAATATCTAACACTATAATATCTGACACTATAATATATAACACTACAATATCTAACACTATAATATCTAACACTACAGTATCTAACACTATAATATATAACACTATAATATCTAACACTACAATATCTAACACTATAATATATAACACTATAATATATAACACTACAATATCTAACTCTTCAATATCTAACACTACAATATCTAACACTATAATATCTAACACTACAGTATCTAACACTATAATATATAACACTATAATATCTAACACTACAATATCTAACACTATAATATATAACACTATAATATCTAACACTATAATATCTAACACTACAGTATCTAACACTATAATATATAACACTACAATATCTAACACTATAATATCTAACACTACAATATCTAACACTACAATATCTGACACTACAATATCTAACACTACAATATCTAACACTATAATATCTGACACTATAATATATAACACTACAATATCTAACACTATAATATCTAACACTACAGTATCTAACACTATAATATATAACACTATAATATCAAACACTACAATATCTAACACTAAAGTATATAACACTATAATATATAACACTACAATATCTAACTCTTCAATATCTAACACTACAATATCTAACACTACAATATCTAACACTATAATATCTAACACTATAATATCTAACTCTTCAATATCTAACACTACAATATCTAACACTATAATATCTGACACTACAATATCTAACACTACAATATCTAACTCTTCAATATCTAACACTACAATATCTAACACTATAATATCTGACACTATAATATATAACACTACAATATCTAACACTATAATATCTAACACTACAGTATCTAACACTATAATATATAACACTATAATATCTAACACTTCAATATCTAACACTATAATATCTAACACTATAATATATAACACTACAATATCTAACTCTTCAATATCTAACACTACAATATCTAACACTACAATATCTAACTCTACAATATCTAACACTACAATATCTAACTCTACAATATCTAACACTACAATATCTAACACTACAATATCTAACACTACAATATCTAACACTCTAATATCTAACACTACAATATCTAACTCTTCAATATCTAACACTACAATATCTAACACTACAATATCTAACTCTTCAATATCTAACACTACAATATATAACACTACAATATCTAACACTACAATATCTAACTCTTCAATATCGGACACTACAATATCTGACACTACAATATCTGACACTACAATATCTAACACTACAATATCTAACTATTCAATATCTGACACTACAATATCTAACACTACAATATGTAACACTACAATATCTAACACTACAATATCTAACACTACAATATCTAACTCTTCAATATCTAACACTACAATATCTGACACTACAATATATAACAATACAATATCGAACACTACAATATCTAACACTACAATACCTAACACTACAATATCTGACACTACAATATCTGACACTACAATATCTGACACTACAATATCTAACACTACAATATCTAACACTACAATATCTAACACTACAATATCTAACTCTTCAATATCTAACACTATAATATCTAACACTACAGTATCTAACACTATAATATCTAACACTATAATATCCAACTCTTCAATATCTAACTCTTCAATATCTAACTCTTCAATATCTAACACTATAATATCTAACACTACAGTATCTAACACTACAATATCTAACACTACAATATCTAACACTATAATATCTAACACTATAATATCTAACACTACAGTATCTAACACTACAATATCTAACACTACAATATCTGACTCTTCAATATCTAACACTACAATATCTAACACTATAATATCTAACACTACAATATCTAACACTACAATATCTAACTCTTCAATATCTAACTCTTCAATATCTAACACTATAATATCTAACACTACAATATCTAACACTACAATATCTAACACTATAATATCTAACTCTAATATATAACACTACAATATCTAACACTATAATATCTAACACTACAATATCTAACACTACAATATCTAACACTATAATATATAACACTATAATATATAACACTACAATATCTAACACTATAATATCTAACACTACAATGTATAACACTAAAATATCTAACACTATAATATCTAACACTACAGTATCTAACACTACAGTATCTAACACTATAATATCTAACACTACAATATCTAACACTACAATATCTAACACTATAATATATAACACTATAATATATAACACTACAATATCTAACACTACAATATCTAACACTACAATATCTAACACTACAATATCTAACACTACAATATCTAACACTACAATATCTAACTCTTCAATATCTAACACTATAATATCTAACACTACAATATCTGACACTATAATATCTAACACTACAGTATCTAACACTACAATATCTGACACTACAATATCTAACACTATAATATCTGACACTATAATATCTAACACTACAGTATCTAACACTACAGTATCTAACACTATAATATCTAACACTACAATATCTAACACTAAAGTATATAACACTATAATATATAACACTACAATATCTAACTCTTCAATATCTAACACTACAATATCTAACGCTATAATATCTAACACTATAATATCTAACACTACAGTATCTAACACTATAATATATAACACTATAATATCTAACACTACAATATCTGACACTACAATATCTAACACTACAATATCTAACACTATAATATCTGACACTATAATATATAACACTACAATATCTAACATTACAATATCTAACTCTTCAATATCTAACACTACAATATCTAACACTACAATATCTAACACTACAATATCTAACGCTATAATATCTAACACTACAATATCTAACACTACAATATCTAACTCTTCAATATCTAACACTATAATATCTAACACTACAATATCTGACACTATAATATCTAACACTACAGTATCTAACACTACAATATCTGACACTACAATATCTAACACTATAATATCTGACACTATAATATCTAACACTACAGTATCTAACACTACAGTATCTAACACTATAATATCTAACACTACAATATCTATCTCTTCAATATCTAACTCTTCAATATCTAACTCTTCAATATCTAACACTATAATATCTAACACTACAATATCTAACACTACAATATCTAACACTACAATATCTAACACTACAATATCTGACACTACAATATCTAACACTATAATATCTGACACTATAATATCTAACACTACAGTATCTAACACTACAGTATCTAACACTATAATATCTAACACTACAATATCTATCTCTTCAATATCTAACTCTTCAATATCTAACTCTTCAATATCTAACACTATAATATCAAACACTACAATATCTAACACTACAATATCTAACACTACAATATCTAACACTACAATATCTAACACTATAATATATAACACTATAATATATAACACTATAATATATAACACTACAATATCTAACACTATAATATCTAACACTACAATATCTAACACTACAACATTTAACACTACAATATCTAACACTATAATATCTAACACTACAATATCTAACACTACAATATCTAACACTACAATATCTAACACTATAATATCTAACACTACAATATCTAACACTACAATATCTAACACTATAATATCTAACACTACAATATCTAACACTATAATATCTAACACTATAATATCTAACACTACAATATCTAACACTGCAATATCTAACACTACAATATCTAACACTACAATATCTAACACTATAATATCTAACACTACAATATCTAACACTACAATATCTAACACTACAATATCTAACACTACAATATCTAACTCTTCAACATCTAACACTACAATATCTAACTCTTCAATATCTAACACTACAATATCTAACACTACAATATCTAACACTACAATATCTAACACTATAATATCTAACACTACAATATCTAACACTACAAAATCTAACTCTTCAATATCTAATACTATAATATCTAACACTACAATGTCTAACACTACAATATCTAACTCTTCAATATCTAACACTATAATATCTAACTCTTCAATATCTAACACTACAATATCTAACACTACAATATCTAACACTACAATATCTAACACTACAATATCTAACTCTTCAATATCTAACACTATAATATCTAACACTACAGTATCTAACACTACAATATCTGACACTACAATATCTAACACTATAATATCTGACACTATAATATATAACACTACAATATCTAACACTATAATATCTAACACTACAGTATCTAACACTATAATATATAACACTATAATATCTAACACTAAAATATCTAACACTATAATATATAACACTATAATATCTAACACTATAATATCTAACACTACAGTATCTAACACTATAATATATAACACTATAATATCTAACACTACAATATCTAACACTACAATATCTAACACTACAATATCTAACACTATAATATCTAACACTACAATATCTAACACTACAATATCTAACTCTTCAATATCTAACACTATAATATCTAACACTACAGTATCTAACACTACAATATCTGACACTACAATATCTAACACTATAATATCTGACACTATAATATATAACACTACAATATCTAACACTATAATATCTAACACTACAGTATCTAACACTATAATATATAACACTATAATATCTAACACTACAATATCTAACACTATAATATATAACACTATAATATATAACACTACAATATCTAACTCTTCAATATCTAACACTACAATATCTAACACTATAATATCTAACACTACAGTATCTAACACTATAATATATAACACTATAATATCTAACACTACAATATCTAACACTATAATATATAACACTATAATATCTAACACTATAATATCTAACACGACAGTATCTAACACTATAATATATAACACTACAATATCTAACACTATAATATCTAACACTACAATATCTAACACTACAATATCTGACACTACAATATCTAACACTACAATATCTAACACTATAATATCTGACACTATAATATATAACACTACAATATCTAACACTATAATATCTAACACTACAGTATCTAACACTATAATATATAACACTATAATATCAAACACTACAATATCTAACACTAAAGTATATAACACTATAATATATAACACTACAATATCTAACTCTTCAATATCTAACACTACAATATCTAACACTACAATATCTAACACTATAATATCTAACACTATAATATCTAACTCTTCAATATCTAACACTACAATATCTAACACTATAATATCTGACACTACAATATCTAACACTACAATATCTAACTCTTCAATATCTAACACTACAATATCTAACACTATAATATCTGACACTATAATATATAACACTACAATATCTAACACTATAATATCTAACACTACAGTATCTAACACTATAATATATAACACTATAATATCTAACACTTCAATATCTAACACTATAATATCTAACACTATAATATATAACACTACAATATCTAACTCTTCAATATCTAACACTACAATATCTAACACTACAATATCTAACTCTACAATATCTAACACTACAATATCTAACTCTACAATATCTAACACTACAATATCTAACACTACAATATCTAACACTACAATATCTAACACTCTAATATCTAACACTACAATATCTAACTCTTCAATATCTAACACTACAATATCTAACACTACAATATCTAACTCTTCAATATCTAACACTACAATATATAACACTACAATATCTAACACTACAATATCTAACTCTTCAATATCGGACACTACAATATCTGACACTACAATATCTGACACTACAATATCTAACACGACAATATCTAACTATTCAATATCTGACACTACAATATCTAACACTACAATATGTAACACTACAATATCTAACACTACAATATCTAACACTACAATATCTAACTCTTCAATATCTAACACTACAATATCTGACACTACAATATATAACACTACAATATCGAACACTACAATATCTAACACTACAATACCTAACACTACAATATCTGACACTACAATATCTGACACTACAATATCTGACACTACAATATCTAACACTACAATATCTAACACTACAATATCTAACACTACAATATCTAACTCTTCAATATCTAACACTATAATATCTAACACTACAGTATCTAACACTATAATATCTAACACTATAATATCCAACTCTTCAATATCTAACTCTTCAATATCTAACTCTTCAATATCTAACACTATAATATCTAACACTACAGTATCTAACACTACAATATCTAACACTACAATATCTAACACTATAATATCTAACACTATAATATCTAACACTACAGTATCTAACACTACAATATCTAACACTACAATATCTGACTCTTCAATATCTAACACTACAATATCTAACACTATAATATCTAACACTACAATATCTAACACTACAATATCTAACTCTTCAATATCTAACTCTTCAATATCTAACACTATAATATCTAACACTACAATATCTAACACTACAATATCTAACACTATAATATCTAACACTAATATATAACACTACAATATCTAACACTATAATATCTAACACTACAATATCTAACACTACAATATCTAACACTATAATATATAACACTATAATATATAACACTACAATATCTAACACTATAATATCTAACACTACAATGTATAACACTAAAATATCTAACACTATAATATCTAACACTACAGTATCTAACACTACAGTATCTAACACTATAATATCTAACACTACAATATCTAACACTACAATATCTAACACTATAATATATAACACTATAATATATAACACTACAATATCTAACACTACAATATCTAACACTACAATATCTAACACTACAATATCTAACACTACAATATCTAACACTACAATATCTAACTCTTCAATATCTAACACTATAATATCTAACACTACAATATCTGACACTATAATATCTAACACTACAGTATCTAACACTACAATATCTGACACTACAATATCTAACACTATAATATCTGACACTATAATATCTAACACTACAGTATCTAACACTACAGTATCTAACACTATAATATCTAACACTACAATATCTAACTCTTCAATATCTAACACTACAATATCTAACTCTTCAATATCTAACACTACAATATCTAACACTACAATATCTAACACTACAATATCTAACACTATAATATCTAACACTACAATATCTAACACTACAATATCTAACTCTTCAATATCTAACACTATAATATCTAACACTACAATATCTGACACTATAATATCTAACACTACAGTATCTAACACTACAATATCTGACACTACAATATCTAACACTATAATATCTGACACTATAATATCTAACACTACAGTATCTAACACTACAGTATCTAACACTATAATATCTAACACTACAATATCTATCCCTTCAATATCTAACTCTTCAATATCTAACTCTTCAATATCTAACACTATAATATCTAACACTACAATATCTAACATTACAATATCTAACACTAATATATAACACTACAATATCTAACACTATAATATCTAACACTACAATATCTAACACTACAATATCTAACACTACAATATCTAACACTACAATATCTAACACTATAATATCTAACACTATAATATATAACACTATAATATATAACACTACAATATCTAACACTATAATATCTAACAGTACAATATCTAACACTACAATATCTAACACTACAATATCTAACACTATAATATCTAACACTACAATATCTAACACTACAATATCTAACACTACAATATCTAACACTACAATATCTAACACTACAATATCTAACACTATAATATCTAACACTACAATATCTAACACTACAATATCTAACACTATAATATCTAACACTACAATATCTAACACTACAATATCTAACACTACAACATCTAACACTACAATATCTAACACTACAATATCTAACACGAAAATATCTACCACTACAATATCTAACACTACAATATCTAACACTACAATATCTAACACTACAATGTCTAACTCTTCAATATCTAACACTACAATATCTAACTCTTCAATATCTAACACTACAATATCTAACACTACAACATCTAACACTACAATATCTAACACTATAATATCTAACACTACAATATCTAACACTACAATATCTAACTCTTCAATATCTAACACTATAATATCTAACACTACAATATCTAACACTACAATATCTAACTCTTCAATATCTAACACTACAATATCTAACACTACAATATCTAACACTACAATGTCTATCTCTTCAATATCTAACTCTTCAATATCTAACACTACAACATCTAACACTACAATATCTAACACTATAATATCTAACACTACAATATCTAACACTACAATATCTAACTCTTCAATATCTAACACTATAATATCTAACACTACAATATCTGACACTATAATATCTAACACTACAGTATCTAACACTACAATATCTGACACTACAATATCTAACACTATAATATCTGACACTATAATATCTAACACTACAGTATCTAACACTACAGTATCTAACACTATAATATCTAACACTACAATATCTATCCCTTCAATATCTAACTCTTCAATATCTAACTCTTCAATATCTAACACTATAATATCTAACACTACAATATCTAACATTACAATATCTAACACTAATATATAACACTACAATATCTAACACTATAATATCTAACACTACAATATCTAACACTACAATATCTAACACTACCATATCTAACACTACAATATCTAACACTATAATATCTAACACTATAATATATAACACTATAATATATAACACTACAATATCTAACACTATAATATCTAACAGTACAATATCTAACACTACAATATCTAACACTACAATATCTAACACTATAATATCTAACACTACAATATCTAACACTACAATATCTAACACTACAATATCTAACACTACAATATCTAACACTACAATATCTAACACTATAATATCTAACACTACAATATCTAACACTACAATATCTAACACTATAATATCTAACACTACAATATCTAACACTACAATATCTAACACTACAACATCTAACACTACAATATCTAACACTACAATATCTAACACGAAAATATCTACCACTACAATATCTAACACTACAATATCTAACACTACAATATCTAACACTACAATGTCTAACTCTTCAATATCTAACACTACAATATCTAACTCTTCAATATCTAACACTACAATATCTAACACTACAACATCTAACACTACAATATCTAACACTATAATATCTAACACTACAATATCTAACACTACAATATCTAACTCTTCAATATCTAACACTATAATATCTAACACTACAATATCTAACACTACAATATCTAACTCTTCAATATCTAACACTACAATATCTAACACTACAATATCTAACACTACAATGTCTATCTCTTCAATATCTAACTCTTCAATATCTAACACTATAATATCTAACACTACAGTATCTAACACTACAATATCTAACAATACAATATCTAACACTATAATATCTAACACTATAATATCTAACACTACAGTATCTAACACTACAATATCTAACACTACAATATCTGACTCTTCAATATCTAACACTACAATATCTAACACTATAATATCTAACACTACAATATCTAACACTACAATATCGAACTCTTCAATATCTAACTCTTCAATATCTAACACTATAATATCTAACACTACAATATCTAACACTACAATATCTAACACTATAATATCTAACACTAATATATAACACTACAATATCTAACACTATAATATCTAACACTACAATATCTAACACTACAATATCTAACACTATAATATATAACACTATAATATATAACACTACAATATCTAACACTATAATATCTAACACTACAATGTATAACACTAAAATATCTAACACTATAATATCTAACACTACAGTATCTAACACTACAGTATCTAACACTATAATATCTAACACTACAATATCTAACACTACAATATCTAACTCTTCAATATCTAACACTATAATATCTAACTCTTCAATATCTAACACTACAATATCTAACACTACAATATCTAACACTACAATATCTAACACTACAATATCTAACACTACAATATCTAACACTACAATGTCTATCTCTTCAATATCTAACTCTTCAATATCTAACACTATAATATCTAACACTACAGTATCTAACACTACAATATCTGACACTACAATATCTAACACTATAATATCTGACACTATAATATATAACACTACAATATCTAACACTATAATATCTAACACTACAGTATCTAACACTATAATATATAACACTATAATATCTAACACTACAATATCTAACACTATAATATATAACACTATAATATATAACACTATAATATCTAACACTACAGTATCTAAGACTATAATATATAACACTATAATATCTAACACTACAATATCTAACACTACAATATCTAACACTACAATATCTAACACTATAATATATAACACTACAATATCTAACACTATAATATCTAACACTACAGTATCTAACACTATAATATATAACACTATAATATCTACCACTACAATATCTAACACTATAATATATAACACTATAATATATAACACTACAATATCTAACTCTTCAATATCTAACACTACAATATCTAACACTATAATATCTAACACTACAATATCTAACACTATAATATCTAACACTATAATATATAACACTATAATATATAACACTACAATATCTAACTCTTCATTATCTAACACTACAATATCTAACACTACAATATCTAACACTACAATATCTAACACTACAATATCTAACACTACAATATCTAACACTACAATATCTAACACTATAATATCTAACACTACAATATCTAACACTACAATATCTAACACTACAATATCTAACTCTTCAATATCTAACACTACAATATCTAACTCTTCAATATCTAACACTACAATATCTAACACTACAATATCTAACACTACAATATCTAACACTATAATATCTAACACTACAATATCTAACACTATAATATCTAACACTATAATATATAACACTATAATATATAACACTACAATATCTAACTCTTCAATATCTAACACTACAATATCTAACACTACAATATCTAACACTACAATATCTAACACTACAATATCTAACACTACAATATCTAACACTACAATATCTAACACTATAATATCTAACACTACAATATCTAACACTACAATATCTAACACTACAATATCTAACTCTTCAATATCTAACACTACAATATCTAACTCTTCAATATCTAACACTACAATATCTAACACTACAATATCGAACACTACAATATCTAACACTACAATACCTAACACTACAATATCTGACACTACAATATCTGACACTACAATATCTGACACTACAATATCTAACACTACAATATCTAACACTACAATATCTAACTCTTCAATATCTAACACTATAATATCTAACACTACAGTATCTAACACTATAATATCTAACACTATAATATCCAACTCTTCAATATCTAACTCTTCAATATCTAACTCTTCAATATCTAACACTATAATATCTAACACTACAGTATCTAACACTACAATATCTAACACTACAATATCTAACACTATAATATCTAACACTATAATATCTAACACTACAGTATCTAACACTACAATATCTAACACTACAATATCTGACTCTTCAATATCTAACACTACAATATCTAACACTATAATATCTAACACTACAATATCTAACACTACAATATCTAACTCTTCAATATCTAACTCTTCAATATCTAACACTATAATATCTAACACTACAATATCTAACACTACAATATCTAACACTATAATATCTAACACTAATATATAACACTACAATATCTAACACTATAATATCTAACACTACAATATCTAACACTACAATATCTAACACTATAATATATAACACTATAATATATAACACTACAATATCTAACACTATAATATCTAACACTACAATGTATAACACTAAAATATCTAACACTATAATATCTAACACTACAGTATCTAACACTACAGTATCTAACACTATAATATCTAACACTACAATATCTAACACTACAATATCTAACACTATAATATATAACACTATAATATATAACACTACAATATCTAACACTATAATATCTAACACTACAATATCTAACACTACAATATCTAACACTACAATATCTAACACTACAATATCTAACACTACAATATCTAACTCTTCAATATCTAACACTATAATATCTAACACTACAATATCTGACACTATAATATCTAACACTACAGTATCTAACACTACAATATCTGACACTACAATATCTAACACTATAATATCTGACACTATAATATCTAACACTACAGTATCTAACACTACAGTATCTAACACTATAATATCTAACACTACAATATCTAACTCTTCAATATCTAACACTACAATATCTAACTCTTCAATATCTAACACTACAATATCTAACACTACAATATCTAACACTACAATATCTAACACTATAATATCTAACACTACAATATCTAACACTACAATATCTAACTCTTCAATATCTAACACTATAATATCTAACACTACAATATCTGACACTATAATATCTAACACTACAGTATCTAACACTACAATATCTGACACTACAATATCTAACACTATAATATCTGACACTATAATATCTAACACTACAGTATCTAACACTACAGTATCTAACACTATAATATCTAACACTACAATATCTATCTCTTCAATATCTAACTCTTCAATATCTAACTCTTCAATATCTAACACTATAATATCTAACACTACAATATCTAACATTACAATATCTAACACTAATATATAACACTACAATATCTAACACTATAATATCTAACACTACAATATCTAACACTACAATATCTAACACTACAATATCTAACACTACAATATCTAACACTATAATATCTAACACTATAATATATAACACTATAATATATAACACTACAATATCTAACACTATAATATCTAACAGTACAATATCTAACACTACAATATCTAACACTACAATATCTAACACTATAATATCTAACACTACAATATCTAACACTACAATATCTAACACTACAATATCTAACACTACAATATCTAACACTATAATATCTAACACTACAATATCTAACACTACAATATCTAACACTATAATATCTAACACTACAATATCTAACACTACAATATCTAACACTACAACATCTAACACTACAATATCTAACACTACAATATCTAACACGAAAATATCTACCACTACAATATCTAACACTACAATATCTAACACTACAATATCTAACACTACAATGTCTAACTCTTCAATATCTAACACTACAATATCTAACTCTTCAATATCTAACACTACAATATCTAACACTACAACATCTAACACTACAATATCTAACACTATAATATCTAACACTACAATATCTAACACTACAATATCTAACTCTTCAATATCTAACACTATAATATCTAACACTACAATATCTAACACTACAATATCTAACTCTTCAATATCTAACACTATAATATCTAACTCTTCAATATCTAACACTACAATATCTAACACTACAATATCTAACACTACAATATCTAACACTACAATATCTAACACTACAATATCTAACACTACAATGTCTATCTCTTCAATATCTAACTCTTCAATATCTAACACTATAATATCTAACACTACAGTATCTAACACTACAATATCTGACACTACAATATCTAACACTATAATATCTGACACTATAATATATAACACTACAATATCTAACACTATAATATCTAACACTACAGTATCTAACACTATAATATATAACACTATAATATCTAACACTACAATATCTAACACTATAATATATAACACTATAATATATAACACTATAATATCTAACACTACAGTATCTAAGACTATAATATATAACACTATAATATCTAACACTACAATATCTAACACTACAATATCTAACACTACAATATCTAACACTATAATATATAACACTACAATATCTAACACTATAATATCTAACACTACAGTATCTAACACTATAATATATAACACTATAATATCTAACACTACAATATCTAACACTATAATATATAACACTATAATATATAACACTACAATATCTAACTCTTCAATATCTAACACTACAATATCTAAAACTATAATATCTAACACTACAATATCTAACACTATAATATCTAACACTATAATATATAACACTATAATATATAACACTACAATATCTAACTCTTCAATATCTAACACTACGATATCTAACACTACAATATCTAACACTACAATATCTAACACTACAATATCTAACACTACAATATCTAACACTACAATATCTAACACTATAATATCTAACACTACAATATCTAACACTACAATATCTAACACTACAATATCTAACTCTTCAATATCTAACACTACAATATCTAACTCTTCAATATCTAACACTACAATATCTAACACTACAATATCTAACACTACATTATCTAACACTATAATATCTAACACTACAATATCTAACACTATAATATCTAACACTATAATATATAACACTATAATATATAACACTACAATATCTAACTCTTCAATATCTAACACTACAATATCTAACACTACAATATCTAACACTACAATATCTAACACTACAATATCTAACACTACAATATCTAACACTACAATATCTAACACTATAATATCTAACACTACAATATCTAACACTACAATATCTAACACTACAATATCTAACTCTTCAATATCTAACACTACAATATCTAACTCTTCAATATCTAACACTACAATATCTAACACTACAATATCTAACACTACAATATCTAACACTATAATATCTAACACTACAATATCTGACACTATAATATCTAACACTACAGTATCTAACACTACAATATCTGACACTACAATATCTAACACTATAATATCTGACACTATAATATCTAACACTACAGTATCTAACACTACAGTATCTAACACTATAATATCTAACACTACAATATCTAACTCTTCAATATCTAACACTACAATATCTAACTCTTCAATATCTAACACTACAATATCTAACACTACAGTATCTAACACTACAATATCTAACACTATAATATCTAACACTACAATATCTAACACTACAATATCTAACTCTTCAATATCTAACACTACAATATCTAACACTACAATATCTAACACTACAATATCTAACGCTATAATATCTAACACTACAATATCTAACACTACAATATCTAACTCTTCAATATCTAACACTATAATATCTAACACTACAATATCTGACACTATAATATCTAACACTACAGTATCTAACACTACAATATCTGACACTACAATATCTAACACTATAATATCTGACACTATAATATCTAACACTACAGTATCTAACACTACAGTATCTAACATTATAATATCTAACACTACAATATCTATCTCTTCAATATCTAACTCTTCAATATCTAACTCTTCAATATCTAACACTATAATATCTAACACTACAATATCTAACACTACAATATCTAACACTACAATATCTAACACTACAATATCTGACACTACAATATCTAACACTATAATATCTGACACTATAATATCTAACACTACAGTATCTAACACTACAGTATCTAACACTATAATATCTAACACTACAATATCTATCTCTTCAATATCTAACTCTTCAATATCTAACTCTTCAATATCTAACACTATAATATCAAACACTACAATATCTAACACTACAATATCTAACACTACAATATCTAACACTACAATATCTAACACTATAATATATAACACTCATATATAACACTATAATATATAACACTACAATATCTAACACTATAATATCTAACACTACAATATCTAACACTACAACATCTAACACTACAATATCTAACACTATAATATCTAACACTACAATATCTAACACTACAATATCTAACACTACAATATCTAACACTACAATATCTGACACTACAATATCTAACACTATAATATCTGACACTATAATATCTAACACTACAGTATCTAACACTACAGTATCTAACACTATAATATCTAACACTACAATATCTATCTCTTCAATATCTAACTCTTCAATATCTAACTCTTCAATATCTAACACTATAATATCAAACACTACAATATCTAACACTACAATATCTAACACTACAATATCTAACACTACAATATCTAACACTATAATATATAACACTATAATATATAACACTATAATATATAACACTACAATATCTAACACTATAATATCTAACACTACAATATCTAACACTACAACATCTAACACTACAATATCTAACACTATAATATCTAACACTACAATATCTAACACTACAATATCTAACACTACAATATCTAACACTATAATATCTAACACTACAATATCTAACACTACAATATCTAACACTATAATATCTAACACTACAATATCTAACACTATAATATCTAACACTATAATATCTAACACTACAATATCTAACACTGCAATATCTAACACTACAATATCTAACACTACAATATCTAACACTATAATATCTAACACTACAATATCTAACACTACAATATCTAACACTACAATATCTAACACTACAATATCTAACTCTTCAACATCTAACACTACAATATCTAACTCTTCAATATCTAACACTACAATATCTAACACTACAATATCTAACACTACAATATCTAACACTACAATATCTAACACTATAATATCTAACACTACAATATCTAACACTACAAAATCTAACTCTTCAATATCTAATACTATAATATCTAACACTACAATGTCTAACACTACAATATCTAACTCTTCAATATCTAACACTATAATATCTAACTTTTCAATATCTAACACTACAATATCTAACACTACAATATCTAACACTACAATATCTAACACTACAATATCTAACTCTTCAATATCTAACACTATAATATCTAACACTACAGTATCTAACACTACAATATCTGACACTACAATATCTAACACTATAATATCTGACACTATAATATATAACACTACAATATCTAACACTATAATATCTAACACTACAGTATCTAACACTATAATATATAACACTATAATATCTAACACTAAAATATCTAACACTATAATATATAACACTATAATATCTAACACTATAATATCTAACACTACAGTATCTAACACTATAATATATAACACTATAATATCTAACACTACAATATCTAACACTACAATATCTAACACTACAATATCTAACACTATAATATCTAACACTACAATATCTAACACTACAATATCTAACTCTTCAATATCTAACACTATAATATCTAACACTACAGTATCTAACACTACAATATCTGACACTACAATATCTAACACTATAATATCTGACACTATAATATATAACACTACAATATCTAACACTATAATATCTAACACTACAGTATCTAACACTATAATATATAACACTATAATATCTAACACTACAATATCTAACACTATAATATATAACACTATAATATCTAACACTATAATATCTAACACTACAGTATCTAACACTATAATATATAACACTACAATATCTAACACTATAATATCTAACACTACAATATCTAACACTACAATATCTGACACTACAATATCTAACACTACAATATCTAACACTATAATATCTGACACTATAATATATAACACTACAATATCTAACACTATAATATCTAACACTACAGTATCTAACACTATAATATATAACACTATAATATCTAACACTACAATATCTAACACTAAAGTATATAACACTATAATATATAACACTACAATATCTAACTCTTCAATATCTAACACTACAATATCTAACACTACAATATCTAACACTATAATATCTAACACTATAATATCTAACTCTTCAATATCTAACACTACAATATCTAACACTATAATATCTGACACTACAATATCTAACACTACAATATCTAACTCTTCAATATCTAACACTACAATATCTAACACTATAATATCTGACACTATAATATATAACACTACAATATCTAACACTATAATATCTAACACTACAGTATCTAACACTATAATATATAACACTATAATATCTAACACTTCAATATCTAACACTATAATATATAACACTATAATATATAACACTACAATATCTAACTCTTCAATATCTAACACTACAATATCTAACACTACAATATCTAACTCTACAATATCTAACACTACAATATCTAACTCTACAATATCTAACACTACAATATCTAACACTACAATATCTAACACTACAATATCTAACACTATAATATCTAACACTACAATATCTAACTCTTCAATATCTAACACTACAATATCTAACACTACAATATCTAACTCTACAATATCTAACTCTACAATATCTAACACTACAATATCTAACTCTACAATATCTAACACTACAATATCTAACACTATAATATCTAACACTACAATATCTAACTCTTCAATATCTAACACTACAGTATCTAACACTACAATATCTAACACTACAATATCTAACTCTACAATATCTGACACTACAATATCTAACACTACAATATCTAACACTACAATATCTAACTCTACAATATCTGACAGTACAATATCTAACACTACAATATCTAACACTACAATATCTAACTCTACAATATCTAACACTACAATATCTAACACTACAATATCTAACTCTTCAATATCTAACACTACAATATCTGACACTACAATATCTAACACTACAATATATAACACTACAATATATAACACTACAATATATAACACTACAATATCTAACTCTACAATATCTAACACTACAATATCTGACACTATAATATCTAACACTATAATATCTAACTTTTCAATCACTTTGGAATTGGTGGCATTTCCAAGTCTCCAATAGAAACTAACTCCATACCTGATCACTTAATACTGCCGCTTGGTTAACAGAATATCCAAATCTGGCGTATGAATACATTTCTGCTTTTAGTTGCTGTTCTTGTAAACTGGCCAATCCCATTTTTTGCTGACATAACATTCGACGTCCCACAAAGCTGACTTTGTGACTACCTTGGCTTCATCCCCTCGAGCCTTGTGTACATTCTCTCAGCATACCAGGCAGAACTGTTGGCGTAATATCACTCAGTGCCATTTTCAATTTCAGTCTGTCATACAGGCACACACTGATCACTGCGGAGAGCCCGACACCCCCGAGCCCGTTTTCTGGTCTTCTGAGATCATCGGAGGAGCCTACGTGATTCGTGATCTGATCGCCGACCTCAGTGATCTAATCAATCAAGCGGACAGTTTGACGCGGGTCCATTCCGCCCGTCGCTGACATTGTGGTCAACCCAAGCCCCTTTGCTCGACGGGAAAATCGGATGGACTCCGGAAGCCAATCGGCAACTCGATTTGACGCCAAGCACTATCACGGTTTTCCCTGTACATATCGCCTCTATGGAGTGGGTGGGGGAACAATGTTTTCATAGAATCCCTACAGTGCAGTGGAGACCATCAAGACTGCACCAACCTCCATAAAGATCATTGTACCCAGGTACGTTCCCACGCCCAGTCCCTGTAACCTGGCATCCCAAGACACTAATGGGCCATTCAGCACGGCTGATCCACCTCAGCTGCACGTCTTTGGACTGTCGGAGGAAACTGGAGCACCTGGTGGAAACCCACGGCGATACGGAGAGTGCAAATCCACACAGTCACCCAAGGCTGGAATTGAACAGGTCCCTAGCGCTTGGAGGCAGCGCTGCTAACCATTGTGCCACTGTGCCAGTCTGGGGGGTCAGGCATTTTAGGATGCCAATGTGTATCTGTGCTCTCAGCCAGGAATGGATAATGTGAATTGATTGAGTGTCCAGAAATCCATTAGTCTGCTGAAACACCTGAGCCCCAGAGAAAAGTGAAAAGGTTTTTTTTTTCTTTTAACCTAGCGGAAAGTTACGAATGAATTATTGTTATTTTAAAAGTTTTTCTTACACATCCCACTGTCACCTTGGGGCTCATTGGTTCCACAGTCCAATCCAAAGTGTGCCAAAGGCATCTAAGCCCCACATCTTGGCAAAGAGGACATGAAGGCCCATGACGGCTGAGTGGGCAGTGTGCCATCGCTCGGCAATGGGAACACGGAGTGCCATGGGGGGCGGGAAGATGGGCGCAACCTAAGACAGAGGGTATGACCAGCCGGATCATGGGTAAATCTCTGTCCGACTTCCCTGGGGCAACGGGTCCACGCCTTGACCTTTCACCTTCCCGCGACCGGTGGAACCGGGTCTAGGCCTGCACCAAACAAGATCAATTTGATCCCAAATGTAAATGCAGGACACCTTTATTTTTAAGATGACCAAATGTAATATTTGTTGACCTTGCGAGGTGGTCAACATTATAAGTGAGATCATAATGGTCCACATGTCTTGATGGAATGTAATTGGTGGGAGCCAGTCGTCCATTCAACCAGCACCGTCATCCGTGACTCAACTAATTTCTGTCAGTCAGTCTAGCTGTGTCTAGCATCCTCAGGGAATGGGAGCAGGTGGAGACAGGGGCATGGCTGGATCACAGGGACCAGGAGAGAGGGGTACAGATAGATGCAAACAAAGACCTAAGAAAAGTACAGCACAGGAACAGGCCCTTCGGCCCTCTAAGCCTGCCCCGGCCATGCTGCCCGACTAAACTAGACTCTTCTACACTTCCGGGGTGGGAAGAGAGAGAGGAAAGAGAATTTGCAAAACACCGTTAGAGAGAGTCAGAATCCATACGATCCCTACAGTGTAGAAGGAGGCCATTTGGCTCATCGCGTCTGCACCGAATCACTGAAAGAGCCTTCAAACTCGGCCCATTCCCAGTGACACGAAGGGGCAATTTAACACGGCCAATCCCCCCAATCTGCACACCTTTGGACTGCGGGAGGAAACCGGAGCACCCGGAGGAAACCCACGCACACACGGGGGAGAGCGTGCAGACTCCACACGGACATGTCACCCGAGGCGGGAATCGAACCCGGGTCCCTGGCGCTGTGAGGCAGCAGTGCTAACCCACTGTGCCACCGTGGTGGAGAGGACGATTCAGAGTGGGAAAGCGATAGAGTGGTAAAGCGATAGAGATGGGAAAGAGAGCGACAAAGGGAAGTACTCAGAAAGAGAAGGTGGCACAGAGAGACAGGAAGTGCAATGCGACACGGGGGAACAAGTAGAGAGAGAGAAAGTGTGATGGACTTGGGTGACAGTACGGGAGACAGGAAGAGAGATTGAGACAGAGTGAGAAATAGAGAGAGATCGACTGGTGTAGAGAGTGAGAAAATGCAAGGAAAGTTTCAGCACATCATTGTCCACTCCACAAAATAATAGTGAAGTCTCACAGCGCCAGATCCCAGTGGGTAACACCCTGGGCTAACATCTGCAGCACTGAATAAAGCATGTTTTCTATCTGAACTGACTCGCATCTGTGCAATATGTTCAACAATTGTAATGACATTAAATGTTTTGGTGACAAAATTCCCTGTGAGCGACTGATTAGTTCCACATCAATATCATCGGTTTATCTATATTGTAGGTCACTGCATTTGGAGAGGGAGTCTCTCCGTCAGGGACCCTGTTTAAAGAGGGAGTCTCTCCGTCAGGGACCCTGTTTAACGAGGGAGTCTCTCCGTCAGGGACCCTGTTTAAAGAGGGAGTCTCTCCGTCAGGGACCCTGTTTAAAGAGGGAGTCTCTCCGTCAGGGACCCTGTTTAAAGAGGGAGTCTCTCCGTCAGGGACCCTGTTTAAAGAGGGAGTCTCTCCGTCAGGGATCCTGTTTAAAGAGGGAGTCTCTCCGTCAGGGACAGTGTTTAAAGAGGGAGTCTCTCCATCAGGGATCCTGTTTAAAGAGAGAGTCTCTCCGTCAGGGACCCTGCTTAAAGAGGGAGTCTCTCCGTCAGGGATCCTGTTTAAAGAGGGAGTCTCTCCGTCAGGGACAGTGTTTAAAGAGGGAGTCTCTCCATCAGGGATCCTGTTTAAAGAGAGAGTCTCTCCGTCAGGGACCCTGCTTAAAGAGGGAGTCTCTCCGTCAGGGACAGTGTTTAAAGAGGGAGTCTCTCCGTCAGGGATCCTGTTTAAAGAGGGAGTCTCTCCGTCAGGGACAGTGTTTAAAGAGGGAGTCTCTCCGTCAGGGACCCTGTTTAAAGAGGGAGTCTCTCCGTCAGGGACAGCGTTTAAAGAGGGAGTCTCCCCGTCAGGGACCCTGTTTAAAGAGGGAGTCTCTCCGTCAGGGACCCTGTTTAAACAGGGAGTCTCTCCGTCAGGGACCCTGTTTAAAGAGGGAGTCTCTCCGTCAGGGACCCTGTTTAAAGAGGGAGAATCTCTGTCAGAGACCCTGTTTAAAGAGGGAGTCTCTCCGTCAGGGACCCTGTTTAAAGAGGGAGTCTCTCTGTCAGGGACCCTGTTTAAAGAGGGAGTCTCTCCGTCAGGGACAGTGTTTAAAGAGGGAATCTCTCCGTCAGGGGCCCTGTTTAAAGAGGGAGTCTCTCCGTCAGGGACCCTGTTTAAAGAGGGACTTTCTCCGCCAGGGACCCTGTTTAAAGAGGGAGTCTCTCCGCCAGGGACCCTGTTTAAAGAGGGACTTTCTCCGTCAGGGACCCTGTTTAAAGAGGGAGTCTCTCCGTCAGGGATCCTGTTTAAAGATGGAGTCTCTCCGTCAGGGACAGTGTTTAAAGAGGGAGTCTCTCCGTCAGGGACCCTGTTTAAAGAGGGAGTCTCTCCGTCAGGGACCCTGTTTAAAGAGGGAGTCTCTCCATCAGGGACACTGTTTAAAGAGGGAGTCTCTCCGACAGGGACCCGGATTAAAGAGGGAGTCTCTCCGTCAGGGACACTGTTTAAAGAGGGAGTTTCTCCATCAGGGACCCTGTTTAAAGAGGGAGTCTCTCCGTCAGGGACACTGTTTAACGAGGGAGTCTCTCCGTCAGGGACCCTGTTTAAAGAGGGAGTCTCTCCGTCAGGGACAGTGTTTAAAGAGGGGGTCTCTCCGTCAGGCGCCCTGTTTAAAGAGGGAGTCTCTCCGTCAGGGACCCTGTTTAAAGATGGAGTCTCTCCGTCAGGGACCCTGTTTAAAGAGGGAGTCTCTCCATCAGGGACCCTGTTTAAAGAGGGAGTCTCTCCGTCAGGGACCCTGTTTAAAGAGGGAGTCTCTCTGTCAGGGACAGTGTTTAAAGAGGGAGTCTCTCTGTCAGGGACCCTGTTTAAAGAGGGAGTCTCTCCGTCAGGGACTCTGTTTCAAGAGGGAGTCTCTCCGTCAGGGACCCTGTTTAAAGAGGGAGTGTCTCCGTCAGGGACCCTGTTTAAAGAGGGAGTCTCTCCGTCAGGGACCCTGTTTAAAGAGGGAGTGTCTCCGTCAGGGACCCTGTTTAAAGAGGGAGTCTCTCCGTCAGGGACAGTGTTTAAAGAGGGAGTCCCTCCGTCAGGGACCCTGTTTAAAGAGGGAGTCTCTCCGTCAGGGGACCCTGTTTAAAGAGGGAATCTATCCGTCAGGGGACCCTGTTTAAAGAGGGAGTCTCTCCGTCAGGGACCCTGTTTAAAGAGGGAGTCTCTCCGTCAGGGACAGTGTTTAAAGAGGGAGTCTCTCCGTCAGGGACCCTGTTTAAAGAGGGAGTCTCTCTGTCAGGGACCCTGTTTAAAGAGGGAGTCTCTCCGTCAGGGACCCTGTTTAAAGAGGGAGTCTCTCTGTCAGGGACAGTGTTTAAAGAGGGAGTCTCTCTGTCAGGGACCCTGTTTAAAGAGGGAGTCTCTCCGTCAGGGACTCTGTTTCAAGAGGGAGTCTCTCCGTCAGGGACCCTGTTTAAAGAGGGAGTCTCCCCGTCAGGGACCCTGTTTAAAGAGGGCGTCTCTCCTTCAGGGACCCTGTTTAAAGAGGGAGTCTCTCCCTCAGGGACCCTGTTTAAAGAGGGAGTGTCTCCGTCAGGGACCCTGTTTAAAGAGGGAGTCTCTCCGTCAGGGACAGTGTTTAAAGAGGGAGTCCCTCCGTCAGGGACCCTGTTTAAAGAGGGAGTCTCTCTGTCAGGGGACCCTGTTTAAAGAGGGAATCTCTCCGTCAGGGGACCCTGTTTAAAGAGGGAGTCTCTCTGTCAGGGACCCTGTTTAAAGAGGGAGTCTCTCCGTCAGGGGACCCTGTTTAAAGAGGGAATCTCTCCGTCAGGGGACCCTGTTTAAAGAGGGAGTCTCTCCGTCAGGGACCCTGTTTAAAGAGGGAGTCTCTCCGTCAGGGACAGTGTTTAAAGAGGGAGTCTCTCCGTCAGGGACCCTGTTTAAAGAGGGAGTCTCTCCGTCAGGGACCCTGTTTAAAGAGGGAGTCTCTCCGTCAGGGACCCTGTTTAAAGAGGGAGTCTCTCTGTCAGGGACCCTGTTTAAAGAGGGAGTCTCTCCGTCAGGGACCCTGTTTAAAGAGGGAGTCTGTACGTCAGGGACCATGTTTAAAGAGGGCGTCTCTCCGTCAGGGACAGTGTTTAAAGAGGGAGTCTCTCCGTCAGGGACCCTGTTTAAAGAGGGAGTCTCTCTGTCAGGGACCCTGTTTAAAGAGGGAGTCTCTCCGTCAGGGACCCTGTTTAAAGAGGGAGTCTCTCTGTCAGGGACAGTGTTTAAAGAGGGAGTCTCTCTGTCAGGGACCCTGTTTCAAGAGGGAGTCTCTCCGTCAGGGACCCTGTTTAAAGAGGGAGTCTCCCCGTCAGGGACCCTGTTTAAAGAGGGCGTCTCTCCTTCAGGGACCCTGTTTAAAGAGGGAGTCTCTCCCTCAGGGACCCTGTTTAAAGAGGGAGTGTCTCCGTCAGGGACCCTGTTTAAAGAGGGAGTCTCTCCGTCAGGGACAGTGTTTAAAGAGGGAGTCCCTCCGTCAGGGACCCTGTTTAAAGAGGGAGTCTCTCCGTCAGGGGACCCTGTTTAAAGAGGGAATCTCTCCGTCAGGGGACCCTGTTTAAAGAGGGAGTCTCTCCGTCAGGGACCCTGTTTAAAGAGGGAGTCTCTCCGTCAGGGACAGTGTTTAAAGAGGGAGTCTCTCCGTCAGGGACCCTGTTTAAAGAGGGAGTCTCTCCGTCAGGGACCCTGTTTAAAGAGGGAGTCTCTCCGTCAGGGACCCTGTTTAAAGAGGGAGTCTCTCTGTCAGGGACCCTGTTTAAAGAGGGAGTCTCTCCGTCAGGGACCCTGTTTAAAGAGGGAGTCTGTACGTCAGGGACCATGTTTAAAGAGGGCGTCTCTCCGTCAGGGACAGTGTTTAAATAGGGAGTCTCTCCGTCAGGGACCCTGTTTAAAGAGGGAGTCTCTCTGTCAGGGACCCTGTTTAAAGAGGGAGTCTCTCTGTCAGGGACAGTGTTTAAAGAGGGAGTCTCTCCGTCAGGGACCCTGTTTAAAGAGGGAGTCTCTCCGTCAGGGACCCTGTTTAAAGAGGGAGTCTCTCCGTCAGGGACCCTGTTTAAAGAGGGAGTCTCTCCGTCAGGGACCCTGTTTAAAGAGGGAGTGTCTCCGTCAGGGACCCTGTTTAAAGAGGGAGTCTCTCCGTCAGGGACAGTGTTTAAAGAGGGAGTCTCTCCGTCAGGGACCCTGTTTAAAGAGGGAGTCTCTCCGTCAGGGACCCTGTTTAAAGAGGGAGTCTCTCCGTCAGGGACAGTGTTTAAAGAGGGAGTCTCTCCGTCAGGGACCCTGTTTAAAGAGGGAGTCTCTCCGTCAGGGACCCTGTTTAAAGAGAGAGTGTCTCCGTCAGGGACCCTGTTTAAAGAGGGAGTCTCTCCGTCAGGGACAGTGTTTAAAGAGGGAGTCTCTCCGTCAGGGACCCTGTTTAAAGAGGGAGTCTCTCCGTCAGGGACCCTGTGTTAGCAGGAATTCGCTGACCTGGATGATCAATCTTACGAGCCTTTTTCTGGTTAAACCACCAAAGGAGAGAAATATGTTTTTCTAAAGACGCGGAACAGCTGTCCTGAGGGCGAAGTTACATTTCTGTGCCTGAAATAGGCAGTATTTCAGTTGCCGTCTAATGGGAGACTTCCAGATCCGTTACTCATACCTTAACCGTCTATCTTTTTTGTTCGTGGATCCTTGTAAGGTAAGACTTTCTAAGTGAGTGTGTGGGATCGCAAACCTATTCAAAGTAAAATTCCACAGTTTATTTTTCAGTGGTATTGTTATTATAAAACATTCTGGACTGCCCAACTCCAAATTGCAGACTTTAAAATTCGTAATCAGCTAACAGATATCTGCCTACAGTCTAACTTCTTTAAGAGCAAGACAGAATTAAACCGGGAAAATCTTGAAGTAACTCGTATCTATTCCGCATACATTTCTCAGAAGTTTAACAGGCGCTGCAAAGGTCATGCCAAAAAACCTTTCTGCGTTCTGTGTTTCTTTTTTAACTCCGCCCCCGCTGGCTGCCTTTTCTTTCTACAGCCTTCTTGTTAGCTCCTGCAACATTGAGACATTTGCTTCAGCCCCCGGGCTTCGGGTAAACTGAAGCAGCCCCGGACAGGTGGACCAGCCCCGGTCTTCCCCTCCAACCAAGCTCCGTGGCAGAGCCCGGGGGGAGCCAGTTTGATAGACTTGGCAGTGGGTGGAGCCATGTCGAACATCCCGGAAGAAAGGCGGGTCATTTCATTTTCATTCATTTCATTTGCATCTGTGCGGCTCTTCCCCACTGTCGACTGGCTCTGCCCCCCCCCCCCCCCACCCCCGGCTCTCCCCCTCATGCTTCAAGTGTTCCTTTGGAGTCTTGCTCTGTGTGAACTTGTTCTTGGCTCCCGATTGTCCGTTCCAGCTCTTCCCAACCTCCCCTCCCCATCTCCCCCTGGCTTCCCCCCTCCCCCTCCAATCTCTACCTGTTCCTTGGTGTCGTCAGCTCCTGTGTAGCCCCCCCCCTCCTCCCACTCCCCCCCCCTCCCCTTGCTCTATTGGCTGTTGGTTTCAATCAGGTCCTGGAACGAGTTGGGGAATGGTCTCCACGTTTTTTATGAAGCCCTCCTCCGCCCCTCGGATGGGAGAATTGGATCTTCGCCCGGTGAAGAAATTCCGGGAGGTCGCCCCCACAACTCCGCCGCCTCGGGGAAGGCTGTGCCGAACCCGACAAGCCTGGGGCAGGCCCAGAACCCGTGGGCGTAGTTGGCTGTGCCCCTCTGGCACCGTTCGCGTTGATCCCCCACCTCCGGGAAGACCCTGCTCATTCGGGTTCTGGTCGGGTGCGTCCTGAAAACCGCCTTGAGCTGCATGAGGCCTTGTGCATGAGGAGGTGGAGCTCACCCTGTTCAGTGCTTCACTCCAGAGTCCCCACCCTGTGTCAATCCCTCGTTCTTCCTCCCACTTTTCCTGTCTCTCACCCAGTGGGGGGCGTGCCCTTTCTAATAGTCGTCCCTACAGGTCACTGCAGTTGCGCTCTCCCCTCCCAGATTAGTTCCTCCAGCACTGTGCGTCTTGGGGTCCGTGGGTATGACGTCATCTCCTTGGGGGGGACGTTCTTAACCTGTAGATATCGGCGTTCATTCCCGTCGGGAAGTTGTAGTTTCCCGTCGGTTCCTCGAAGGTTGCTAGTCTGTCCTCCGTGTAGAAACAGTGAGTCGCTCTTCACCACCCCCCGCCCCCCCCCCCCCCCCCCCCCCCCCCCCCCCACTCTCGGGTTGCCTGGGAAGGCTTCGCTCCCACTCAGGTTGAGCCCTGGTGCATTGCACAAGAGTTTCATGCGCGAGTCTCTCGCCCAAACCACTCCAGTGCCTCAACGAGGAACCTCCATTCGATTCAGTCGAAGGCCTACTCTGCGTCCAGGGAGACGGTCACCCCTGGCGTCCGCTTCCTGATGAGGTTAGCATCCACACTTAGCAGGCACCTGATGTTCGCAGTTGGCTGTCTGCCCTTAACGAAACCTGTCTGGTCCCCTGCGGCCACATTTGGTACGCCGTTCTCCAGCCGCTTAGCGAGGGTCTTTGTGAGCATTTTCGCATCCAGTTTGAGCAGCGAAATGGGTCTATATGATCCACATTCCATCGGGTCCTGGCGCCTTCCCTGTCTGCATGGGGCTGATTACCTCCGTGACTTCTCCCGGTTCTACTGGTGCTTCCAGCCCCCTCCTCCTATTGTCCAGTCCATCGAGGAGCCGTTTTATCCACGAGTTCCCGTCGGGGGGGGGGGGGGGGGGGGGGGGGGGGGGGGGCGGGGGGGGCCTCGGAGGTGTACGACCCTCGGTAAAGGCCTCGGACCCTTGGTTGACCTTTTTTCGTTCGGCTGTCAGTCCGCCTCTGCTGTCCTTTACCCGCGCGTATCTCTCTCGTGGCTGCCTGCTTTCTCAACTGGGTGAGCTAGCGGGCAACTCGCCTTCCCTCCCTGTTCATAGAGGCCCCCTCTGTCTGACGGAGTTGGTGCAGAGAGCAACAAAGAACAGTACAGCACAGGAACAGGCCCTTCGGCCCTCCAAAGCTGCTCCGATCACGCAGCATGGCCCGCGATCGGTGCCCGCCGATCGTCGGGCCGTCCTCGCTGAAGGAGGACCTCCTTCCTTCCGCGGCCCCGCAAGATCCGTCCGCCATCTTCTTGCGGGGCGGACTCAGAGAGGACGGCAACCGCGCATGCGCGGGTGACGGCCGTTATCGGCGCCAGCCGCGTCATCTATGCGGCGCCGCCTTTACGCGGGCGACAAGGCCTGGCGCGGGTAGATGCCGCGGCCCCGATCCTAGCCCATTGTCAGGGCCTGAATCGGTCAGGATCGGGGCCGTTTCGCGCCGTCGTGAACCTCGACGGCGTGGGCACTTCGGCGCGGGAGTGGAGAATCCTGCCCCTTATCTCTGAGAATCTTTTCCAACAATTTCACTATCACTGTCGTCAGGCTCACTGGCCTCTAATTACCTGGATTACCCTTGCTACCCTTCTTAAATAACGGGGCAACATTGACTGTCCTCCAATCCGCTGGGACCTCACCTGTGGCCAACGAGGAAACAAAGATTTCTGTGTGGCCAACGAGGAAACAAAGATTTCTGTTACAGGCCCAACAATTTCATCTCTTGACTCCCTCTGGGATAGATGCCATCTGGCCCTGGGGGTTTGTCTACCTGAATGCTTTCTTAACACACCTAACACTTCCTCCCTCGCAATAACGACCTGTTCTAAAGTGTTTACACATCCCTCTGAGACACCACACCAATCAGCATGTCCCCTCCTTTGAGAATACCGATGCTGAATACTCATGAAGGACCTCACCTTCTTCCTCTGCTTCTGTTTTTTATCCCCTCCCTCACACCCTCCTTCCCTCTCACACAGCCCCTCCCTCTCCCTCTGGCCCCCCCCCCCTCAACCCCTCACCATCCCAACCCTCTCCTCACACACCTTCTCGGTCTCACCCCCCCCCGCTCTTCCTCACCTTCCTCATCCGTCACACATCCCCCCCTCTCCCTCACACCCTCCTCTCCCTGATACACTTCCTCCTTCACACTCCTCTACAAACCCATCTTCACAACCTTCCTCTCCCTCACATCCCCTCTCTCACACCTTCCTTCCCTCACACACCCCCTCGCCCTCGCATCCCAACCCTCTCCCTCGCCGCCTCCTCCCTCTCACCCCCCCTCCCTCACACACCCTCTCTCCATCACCCCCTCACATCCCACACACATCCCTCCCTCACCACAACCCCTCACCTCACCCCTCTCCTCATTCCCTCTCCCTCACTCACACAACGCCCCTCTCCTCACAACACCCTCTCCCTCACAACACCCTCTCCCTCACACCCTCCTCTCCCTGATACACCTCTCCTTCACCCTCACACCTTCCTTCCCTCACACACCCCTCCTCCGCCCTCAGGCATCCCAACCCTCTCCTCACACCCTCCTCCCTCTCACCCCCCTCTCCCTCACAAACCCCTCTCCCTCACATTCCCTCTCTCCCTCTCCTTACGCATCTCCCTCTCCCTCACACACCGCCCGCTCTCCCTCACACTCTATACTCACCCCCCTCTCCTTCACACAAACACCCTCTCCCTCACATCCGTCTCCCACATTCCCTCACAACCCCTCCTCTCCCTCACAACCCCTCCTCTCCCTCACAACCCCCCCTCTCCCTCACAACCCCTCCTCTCCCTCACAACCCCTCCTCTCCCTCACAACCCCTCCTCTCCCTCACAATCCCTCCTCTCCCTCACAACCCCCCTCTCCCTCACAACCCCTCCTCTCCCTCACAACCCCTCCTCTCCCTCACAACCCCTCCTCTCCCTCACAATCCCTCCTCTCCCTCACAACCCCCCCTCTCCTTCAACCCCTCCACTCCCTCACATCCGTCTCCCACATTCCCTCACAACCCCTCCTCTCCCTCACAACCCCTCCTCTCCCTCACAACCCCTCCTCTCCCTCACAACCCCCCCTCTCCCTCACAACCCCTCCTCTCCCTCACAACCCCTCCTCTCCCTCACAATCCCTCCTCTCCCTCACAACCCCCCCTCTCCCTCACATCCGTCTCCCACATTCCCTCACAACCCCCCCTCTCCCTCACAACCCCTCCTCTCCCTCATAACCCCTCCTCTCCCTCACAACCCCTCCTCTCCCTCACAACCCCCCTCTCCCTCACAACCCCTCCTCTCCCTCACAACCCCTCCTCTCCCTCACAATCCCTCCTCTCCCTCACAACCCCCCCTCACCCTCACAACCCCCACTCTCCCTCAGAACCTCCCCTCTCCCTCACAACCCCCTCTCCCTCACAACCCCTCCTCTCCCTCACAACCCCTCCTCTCCCTCACAAGCCCCCTCTCCCTCACAACCCCTCCTCTCCCTCACAACCCCTCCTCTCCCTCACAACCCCTCCTCTCCCTCACAACCCCCCCTCTCTCCCTCACAACCCCTCCTCTCCCTCACAGCCCCTCCTCTCCCTCACAACCCCTCCTCTCCCTCACAACCCCTCCTCTCCCTCACAACCCCTCCTTTCCCTCACAACCCCTCCTCTCCCTCACAGCCCCTCCTCTCCCTCACAACCCCTCCTCTCCCTCACATTCCCTCTCCCTCCCTCACACAACCCCCCTCTCCCTCACAACACCCTCTCCCTCACAACACCCTCTCCCTCACATCCGCCTCCCACATTCCCTCACAACCCCTCCTCTCCCTAACAACCCCTCCTCTCCCTCATAACCCCTCCTCTCCCTCATAACCCCTCCTCTCCCTCACAACCCCTCCTCTCCCTCACAACCCCCCCCTCCCTCACAACCCCTCCCCTCCCTCACAACCCACCCTCTCCCTCACAACCCCCCCTCTCCCTCACAACCCCCCCTCTCCCTCACAGCCCCCCCTCTCCCTCACAGCCCCCCCTCTCCCTCACAACCCCTCCTCTCCCTCACAACCCCTCCCCTCTCCCTCACAACCCCTCCCCTCCCTCACAACCCCTCCTCTCCCTCGCACCCCCCCCCCCCTCACTCTCTCTCGGGCCGGCCTCGGGAAGGTTTCCCGCTCGCCCAGCCCCTCCCGCTCCCCCTTCCTCTGCTTCTACACATAATTTCCCCCTTTGTCCTTGAGTGGACCAACCCTTTCTCTAGCTACCCTCTTGTTCCTAATATACGTATGCCTTGGCATTCTCCTTAATCCTTTCTGCCAAGGATATTTTTCCCTGGTCATCCCCGGTTCCCGAATCCTGCCTTTCCCGTCCTTCTCCATGAGTATCCGAAAGCTAACGGAATTGAGGTCACTGTACCCCACATGTCCCCCCACTGTAACTTTGATGAGCTGTCCGGGCTCGTTCCCTAGTACTAGGTCCAGTATATCCCCTTCTCTAGTCGGTCTATCCACATATTGTTCCAAAAAACCTTCCTGGTCACACTTAACAAATTCCGCACCATCCGGATCCCTAGCCCTAAGGGATTTCCAGTCATTATTAGGAAAATTAAAGTCTCCCACTACAACATCCCTATTATTTCCACATCTATCCAGAATCTGCTTACACATCTGTTCTTCAACTTCCCGTGGGCTGTTGGGAGGTCTGTAGCACACCCCCATCATAGTGACTGCCCCCTTCCTGTTTCTGAGGTCTACCCACTCAGTGCCTTGTTACTTGATCCTTCCTCGGTATCCTCCCTCTGTACACCTGTAATATGTTCTCTAACCAGTATTGCAACTCCCCCACCTATGTTACCTTCTCCCCTGCCTCGCCTAAAACACCCAAGCCCCGGAATATTTAGCTGCCAGCCCTCTCCCCTTTTTAACCAAGTCTCCGTTACCGCAACCACACCCAAGTTCCAAGCACGAATCAAGGCTTTAAGTTCATCCGTGCATTGGAACAGACACACTCCAGACCCTCTGGCCCACTGAGCTCGACTTCCCCCAGCCTGCCCTTCCTCTTAGCCACCCCAGTCCTGGTACCATGGTCATCTCCAGTCTCTGCACTTGCTGGCTTAATGTTCTGACTCGCACTAGCAAACCTCCCAGCCTGGATATTGGTGTCTCTCGAGCTCAGCTGTAACCCGGCCATCTTGCACAGGCCCCAGCTTCCCTGGAAGACAGCCCAATGATCCCACAAACTGAGGCCCTCCCTCCTCAGCTGCACTACATCCCTGTTGCTAACCTCGGTAGCACGTGGCACGGGGGCAATCCTGAGATTACGACCACCGAGGTCCTGCTTTGTAACCTTCTACCTAAATTGCCGTTGCAGGACCTCGCTACTCTTTCTACCGATGTCATTCGTGCCAATGTGGACAGTGACCTCTGTCTGATTTCCCTCCCGCTTTAGGATGCTTTGCGTCGGCTCAGAGACACCCAGGACACTGGCACCAGGGAGGCAAACTACCATCCTGGAGTCCCTTTCGCGGGCACAGAAGCGCCTGGCTGTGCCCCTGACTATTGAATCCCCTACCACTATTGCTTTGCTACACTTTGTATCCCCGTCTGTGTAGCAGTGCTAGAAAACGGCCTACTTGTTAGATAGGGGGACAGCCATAGGGGAACGCTGCCAACCCCGTCTGGCGGTCACCCATCTACCTCCCAGTACGTTGGGTGGGACCACATCTCTGCCGCCTCTATTATCTACAACAATTTCAGCAAACAGTGCGCTCCTCGGTGCTTCTATCCGCTGCTCTAACCGATCCATGCGTGCGGTGAGCTTTACAACTGAATGCACTTCCCACAGCTGTAGTCCTCGGGGGCACTTGAAGTGTCCGTGATGTCCCACATCGTGCAGGAGTAGCACACAGCCCCGCCAATTGACATCTCTCTCCCTCTGTTGGTAGTTAGATTAAAAACTAAATACCAGTTATGCCCTTAATAAAAATTTACTGCTGCTGCTTTCACGAATAGGCCCCCAAAAATAATGTGTCTCCTGGTTAGTGAAGGTGGGTCTAAAATATTAAAACTAGCTTGCTACCCTTCGGTAATTGTGAGAAGAAAGGAAAACAATTCTTACCTCACAAAATGGAGCTCAGAATCTACTCCGGTGAGCCTAGGAATGGAAGGGTTAAGAACACGAGTCTCCTGTTTTAGAGAGAGACAATCAAGAACCGCTCTCTGACGTCTACAGAAGGTTCACCTGGCGCTCAAATTAAATACTTACCGGTCGCCTTTCGGACACAGCTCCCACGATTCCCGACTGCTCCTGGGATTCCTGCAACGGGACGTTCCCGAGCGAGGCCGTGCCTTCCAGGTGGAGAGCAGGCTAAAATCCATTTGTAGCTTTTTCCTCTCCGCTCGAAGCCCGACGGTCGGGGCCTGGGAGTACCTCCCGTCGACCCCCAGGATGGAGTCACTCAGTCGTTGCCTTTCCTCCCCTCTCTTCCCTGTCTCTGCGAGCCTTCTGGGCGATCATGTCTCCCTTGATCGCCACCTTCAGTGCCTCCCAGTCCGTGGAAGGTGAGGCGTCTCCATTCTGGTTGTTAGTGATGTACCCGCCTATAGTCTGCTGTGTTTTCTGGCAGAAGAGTTTGTTGGCCAAGAGGTCCGTGTCCAGCCTCCAGGTTGTTAAGAAGGCGTACAGTGTGTTAGCTTTTATTGGTAGAGGGATTGAGTTTCGGAGCCATGAGGTCAGGTTGCCGCTGGACAAAACTCTGGTGCGGCCGCATTTGGAGTATTGCGTGCAATTCTGGTCGCCGCATTATAGGAAGGATGTGGAAGCATTGGAAAGGGTGCAGAGGAGATTTACCAGAATGTTGCCTGGTATGGAGGGAAGATCTTATGAGGAAAGGCTGAGGGACTTGAGGCTGTTTTCGTTAGAGAGAAGAAGGTTTAGAGGTGACTGAATTGAGGCATACAAGATGATCAGAGGATTGGATAGGGTGGACAGTGAGAGCCTTTTTCCTCGGGTGGTGATATCCAGCACGAGGGGGCATAGCTTTAAATTGAGGGGAGATAGATATAAGACAGATGTCAGAGGCAGGTTCTTTACCCAGAGAGTAGTAAGGGCGTGGAATGCACTGCCTGCAACAGTAGTGGACTCGCCAACACTAAGGGCATTCAAATGGTCATTGGATAGACGTATGGACGATAAGGGAATAGTGTAGATGGGCTTTAGAGTGGTTTCACAGGTCGGCGCAACATCGAGGGCCGAAGGGCCTGTACTGCGCTGTAATGTTCTATGTTCTATGTGGGACATTGGGCACAGCCTGTCTCCAACCTAACATCCATGTAATGCGGTCGGAGATGACTATCGCGGAGTATTCTGCACTGCCTATTTGTGGGAGCACCGATTTCCCCGCTGGGTCAAGGAGTCGATGTGGGTGTATACCTTGTGCATTGATGAGATAAATGAGAATTCCTTCTGGCCTGGGGGCAGGATCCTCCATGGGTCCACCGTCCCCATCTGCTCCACAAATGCCCCCAGTTCTCTAGCCATGCCTGGTTTTCCAGTTTTCCCCCTCCCTCCACGATCAGTCGGTGCGCATCTATGTCGGGAATCCCCCCCCCCCCCCCCGTGGTCTTCTTTCTAAACTTTGTGTCGGCCCAGTTGGGAGCGCACACGTTAATGAGGACTCGCGGTGCCCCCTCTAGGACCCCGCTGGCCGTGACATACCGTCCCTCTGGTCCGCATCTTGGTCTCTGTTAACCTCACGCGCCCCTGAACTCCGGGGTTCCCCTTTGTGAGGGGGCCGTCCAAAATGGCCGCTCTCACCGCGAGGTGGGGTCCCCAGCGCTCCGGGGTTTCCCTTCGTCCGGGGGGGGGGGGGGGGCGCCCAACATGGCCGCCAACCGTGTGTGCGCCAGGTGGGTGAGCCCCTGCTCGCCGGGGTCCCCCTTTTGCCCAGGGACCACCCAAAGTGGCTGTTTGCGGCGCCAACGTCTTTCGCGTTTCAGAGAGTGACCTCGAAGTCGGTCTGGAGACCTCCCCCCCCCCCCTCCCCCTCCCTCATCGTGTTCTCCCTCATATTTATTTCCCCCTCATTCTACCGCCCTCCATTCCCCCGTTGCCGCTCCCATATTTGTCCCTCTGGTTTTTTTTCCCCCCATTGGGAGTGTGTGCCCCTCCCCTCCCCCAACCCTTGCCCAGATGGGAGATGCATCGCGGTTCCCCCGTTAGTGTGGAGTCGCTCTGACCCCCTTCCTTCGCCCGCTGGGCCCGTTTCCCCTCTGTCTGCTGCGGCTCTCTTGCACAAACCCGCCTGGCCCCCTCAGGGAGTAACGTCCCTCGGCCTGGTGTGTCACCCAGAGCCTGGCCGGGCCCCCACAGCCCGAATGTGATATTGTTCCCGTACAAGGGCCTACTCAGCCCTGCTTTGCCAGGCCTGCCTCAATGCCCCGGGCGATCTGATTGCCTGTCCCTCCCAGCCGCAAGCCTTTCCTTGCCTCGCCCAGGCCCTGGAGTCTGCGCACTTGGCGATGGTCGCACTCGACCGGGGTGACCCGTGCGCCCTGGCGATCCCCGGGAAGCTGTCTCTCCCCGTTAGGTTACCCAGCATCGGGACCACGTAGTCGGTCGGGCCCCGGCCCTCGCTTCCTTCTGACAGGCCCATTATTCCGCCATTCCGGCCTCTGGGCCATATCTCCTGGCCCTCAACTCCCCCCATCAGGGCCGCCAACCACTTAATTTCGGCCTCCGTCGCTCTGGACGTCCGAGGGTTCCCCCAGCTCCTTTCACTTTGTGGGTCCGCTGACCCGCTCGCTCGCCGCTCCTGTCCCGTGACGCCATTTTGTGCTGCCTCTGCAGCTGCTGCTCCCTCTCGTCTTTGTTGACTACAGCTCCGCCTTCAACACCATAATCCCGGCCAAGCTCATATCAAAGCTCCAAAACCTAGGACTTGGCTCCTCCCTCTGCAACTGGATCCTCGATTTTCTGACCCAATAGACCGCAATCAGTAAGAATGAACAACAACACCTCCTCCACAATAGTCCTCAACACCGGCGCCCCGAAAGGCTGCGTACTTAGCCCCCTACTCTACTCCCTGTACACACACGACTGCGCGGCAAAACTTGGTCCCAACTCCATCTACAAGTTTGCTGATGATACGACCATAGTGGGCCGGATCTCGAGTAACGATGAGTCCGAATACAGGAGGGAGATAGAGAACCTAGTGGAGTGGTGTAGCGGCAACAATCTCTCCCTCAATGCCAGCAAAACTAAAGAGCTGGTCATTGACTTCAGGAAGCAAAGTACTGTACACACCCCTGTCAGCATCAACAGGGCCGAGGTGGAGATGGTTAGCAGTTTCAAATTCCTAGGGGTGCACATCTCCAAAAATCTGTCCTGGTCCACCCACGTCGACGCTACCACCAAGAAAGCACAACAGCACCTATACTGCCTCAGGAAACTAAGGAAATTCGGCATGTCCACGTTAACCCTTACCAACTTTTACAGATGCACCATAGAAAGCATCCTATCAAAGAACAAAGAACAAAGAAATGTACAGCACAGGAACAGGCCATTCGGCCCTCCAAGCCCGTGCCGACCATGCTGCCCGACTAAACTACAATCTTCTACACTTCCTGGGTCCGTATCCCTCTATTCCCCATCCTATTCATGTATTTGTCAAGATGCCCCTTAAATGTCACTATCGTCCCTGCTTCCACCACCTCCTCCGGTAGCGAGTTCCAGGCACCCACTACCCTCTGCGTAAAAAACTTGCCTCGTACATCTACTCTAAACCTTGCCCCTCTCACCTTAAACCTATGCCCCCTAGTAATTGACCCCTCTACCCTGGGGAAAAGCCTCTGACTATCCACTCTGTCTCTGCCCCTCATAACTTTGTAGACCTCTATCAGGTCTCCCCTCAACCTCCTTCGTTCCAGTGAGAACAAACCGAGTTTATTCAACCGCTCTTCATAGCTAATGCCCTCCATACCAGGCAACATTCTGGTAAATCTCTTCTGCACCCTCTCTAAAGCCTCCACATCCTTCTGGTAGTGTGGCAACCAGAATTGAACACTATACCCCAAGTGTGGCCTAACTAAGGTTCTATACAGCTGCAACATGACTTGCCAATTCTTATACTCAATGCCCCGGCCAATGAAGGCAAGCATGCCGTAAGCCTTCTTGACTACCTTCTCCACCTGTGTTGCCCCTTTCAATGACCTGTAGACCTGTACTCCTAGATCTCTTTGACTTTCAATGCTCTTGAGGGTTCTACCATTCACTGTATATTCCCTACCTGCATTAGACCTTCCAAAATGCATTACCTCACATTTGTCTGGATTAAACTCCATCTGCCATCTCTCCGCCCAAGTCTCCAAACAATCTAAATCCTGCTGTATCCTCTGACAGTCCTCATCGCTATCCGCAATTCCACCAACCTTTGTGTCGTCTGCAAACTTACTAATCAGACCAGTTACATTTTCCTCCAAATCATTTATATATAGTGCAAACAGCAAAGGTCCCAGCACTGATCCCTGTGGAACACCACTGGTCACAGCCCTCCAATTAGAAAAGCATCCTTCCATTGCTACTCTCTGCCTTCTATGACCTAGCCAGTTCTGTATCCACCTTGCCAGCTCACCCCTGATCCCGTGTGACTTCACCTTTTGTACTAGTCTACCATGAGGGACCTTGTCAAAGGCCTTACTGAAGTCCATATAGACAACATCCACTGCCCTACCTGCATCAATCATCTTAGTGACCTCCTCGAAAAACTCTATCAAGTTAGTGAGACACGACCTCCCCTTCACAAAACCATGCTGCCTCTCACTAATACGCCCATTTGCTTCCAAATGGGAGTAGATCCTGTCACGAAGAATTATCTCCAGTAATTTCCCTACCACTGAAGTAAGGCTGCATCACAGCCTGGTATGGCAACTGCTCGGCCCAGGACCGCAAGAAACTTCAGAGAGTCGTGAACACCGCCCAGTCCATCACACGAACCTGCCTCCCGTCCATTGACTCCAACTACACCTCCCGCTGCCTGGGGAAAGCGGGCAGCATAATCAAAGACCCCTCCCCACCCGGCTCACTCACTCTTCCAACTTCTTCCATCGGGCAGGAGATACAGAAGTCTGAGAACACGCACGAACAGACTCAAAAACAGCTTCTTCCCCGCTGTTACCAGACTCCTAAATAACCCTCTTATGGACTGACCTCATTAACACTACACCCTGTATGCTTCATCCGATGCTGGTGTTTATGTAGCTACATTGTATATGTTGTGTTGCCCTATTATGTATTTTCTTTTATTCCCTTTTCTTCCCATGTACTTAATGATCTGTTGAGCTGCTCGCAGAACAATACGTTTCACTGTATCTCGGTACACGTGACAATAAACAAACCCAATCCAATTGAGGGTGAGGGGATGAATACGTCCAGTTTCCATGGACTAAACTCGGCTAAATGTGCCGATTGTCGTGTCTTTGGGCTGCAAATGGCACATCGCCATCCCCCGGATGCCTATCCAGGCACCTGTTCAGAATGCTGCAGACAGCAGTCAGACCTGTGAAGGGAACTGCTGGAGTGAAAGGCTGCGAGCAGGCTCTTCCACCAGGTCTGTAACAGTTTTAATCCTCTGTCTGAACGGCTGGGGGAATACCCAGTCTGAGAACCCTCTTCGCAATACAGGCAGAATCCCTGCACCAAAATCAGGCAAACGGCGAACGGCCGATTGGACATAGGCCGGATCAGCTATCGTTTCTCAGGGAGACGGACGCTCCCTCTGGTGGTCGAAGGATAGAATTGCACCAACCTGAATCTCCGGTGTAAGGCTCCATCTGGTGGCCGAAGGATAGAATTGCACCGACCTGAATCTCCGGTGTAAATCAATTCCCTAAAGGATCGCAATGGGAGAAGACCGGCGCCTACTGAGACCACAACGCACTGCAGCAAAGATCCTTAAGTCTCTCTTGACCCTGTTGTTTTTTATCCTTTCCTACCCTGCCCCTTTACCCTGTGTCTGTCTTGTCGGCGTGTGTGGGTGGAGGGTGGGACGGGGTTTAGGAAATAGGTAGATTAGTAGACCGTTGTTCCGTTTTCCGTTCTATTTTCATCTTTCACGCTTGTTACCAATAAACAGTTTGTTTATGTTTTCCTTCACAATCTGGCGTCTGTAACTCACTAGAGCCAGCAAAGGTTAAAGATCTTCGGAAAACAGAAATTATTGGTTCATTCACTTGTGTTGGGACCCCGGGGTCTGTGGGGCTGAACTGACCGTGCGCTAGCCCAGGGTGCCGTGTCAGAACATACTTACAAAGCCACGCGGGTCTTTGTGCTTGACGAATAGGCTGTGGAACAGAACCTGACCCACCTCGCAGGAGAGAGAAAGAGAGGGAGAGAGAGAGAGACAGACAGACAGGAGAGAGAGAGAGAGACAGAGAGAGAGAGAGACAGAGAGAGAGAGAGACAGACAGACAGACAGGAGAGAGAGAGAGACAGAGAGAGAGAGAGACAGAGAGAGAGACAGAGAGAGACAGACAGACAGACAGACAGAGAGAGAGAGACAGAGAGAGAGAGAGAGACAGAGACAGAGACAGAGAGACAGAGTGAGCGAGAGACAGAGAGAGATAATGAGAGTGGGAGTGAGAGTCAGAGAGAGTCAGAGACAGAGAGAGTTAGAGACAGAGAGGGACAGAGACAGAGAGAGAGACAGAGAGAGAGAGAGAGAGACAGACAGACAGACAGAATGAGACAGAGACAGAGAGAGAGAGAGACAGACAGAGTGAGAAAGAGAGAGAGACAGAGACAATGAGAGTGAGAGTGAGAGACAGAGAGAGAGAGAGAGACAGAGAGACAGAGAGAGAGACAGACAGACAGACACAGAGACAGAGAGAGACAGACAGACAGAGTGAGAAAGAGAGTGAGACAGAGACAGAGACAGATAATTCGAGTGAGAGTGAGAGAGAGAGAGAAAGAGAGACAGAGAGAGGCAGAGAGAGAGAGAGACAGAGACACAGAGACAGAGAGAGAGAGAGAGAGAGACAAAGACAGAGACAGAGAGAGAGACAGAAAGACAGAGAGAGAGCCAGAGAGAGAAATAAAGACAGACAGAGAGAGAGAGAGACAGAGAGAGAGAGAGAGACAAAGACAGAGAGAGAGAGAGAGAGAGACAGAGAGAGAGAGAGAGAGAGTGCCGGTCCTGGGAATCCGTCTGGTCTTTATACACACCTTTCTTCAAGTTAAATGGTGACGTTTGTGGTTTATCGACAAGCTGTGATTAATGTGTTTAATGTGTTATGAATCTGAGTGTCAGATGGTTTAAAATATACAGCTGGACGAAAGCAAATATGCAAATAGCTCTCCGTTTCTTAATTTCTTCTGCGTCAAGATTTGAATATAATTGGTCAGGTAGCATCGATGACAGGTGGCCTCACCCCGTGTGTGACCGTTCCTGTAGTTCGCCAGAAATTCTCTGAATTAGTTCTATTGGTTATCTCCGATAGAGCTGCCTTTGTCCCAGCTTGTATTGACAACCACAGTGAGGTCATTTGACAGGATTTATGTCCTGTCAAAACCGAGTTCGTCTTAGATCCTGTGTGTGTCTGGGGTGACTTTAATTGGTCTAAGGGGGAGTTAATGTTTTTTCAGGTGCACATTGGCTTCGAAAAATCTTGTCTGCTCTTGTCATTTTATGCCGCTTGGATTCAAATGCACGTTGTGTATTAATTTCTGTACCTTATAAGTGTTTCTCTGCTAAATCGAATTCTGTGGACAGTGTGATAATCATCACAGGACACGGTTTAAAGAGGGAGTCGCTCCATCAGGGACCCTGTTTAAAGAGGGAGTCTCTCCGTCAGGGAACCTGTTTAAAGAGGGAGTCTCTCCGTCAGGGACCCTGTTTAAAGAGGGAGTCTCTCCGTCAGGGACCCTGTTTAAAGAGGGAGTCTCTCCGTCAGGGACCCTGTTTAAAGAGGGAGTCTCTCCGTCAGGGACCCTGTTTAAAGAGGGAGTCTCTCCGTCAGGGACCCTGTTTAAAGAGGGAGTCTCTCCGTCAGGGACCCTGTTTAAAGAGGGAGTCTCTCCGTCAGGGACCCTGTTTAAAGAGGGAGTCTCTCCGTCAGGGACAGTGTTTAAAGAGGGAGTCTCTCCGTCAGGGACCCTGTTTAAAGAGGGAGTCTCTCCGTCATGGACCCTGTTTAAAGAGGGAGTCTCTCCGTCAGGGACCCTGTTTAAAGAGGGAGTCTCTCCGTCAGGGACCCTGTTTAAAGAGGGAGTCTCTCCGTCAGGGACCATGTAAAAGCTGCGGTAAATAGGGGCACTACGCAGCGCTGTGCCAGTCCCGTGGGGTCGCCGCTATCTCCGGGTAACAAATGGGACCACGGGCTCAACCCCCCCCCGCGACCCACGGGCGGCCAACGGGCATTTTGGACCACGGACACCACGAAGGGGGGGGGACGGGCGCCACCATCTTCCTACCCACGGGCCGCGTGCGATCCAGGGGAGCAGCCATTTTGTCCACCCCCGGCCGCATGCGACTCATGGGAGCGGCCATTTTGTCCATCCCCGACCCCGTGCGATCCATGGACGCCGCCATCTTGGCTGACAGGCAAGGACCCCAGCGTGGATGGCTCCACACTGCCTGAAGACAACGATCTGATACACCAACCACGTTTGGCATCGGTGACCCTGGACCAGTCGCGGCCCCGGACGCTCCAGACGACAACGACAAAGGTGCTGGTGAACAGGCACGAGACGCCGTGTTTGATCGACTCGGGGAGCACGGAGAGTTTTATTCATCCGGACACGGTAAGACGCTGTTCCCTTGTAATTCGGCCAAGCACCCAAAAAATCTTCCTGGCGACGGGGTCCCACTCCATCTCTGTGCGCCCACCCTCCTGGGGTTGGACTTCCAATGCAACCTCCAGAGCTTAACATTTAAATTTGGCGGCCCTATACCCCCACTGACTGTCTGCGGCCTACGACACTCAAGGTCGAACAGCCCTCCCAGTTTGCGAACCTCAGTCCGGATTGCAAACCCGTCGCCACTAGGAGCAGACGGTACAGCGCCCAGGACCGGACGTTTATCCGGTCCGCAGTACAGCGGCTGCTGAAGGAGGGCATAATCCAGGCCAGCAATAGTCCCTGGAGAGCGCAGGTGGTAGTAGTGAAGACAGGGGAGAAACAAAGGATGGTCGTAGACTACAGTCAGACCATCAACAGGTACACTCAGCTAGACGCGTACCCTCTCCCCCGCATATCCGACATGGTCAATCGGATTGCACAGTACAAGGTCTTCTCCACCGTGGAGCTCAAGTCCGCCTACCATCAGCTCCCCATCCGCCCCGGTGACCGCAAGTACACTGCCTTCGAGGCAGACGGGCGTCTATACCACTTCTTAAGGGTACCATTCGGCATCATGAACGGAGTCTCGGTCTTCCAACGAGAGATGGACCGAATGGTTGATCAACACGGGTTGCAGGCCACGTTCCCGTATCTCGACAACGTAACCATCTGCGGCCACGACCAGCAGGACCACGACGCCAACCTCCACAAATTCCTCTAGACCGCTAACGCCCTCAACCTCACCTACAACGAGGAAAAATGCGTGTTTAGCACCGACCGTCTAGCCATCCTTGGCTACGTAGTGCGTAATGGAGTGATAGGCCCCGACCCTGAACGCATGCGCCCCCTCATGGAGTCCCCTCTCCCCCACTGTACCAAAGCCCTGAAACGTTGCCTGGGCTTCTTTTCTTATTACGCCCAGTGGGTCCCCCAGTACGCAGACAAGGCCCGTGCACTGATCCAGTCCACTACTTTTCCCCTGGCGACAGAGGCTTGCCAGGCCTTCAGCCGCATCAAAGCGGATATCGCAAAGGCCACGATGCACACCATCGACGAGACCCTCCCCTTCCAGGTCGAGAGCGACGCATCCGACGTAGCTCTGGCGGCCACCCTTAACCAAGCGGGCAGACCCGTGGCCTTTTTCTCCCGAACCCTCCACGCTTCAGAAATCCGCCACTCCTCAGTGGAAAAGGAGGCCCAAGCCATAGTGGAAGCTGTGCGACACTGGAGGCATTACCTGACCGGCAGGAGATTCACTCTCCTCACTGACCAACGGTCGGTAGCCTTCATGTTCGATAATGCACAGCGGGGCAAGATCAAGAACGACAAGATCTTGCGGTGGAGGATCGAGCTCTCCACCTACAATTACGAGATCTTGTACCGTCCCGGAAAGCTGAACGAGCAGTCCGATGCCCTATCTCGCGGCCCATGTGCCAACGCACAAGTGGACCGTCTCCAAGCCCTCCACGAGGACCTCTGCCACCCGGGGGTCACTCGGTTTTACCATTTTATAAAGGCCCGCAACCTCCCGTACTCCGTGGAGGAGGTCCGTACAGTCACAAGGAACTGCCACATCTGCGCAGAATGCAAACCGCATTTTTTCACGCCAGATAGAGCGCACCTGATCAAGGCTTCCCGCCCCTTTGAACGCCTCAGTTTGGACTTCAAAGGCCCCCTCCCCTCCACCGATCACAACATGTACTTTCTTAACGTCGTTGACGAATACTCCCACTTCCCCTTCGCCATCCCCTGCCCCGACATGACCGCGGCCACGGTCATTAAAACGGAAACAGGTGCGGGCGCACAAATCAGACCCGCTGGTGGAGAAGGTACATCTCCTCCACGCCAACCCGCAGTACGCCTACGTGGCGTACCCAGACGGCCGACAGGACACGGTCTCCCTGCGGGACCTGCCGCCCGCCGGAGCTCCCCAACCCCCCCTCCCAACACCAATCACCTCCCCCTCACTCCCGCCGGTGCACCCCACAGCCACCCCCTTCCCGGGGGGATCAGTTCTCCTCCCAGGCCCGCCCAGGAGTAAGGAAACAGAGGGGGACAGCGCGATGCTCCCAGAGTCGACCGGACCCGAGCCAGCACCACCACCACCACCCGGGCTGAGACGATCGGAGAGGGCGACCAGAGCACCATCTCGACTCATCGAATCGACTTAAGATGTATATAATTCAGTGGCCCAGTAAAAGCGGCATTGTTGTAAATAGTTAACGCTGCTAATCGGGTAAAATGCGAACAATTCAGTGGTCCAGTAAAAGCGGCATGGTTGTATATAGTTCAATGGTTAAGGTACCGACCCTGTAAACCCCTACCACCATACCACCCAGCACCCCGCCGGGTTCTTTTCTAACAAGGGGAGAATGTGGTGGTATGTATTAGGGGTGATACGGTACACCAGGAATGCCGAGGAGCCATTGGAGGACAGATGCTGGATCCCGATTGGATCCGCCGCCAACTGGGCTCCACCCAGATAGGCGGGATATAAGAACCTGGGTTAATCCCCGCAGCTGCATTCTGTGACTGAGCTGCTGGAGAACGAGTCTGAACAAGTCTGATCAATAAAGCCTCAATTGAAGTTCTTTACGTCTCGCCTCGTGTGAGACACCCTGTTTAAAGAGGGAGTCTCTCCGTCAGGGACCCTGTTTAAAGAGGGAGTCTCTCCGTCAGGGACAGTGTTTAAAGAGGGAATCTCTCCGTCAGGGGCCCTGTTTAAAGAGGGAGTCTCTCCGTCAGGGACCCTGTTTAAAGAGGGAGTCTCTCCGTCAGGGACCCTGTTTAAAGAGGGAGTCTCTCTGTCAGGGACCCTGTTTAAAGAGGGAGTCTCTCCGTCAGGGACCCTGTTTAAAGAGGGAGTCCATCCGTCAGGGACCCTATTTAAAGAGGGAGTCTCTCCGTCAGGGACCCTGTTTAAAGAGGGAGTCTCTCCGTCAGGGACCCTGTTTAAAGAGGGAGTCTCTCCGTCAGGGACCCTGTTTAAAGAGGGAGTCTCTCCGTCAGGGACCCTGTTTCAAGAGGGAGTCTCTCCATCAGGGACCCTGTTTAAAGAGGGAGTCTCTCCGTCAGGGACAGTGTTTAAAGAGTGAGTCTCTCCGTCAGGGACCCTGTTTAAAGAGGGAGTCTCTCCGTCAGGGACAGTGTTTAAAGAGTGAGTCTCTCCGTCAGGGGCCCTGTTTAAAGAGGGAGTCTCTCCGTCAGGGACCCTGTTTCAAGAGGGAGTCTCTCCATCAGGGACCCTGTTTAAAGAGGGAGTCTCTCCGTCAGGGACAGTGTTTAAAGAGTGAGTCTCTCCGTCAGGGACCCTGTTTAAAGAGGGAGTCTCTCCGTCAGGGACAGTGTTTAAAGAGTGAGTCTCTCCGTCAGGGGCCCTGTTTAAAGAGGGAGTCTCTCCGTCAGGGGCCCTGTTCAATGACAGGTTGTGTGTATACTGTTGAGAGTATGACTATTCCCCTAATTGGGAGTTAATCGTGACCAGAACCAACATTTTCTTTGTATCATTGATTATCTGTGTCCATGCCTCTTTCACTCCCCCCTCTGTCATTCATTATCTCTGCCTCTCTCTCTCTCTCTCATCCAATCAGTTCCGGTCTCTCAAATTCCAGTGGCCAGCGGAGTGTCAACAGGCATTTGATGGCCTGAAGGTTGTGTTAACCGCTGCTCCTGTGTTGGAGATTTAGACGAGGCTATGGTCGTCACCACTGTTGTATTGTATATACCGCATACGAGGGGTATTACGGTAAGGCCCCTGTACTACAGGTACGGGGGTAGATCCCTGCCTGCTGGCTCCGCCCAGTCGGCGGAGTATCAATGTGTGTGCTCCCCGAGCTGCAGCAATTTTGGCAGCAGCCGTGGGAGGCCACACATCTCTGTTTAATAAAGCCTCGATTACTCTCGACTCTCGTCTCGCCGTAATCGATAGTGCATCAGAGTCTTTGTGATCGGATTGAGCTGAAGTACCTGAGCTCAAAGAAAGAAGCCGAGATGCGGAGAAATGGATGGATCACGCAGAGACCTTCTTGTCCAAGTAGCTGTCAGTCAAGAGGGATTCCAGATTCACGAAGATAAAGAACTGAAATGAACTAACTTATCATCAATGTTTGCCTGTTTTGTTTTACATTTATGTTAATGGTCGATTGTTATTGATGGGCAAGTGGAAAGGTGAAAAATGAAACCATCATTAAAGTTGATGGTTTCATTTTTTTTTTCCTTGGGGGGGAGGTGTCATGTGAGCGTTCCGCCAAGAAAGGTTTTTGTCTTATCACATGACTTCAGTGGTGTAATTTGTGTGGGTGGAGCTGGGCTGTGGCTCTGTGAATTTCTACTTTCGCTCTGAGTTTGGGGCTGGTTCGAACCGCACAGGTTGAAAGAAGCGTCTCTCTCTATCTCCATTTTAAAAAGCTGTTTCCAGGCTGCTTGGTAACTCAAAAGAGATGACTGCTTTCTGGAAGGTATTTAAACCTGCTGTTTGGAAAGGGGAACAGAGTATCATTAACGGCTGTGAGAATGCCGTGTGTTGGGCTTCGCTTTTGAAAAGGTGTTTCTGGTTTTACTTGGATTTTGTTATTGAATTGGAACAGTTAAGGGGAAATTCATTAAGGGTTACACATAGACTACTGTAGCCGTGCGGGGTCTTTGTGCTTGCATTTGATAAAAGTTCTTTCTGTGTGTTTATACAAATGTTAACTAAATTCTTAGAATAAAGCTTGTTTCTTTGATTAAAAGTGCCTGAGAATTTCTGTTTAGTAACACCTGAAAGGCAGGTTCTGGTACTCTTCGCAACTAAAATCTATAAACACTTGTAGGTCAGGTGAACGTCATGATATACTTTGGAGTTTTGTTAAACGTTGGCCCATTACACTGGGGTCTGGAGACTGGGGGTTTGGGGACTGGGGGACTAGGGGACGAGGGGACTAGGGGACAGAGATAGGGAGGGTTATATGGCCTGGAGGAGGTTACAGAGATAGGGAGGGTTGTAGGGACTGGAGGAAGTTAGAGAGTTAGGGAGGGTTGTAGGGACTGGAGGAGGTTACAGGGATAGGGAGGGTTGTAGGGGCTGGAGGAGGTTACAGAGATAAGGAGAGTTGTAGGGGCTGGAGGAGGTTACAGAGATAGGGAGAGTTGTACGGGCTGGAGGAGGTTACAGAGATAGGGAGGGTTGTGGGGGCTGGAGGAAGTTACAGAGATAGGGAGAGTTTCAGGGACTGGAGGAGGTTACAGAGATAGGGAGGGTTCTAGGGGCTGGAGGAGGTTACAGAGATAGAGAGGGTTGTACGGGCTGGAGGAGGTTACAGAGAGAGGGAGGGGTGTAGGGGCTGGAGGAGGCTTCAGAGATATGGAGGGTTGTAGGGACTGGAAGAGCTTACAGAGATAGGACGGGTTTCAGGGACTGGGGGAGGTTGGAGAGTTATGGAGGGTTGTAGGGGCTGGAGGAGTTTGCAGAGATAGGGAGGGGTGTAGTCACTGGAGAAGGTTACAGAGACAGGGAGGTTTGTAGGGGCTGGAGGACGTTACAGAGAGAGGGAGGGTTGTAGGGGCTGGAGGAGGTTACAGAGATTGGGAGGGTTGTAGGGGCTGGATGAGGTTGCAGAGATAGGGAGGGTTGTAGGTCCTAGAGGAGGTTACAGGGATAGGGAGGGTTGTGGGAGCTGCAGGAGGTTACAGAGATAGCGAGGGTTGTAGGGGCTGGAGGAGGTTACAGAGATAGGGAGAGTTGTCAGGGCCTGGAGGAGGTTACAGAGATAGGGAGGGTTGTGGGGGCTGGAGGATGATACAGAGATAGGGAGGGTTGTAGGGTCTGGAGGATGATACAGAAATAGGGAGGATTTTCAGAGCTGGAGGATGTTACAGAGATGAGGAGGGTCTTGGACTCAACGGAAATTGAAAGCATCAATGTGAATTTTGTATCATTGAGGTGTTGCAGTACCGGGAGCCGGTTTGGGAAAGCGAGCACAGTGAGCATGTGTGAGCGCTTCAGCAGCAGATAGGCCATGGCACTGTCAGGCGATGGATGTATAAAATGGCAGACTGAGTGACGATGGAAACACATGTGCCGAATATGTGCCTAAGCAATGAAGTTTGCGTAAGGTCGAAAACTTAAGGTGCCAGGTTCGATCCCGGCTCTGGGTCACTGTCTGTGTGGCGTTTGCACAGTCTCCCCCTGCCTGCGTGGGTCTCAGTTTTGTTCCGTACTCACTGGAGTTTCGAAGAATGATCTAATTGAGGGATATAAGATGCGAAAGGGGATTGACCAGGTGGAAGTAGGGCGGATTTCCCCTTGCTGGACATCCTAGAACGAGATGCCATTGTTTCCGGTTAAGGGGTGGCAGGTGTAAAACAGAAATTAGGAGGATGTGCTTCACTCGAAGGAGGGTGAATGTGTGGGATTCCGCACTCCAGACTGCCGCGGACATCGGAACACTAAACAGAATTGAGGGGGTGATAGACAGAGTTTCAATCAGTCACGAGGTGGAGGATTAGCTCCTCCACCAGGGGCAGCACGGTAGCATTGTGGTTAGCACAATTGCTTCACCCAGAGGGTGATGGGAGTCGGGAAACCTCACCGCCTTTAACAAGGAAGTGGGTGAGAACTTGGAATGCCATCACGTTCAAGGATATGGGTGAAGTGTTGGAAAGTAGGATTAATGTAGATTTAGTGCGCAATGATAGGGATATACTAAGGAGTGCAAAGGGTTAACAAGATGAGTTCATGTATCCCAACTGTGTCATGACGACCCGATGGCGGCTTCCCCATTCTCCGGCACCGAATCTCGGGCGCCTGCGGAATCCCCACCGGGCCGGCCGGGGGCCCCCACCGGCGATTCCCCCGGGCCCCGATGGGCCGAGTGGCCGACGACATTGGCCGAGCCGCGCCGGGCGTGGGTCACTCAGGTCCCACACGGCGAGACCCGGAAGGTGAGTGTGCGGGGGCCGTCCTGGAGAGGGGGCGGGGGGTGGGGGGGTGGGGGGGGGGGAGACCGACCCCCGGGAATGGGAACCTCCGCGCGCGCGCGCCCGGGAATCACGCCGGCCGTTCCGCGCATGCGCGGGCCGTTCTGCTGGAGCTGCGGGGAGCTGCGGGGAGCTGCGGGGACCACCGGTGCCACCGTTGACGCTGGAGTGGTTGCCGCCGCTTTTCACGCCAGCGTGGGGACACAGCACCATTGTTGCCGAATCCTGACCAATGACTATGTACATGATTTCCGATATTGACGGTCGAAACAGATCACCGACCATTAGTTCATATAATCCAGAAAGATTTGAATGGAACAAGTAACCAGGAACCTACGACGGTTCACTCTACACTCCAGGGAAAGATCTTATCATTGCCGACGCATTACGCCGTGCTACAGAAACTGATGAACCTTTTATAAGACTGCTCAGTGATGCCATCTAGTGTTGAGATGCGGGAACACCATCTTGTTAACCCTTTACTCTCCTTAGATTAGACATATCATTACATAGTGTAGTGTTTGGGCCCCAGCTATTCACGATATACTGTCATGCGAGAGGACCTTTAAGAAATGGGTGTGCATAAAAATTGCTGTAGTGGGTGTACCTTTAAGGAATGGGTGTTTATCGGTGATGTCAGAGTGTGGGTGGAGCTGGGCTGCCTGTCAGCTTTTTACTTTCGCTTTAGGCTGTCTGCTGCAGGGTGTGTTTCAGTTTTATTTTAGATTTGGGAGCAGCTGCAGTCACAGCAGGATGTGTGTGAATCTCTGCAAGCTCATGATTGTTCATTTGGTGATTTCAAAGTGGTAACTGTTCTCAGTAGAGAAGTTAAACCTGATGCCTTTCTGCAACGAGGGCTTTTTTTGTCTAATGGATGTTGCTGGGAAAGATTAAGAGTTACTTATAGAGTACTGTATTCTTTGGGGATTTATTGGTGTTGATAGTTAAGGGGCGCGATTCACCGAGGCCGCGCCGGTTGGGAGAATCGGCGGCCACGCCATTATATCGCGCGACGCGGGTCCGTCGCCGCCCCGCCATTCTCCCAACCGGCGGGAAAGGCCCCGCCGTGTTCTGCGCCGCGCCAGCCGGAGAATCGCCCGAGACACTCACAACGGCGATTCTCCGGTACCCCCCCCCCCCCCCTGCTGTTCCCCGTCCCGGATGGGCCGAGCGGCCGCTCCGACACGACAGGTTCCCGCCGGCGCCGTCCACGCCCGGTCGCTGCAGGCGGCGACTGCGCGGGAATGCTGGGGGGGGGCGGCCTGTGGGGGGGGGGGTGGGGGAGAGGGAGGGGGGTTCCTTCACTTAGACTCCCAATGGGAGAATCACGCCCAAGGTGGTTAATGTGGGTTTCTAACGGGGTAACTGGTTTCATAAATAAACAGTGTTGTAATTTAAAGGATCTCTGTTGCATCACACCTGCAGAGTCGGGCATCATGCTCCCCATAACCACAACCTGTTCAAAGGTGTAGGACAGGTGAACTCCAGGATACACTTTGAGGCTCTCTAAACCCTGACCCAGAACAGTCGCATCAACGCTTTGGCCGAAGGAGCCAGGTGTAATTTTTCAGAATCGGCGAACAACGTGAAACTTGGCGGAGACGTGAGTGGCGAGGAGGATGTTGAGAGGCTTCAAGGTGATTCACACAAGTCGAGCGAGGGGGCGAATACCTGGCAGATGCAGTATAAGGTGGACAAATAGATCCATAGCTCCTTGAAGGTGGAGTCGCAGGCGGACAGGGCGGTGGAGAAGGCCTTCAGCGTGCCAGGTTTCCTTGGTCAGAATATTGAACACAGGAGTTGGGACGTCTTGCTGAAGTTGTGCAAGACTTTGGTAAGACCACCCATGGATTACCGTGTCCAGTTCTGGTCACCCTATTAGAGGAAGGATATTGTTAAACTAGAAAGAGTGAAGAAGAGATTTACGAGGATGCTTCCAGGACGATGCTCTGGGTTAAAAGGAGAGGCTGGATAGGCTGGGACCTTTCCCCCTGGAGCGTAGGAGGCTTAGGGGTGATCTTACAGAGGTCTATTAAATAATGAGGAGCATCGATAAGGGAGATAGTCAACATCTTTTCCCAAAGGTAGGGGAGTCTAAAACTAGAGGGCACAGGTTTAAGGTGAGAGGAGAGAGATACAAAAGAGATATAAGACATAGGAGCAGAATTAGGCCACTCGGCCCATCAGGTCTGCTCCGCCATTCTATCATGGCTGATATTTTCTCATCCCCATTCTCCTGTCTTCCCCCATAACCGATAATCCCCTTATTAATCAAGAACCTATCTATCTCCGTCTTCAAGACACTCAGTGATTTGGCCTCCACAGCCGTCTGCGGCAAAGAGTTCCACAGATTCACCATCCTCTGGCTGAAGAAATTCCTCCTCATCTCTGTTTTAAAGGATCGTCCCTTTAGTCTGAGATGGTGTCCTCTGCTTCTAGTTTTTCCTCCAAGTGGAAACATCCTCTCCACGTCCACTCTATCCAGGCCTCGCAGTATCCTGTAAGTTTCAATAAGATCCCCTCTCATCCTTCTAAACTCCACCGAGCACAGACCCAGAGTCCTCAACCGTTCCTCGTACGACAAGCTCTTCATTCCGGGGATCATTCTTGTGAGCCTCCTCTGGACCCTTTCCAAGGCCAGCACATCCTTCCTTAGATACGGGGCCCAAACTGCTCACAATACTCCAAATGGGGCCTGACCACAGCCTTATACAGCCTCAGAAGTACATCCCTGGTCTTGTATTCGAGCCCTCTCGACATGAATTGGCCGTGCTAAATTTTCCCTTAGTGTCCAAAATTGCCCTTGGTGTTGGGTGGGGTTACTGGGTTACGGGGATAGGGTGGGGGTGTTGGCCTTGGGTAGGGTGCTCTTTCCAAGAGAAGGTGCAGACTCGATGGGCCGAATGGCCTCCTTCTGCACTGTAAATTCGATCCTATAATTCATCTATAATGTTAATGATCGTTCGCCATCCAAAAAATTCAACTCTGTGTGTGTGTGAGTGTGAGTGGGGGTGTAAATGGGGGTGTCAGTGTGTGGGGTTAGGTGTGTGAGCGTGTAAGAGTGTGTGTGTGAATGCATATGGAAGTATGTGTGTGTGTGTAAGAGCGGGTATGTTTAAGGGTGTGTGTGTGTGTGTCTTGTGTGCATGGATGTATGTTTGAAATGTGTGAGCGTGAGAGAGTGTGTGTGTGAATGCACGCGTGTGCTAATTTGGGCATTGAGAAAGAGTAATTAATCCATTTTCATATTCCATTCTGTACGTTAATAAGCTTTGCCTTTCGATTTGACAAATCTGGCTCAATAATAAACCAACCATGTTGTTAATTGAAAAAAAACACCAGGACAATCTCTGAGATTGACGGGTAAAGCAGATATTTGACCACATAACGAGCTGGAGAATTCATTCAGGTACATTCAGGCGCTCCCGATTTTCCGATCGCTCCCCAACCTTGGTCTCCAGAACGCCAGCCCTTCATTCGTTGCTCCGTCCCGGCAGCCGGCCAGTGGGTCGGGGTAACCGTTTGCGCTGCCGGCAAAGCGGAGGATCGACGGAGAATCCAGCTCCCCTTAACCTTTCACCAGTCCAGCATGGCAAGGGTTAAATCCCGAGGGGAGATTACGCAAAGCCAGGCTTGTATTGTCCGCCATTTTGGCGATTAAGGGGGGTTCGATCAAAGTTGTTGTGATACGGAGGTGGACAGATAGGGGTCGATAGAGAGAAACTCTCCCCGTTGGTTGGGGAGTCTCGGACTGGGGGAGGTGGAGCCCAGCCCTTCCCAGAGGGAAATTAGGGAATATTTCTCCACACGAAGAGCGGTAGAAGTTTTGAAACTCTCTTCCATCAACGGGAATAGATTTTGGATCGATTGTTAATTTTCATTCCCAGATCGATGGGTTTTTGGTACCCAAAAGGTATTGAGGGATATGGGGCGAAGGTGGGTAAATGGAGTGAGGTCACAGATCAGCCAGGATCGCAATGAATGGATAGTGTCGAGGAGGCTGAATGGGGCCTCCTGTTCCTGTGTAACAGGCTGGAGAAGGGGCTGAATGGGGCCTCCTCCTGTTCCTGTGTAACAGGCTGGAGAAGGGGCTGAATGGGGCCTCCTCCTGTTCCTGTGTAACAGGCTGGAGAAGGGGCTGAATGGGGCCCCCTCCGGTTCCTGTGTAACAAGCTGGAGAAGGGGCTGAATGGGGCTTCCTCCTGTTCCCGTGTAACAGGCTGGAGAAGGGGCTGAATGGGGCCTCCTCCTGTTCCTGTGTAACGGGCTGGAGAAGGGGCTGAATGCGGCCTCCTCCTGTTCCTGTGTAACGGGCTGGAGAAGGGTCTGAATGGGGCCTCCTCCTCTTCCTGTGTAACAGGCTGGAGAAGGGGCTGAATGGGGCTTCCTCCTGTTCCCGTGTAACAGGCTGGAGAAGGGGCTGAATGGGGCCTCCTCCTGTTCCTGTGTAACAGGCTGGAGAAGGGGCTGAATGGGGCCTCCTCCTGTTCCCGTGTAACAGGCTGGAGAAGGGGCTGAATGCGGCCTCCTCCTGTTCCTGTGTAACGGGCTGGAGAAGGGGCTGAATGGGGCCTCCTCCTGTTCCTGTGTAACAGGCGGCGAAGGGGCTGAATGGGGCCTCCTCCTGTTCCTATGTAACGGGCTGGAGAAGGGGCTGAATAGGGCCTCCTCCTGTTCCTGTGTGACAGGCTGGAGAAGGGGCTGAATGGGGCCACCTCCTGTTCCTGTGTAACCAACTGGAGAAGGGGCTGAATGGGGCCACCTCCTGTTCCTGTGTAACCAACTGGAGAAGGGGCTGAATGGGGCCTCCTCCTGTTCTTGTTTTCTCAGCAATACCCTTCCTCATCTAATCCAGGGAAAGTTCGGGACTGTGTCTAAACACCGTCTCTCCTCTGCAATCTGCACCTGGACAAGTGGGCTCGCCGTAAATACTCCCTCTCCTTAATCAGCTTGTACTTCTGGGAGCCTCCCCAAATGCTCCATCTCTGAAACCTCCTGACCCATGTGATGCGTGGAAATCCTACCGTGCAGAAGGAGGTCATTGAGCCCATGTAGTCTGCACCGGCCCTCCGAAAGAGCCCCCCTACCTATATCCACCTAACCTGCTCATCTTTGGACTGTGGGAGGAAACCGGAGCACCCGGAGGAAACCCACGCACACACGGGGAGAACGTGCAGACGCCGCACAGACAGTGACCCAAACCAGGAATTGAACCTGGGACCCTGGCAGTGTGAGGCAGCAGTGCTCACCCACCGTGCAGGCCCGCGCTGATGGAAATTTAGGGACCGTCCCCAAGCGGGGACGGTGTGAGGCAGCAGTGCTCACCCACCGTGCAGGCCCGCGCTGATGGAAATTTAGGGACCGTCCCCAAGCGGGGACGGTGTGAGGCAGCAGTGCTAACCCCCAGTGCAGGCCCGCCCTGATGGAAATTTAGGGACCGTCCCCAAGCGGGGACGGTGTGAGGCAGCAATGCTAACCCACCGTGCAGGCCCGCGCTGATGGAAATTTAGGGACCGTCCCCAAGCGGGGACGGTGTGAGGCAGCAGTGCTCACCCACCGTGCAGGCCCGCGCTGATGGAAATTTAGGGACCGTCCCCAAGCGGGGACGGTGTGAGGCAGCAGTGCTAACCCCCAGTGCAGGCCCGCGCTGATGGAAATTTAGGGACCGTCCCCAAGCGGGGACGGTGTGAGGCAGCAGTGCTCACCCACCGTGCAGGCCCGCGCTGATGGAAATTTAGGGACCGTCCCCAAGCGGGGACGGTGTGAGGCAGCAGTGCTAACCCCCAGTGCAGGCCCGCCCTGATGGAAATTTAGGGACCGTCCCCAAGCGGGGACGGTGTGAGGCAGCAGTGCTAACCCACCGTGCAGGCCCACGCTGATGGAAATTTAGGGACCATCCCCAAGCGGGGACGGTGTGAGGCAGCAGTGCTAACCCCCAGTGCAGGCCCGCGCTGATGGAAATTTAGGGACCGTCCCCAAGCAGGGGGCGCCACCAAACCCAGTCCGCTCGCCCGCCTCGCTGCAGGGAACGTTAGGGAGCGTCCCTGAACACGGCAACACCGCCCCAGCCCGAGGGAAGTCAGCCAGGGAGCGTCCTACAGCCGGGCGTGAAGAAAAGACGCAGAGGCGAAAGGTCGATTCAGTTCCTTTTTATTGGATCGCCCGTTTGCAAGGTTAGCGGCGGGGGGGCGGGGGGGGGGGGGGGCGGGTGGAGAGGGGGTCACGCGCGGCGGGGTTGTGAGACGGGAGCGGCTGCAGAGTCGAGGGTTGGACGTCCCCGCCCCCCCCCTCACTGGGTTGGGTCCAGCACGCGGCCCATGAACAGCGGGAATCCCAGCTCGTCGTTCCACAGCAGCAGGAGGTAGGGCCGCTGCACTTCGAAGACCAGCACGTTGCGCGCCACCGATATGGCGGTGACGGCGGCCGCCTCCACCCCCTCCTCGTTGAGGGTCAGCACCGCCCGGTGCTGGGCGCTGGAGATCTCCATGCTCTGCCTGGCCGCCATGCCACACAGATTGGGGTGCAGCAAGACATCGAGGAGCCCTGCGGAGAGAGAGAGAGAGAGAGGGGGGTGTTGCGTTCTGCTTTTTCATGTCGCATAAGCTGCTTCCTCTATGTACGCTCTGGCAAAGGAAGGTCCAGACTTGGAGGTAGGTTTAACACATTTATTGAACAGGTAACAACTCTCCTACTTGAGTTTGACTCTCCTGCTAACCTTCCTATAGTAACTCGGTCTAACTAACCAGTCTGCTCTAAGCCATGCGGTGGGTGTGATGCTTCCCATCTGCCCCTGTCCTACTCTCTAAGTGTCGCCGGTCGAAAGAGACAGAGCATGTGTGCCCTGTCCTTATATAAGGGTTGTGTAATGCCCCCTTGAGGTAGTGTCACCTCTGGGTGTCTTGACTGCCCATTGGTCGTGTCCTATTCTATGTGTTCATTGGCTGTATGTCTGCGTGCCACCACGTCTCTGGTGCTCCCTCTAGTGTTTGCTTAGGTGTAGCGTATCTTGCGTATTTTACAGTGAAGCATATCACCACAAAGGTGACAAGCTCACGGGGTAGAAGGAGGCCCTTCGGGCCCACCCGTGGCTCGTTCGAAAAGCAATCCGGCGGCTCCGACACCCAACCTGTATGTCCTTCCCCCACTCCCTCGTATCCCTTGCAATTCATTTCCATTTGATTATCTAGCTTTGGTTCGGTCAACTGCGTCAATTATCCTTCACAACAGCGAGGCATTAACGCCATGACAACGGGGGGGGGGGGGAGGATATGGCGGGATCTGTATAAAACGCTGGTTAGGCCCCAACTAGGCCCCGTGCATAGTTCTCGTCGCCACACTATAGGAAGGATGTGTTTGCGCTGGAGGGGGGTGCAGAGGAGATCCCCCAGGATGCTGCCTGGCCGGGAGCGTCTCAGCTGTGAGGAGGGGCTGGTGCGGCCGGAGTTAGAGCCGAGAAGGCCGAGGGAGCGGGTGGGGAGACCCGATTGAGGCGAATAAAATTATGAGGGACGTAGATAGGGTGGACAGGAAGCGACCTTTCCCCTCAGCCGAGCGGTCAATAACCAGGGGGTCACAGGTTAAAGGTCGGGGGGGGCAGGAGGTTTCGCGGGGATTTGAGGAAAAACGTTCTCCCCCAGAGGGCGATGGGAGTCTGGATACCCGCTGCTGGAAAGGGTGGAGGAGGCGGGAACCCTCACAACATTTAAGAAGCATTTCGATGAGCACTTGAAAGGCCAGAGCCTACAGGGCGACGGAGCGAAGTGACGGAAGATGGGGTTGGATAGGATGGCCAGGATGGGCCGAATGGGCCTCTTTCTGTGCTGTAAAACTCTTGTGACCCTACAGAACATACAAGGAGCAGGAGGAAGCCCTTCAGCCCCTCCAAGTTGCTCCACCACCTCATGTCCCTTCTAATCCTTCCACCAATCTATGGCCGCCCTGGTATGTAAGGGAAGATGCATTGACATGGGGGGCAGTCCGGAGAAGGTTGACCCCGGGTAGGGAGGGATTTTCCTATGAGGAGAGGTTGAGCATTCCGGGCCTGTCCCCATTGGAGTTTAGAAGAATGGGAGGCGACGTCGTTGGGAGGTACCCTGTCCAGTCCTGTTAGGATTTTATAGGTTCCTGCGAGATCCCCCTCATTCCTCTGAACTCCAGCGAGAACAATCCCAACCTCGTCAATCACTCCTCGTACGTCAGTCCCGCCATCCCAGGAATCAGTCTGGTAAACCTTCGCCGCTCTCCCTCGAGAGCAAGAACATCCTTCCTCAGGTAAGGAGACCAAAACTGCCCACAATACTCCAGGTGTGACCTCCCCAAGGCCCTGTACAATCGCAGCAACACATCCCTGCTCCTGTCCTCGAAACCTCTCACAATGAAGGCCAACACACCATTAGCCTTCTTTACCGCCTGCTGTACCTGCCTGCTTACCTTCAGCGACTGGTGCACAAGGACACCCAGGTCCCGCTACACAGTCCCCTCTCCAAATTTATGGCCATTCAGATAATCGTCTGCCGTCCCGTTATTGCTTCCAAAGTGAACCTCGCATTTATCCACATTAAACTGTATCTGCCATTCACTTGCCCACTCACTCAACTTGTCCAAATCACACTGAAGGACCTCTGTATCCTCCTCGCAGCTCACCCTCCCACCCAGTTTGGTGTCATCTGCAAATGTGGAGATGTGACATTTAGTTCCCTCATCTAAATCATGCATATATATTGTGACTAGCTGGGATCCCAGCTCCGATCCCTACGGTACCCCACTCGTCACGTTCTGCCACTTGGAAAAAGACCCGTTAATGGCTACACTTTAGGCCATAAGACACAGGAGCAGAATTAGGCCACTCGGCCCATCGAGTCTGCTCCGCCATTCAATCACGGCTGATATTTTGTCGTCCCATTCTCCTGCCTTCTCCCCATAACCCCTGATGCGCTTGTTAATCAATTCCTGTCTGCCCACCAGCTCTCGATCCATCTCAATACACGACCCCTAATCTCATGAGCTTTAATTTTGCAAGCTAATCTCTTACGTGGGATTTTGTTGAAAACTTTCTGAAAGTCTAAATACACCACATCGACTGTCTCCCCCACATCCACTCCACTAGTTACCTCCTCAAAGAATTCCAGTAGATTTGCCAAGCATGATTTCCCCGTCATAAATCCATGCTGACTCCTGCCAATAACTGCTCTGCTATAAAACCTTTGATAATGGATTCTACATACAGTGTAGAGCTCCCTCTACATTACCCTGACAGTGTGTCCCCCACTTTATACCCAGTGTCAGCATTGAGCTCTCCCAGGACAGGTACAGCACGGGTTAGATACAGTGTAGAGCTCCCTCTACATTGCCCTGACAGTGTCCCCCCCACTTTATACCCAGTGTCAGCATCGAGCTCTCCCAGGACAGGTACAGCACGGGTTAGATACAGTGTAGAGCACCCTCTACATTACCCTGACAGTGTCCCCCCCACTTTATACCCAGTGTCAGCATCGAGTTCTCCCAGGACAGGTACAGCACGGGTTAGATACAGTGTAGAGCTCCCTCTACATTACCCTGACAGTGTGTCCCCCACTTTATACCCAGTGTCAGCATCGAGCTCTCCCAGGACAGGTTCAGCACGGGTTAGATACAGTGTAGAGCTCCCTCTACATTACCCTGACAGTGTGTCCCCCAGTTTATACCCAGTGTCAGCATCGAGCTCCCAGGACAGGTACAGCACGGGTTAGATACAGTGTAGAGCTCCCTCGACATTACCCTGACAGTGTGTCCCCCAGTTTATACCCAGTGTCAGCATCGAGCTCTCCCAAGACAGGTACAGCACGGGTTAGATACAGTGTAGAGCTCCCTCTACATTACCCTGACAGTGTGTACCCCACTTTATACCCAGTGTCAGCATCGAGCTCTCCCAAGACAGGTACAGCACGGGTTAGATACAGTGTAGAGCTCCCTCTACATTACCCTGACAGTGTGTCCCCCACTTTATACCCAGTGTCAGCATCGAGCTCTCCCAGGACAGGTACAGCACGGGTTAGATACAGTGTAGAGCTCCCTCTACATTACCCCGACAGTGTGTACCCCACTTTATAACCAGTGTCAGCATCGCGCTCTCCCAGGACAGGTACAGCACGGGTTAGATACTGTGTAGAGCTCCCTCTACATTACCCTGACAGTGTGTCCCCCACTTTATACCCAGTGTCAGAATCGAGCTCTCCCAGGACAGGTACAGCACGGGTTAGATACAGTGTAGAGCTCCCTCTGCATTACCCTGACAGTGTGTCCCCCACTTTATACCCAGTGTCAGCATCGAGCTCTCCCAGGACAGGTACAACACGGGTTAGATACAGTGTAGAGCTCCCTCTACTTTACTCTTACAGTGTCCCCCACTTTATACCCAGTGTTAGCATCGAGCTCTCCCAGGACAGGTACAGCACGGGTTAGATACAGTGTAGAGCTCCCTCTACATTACCCTGACAGTGTCCCCCCACTTTATACCCAGTGTCAGCATCGAGCTCTCCCAGGACAGGTACAACACGGGTTAGATACAGTGTGGAGCTCCCTCTACATTACCCTGACAGTGCGTCCCCCACTTTATACCCAGCGTCAGCATCGAGCTCTCCCAGGACAGGTACAGCACGGGTTAGATACAGTGTAGAGCTCCCTCTACATTACCCTGACAGTGTGTCCCCCACTTTATACCCAGTGTCAGCATCGAGCTCTCCCAGGACAGGTACAGCACGGGTTAGATACAGTGTAGAGCTCCCTCTACATTACCCTGACAGTGTGTCCCCCACTTTATACCCAGTGTCAGCATCGAGCTCTCCCAGGACAGGTACAGCACGGGTTAGATACAGTGTAGAGCTCCCTCTACATTACTCTGACAGTGTGTCCCCCACTTTATATCCAGCGTCAGCATCGAGCTCTCCCACGACAGGTACAGCACGGGTTAGATACAGTGTAGAGCTCCCTCAACATTACCCTGACAGTGTCCCTCCCACTTTATACCCAGTGACAGCATCGAGCTCTCCCAGGACAGGTACAGCACGGGTTAGATACAGTGTAGAGCTCCCTCTACATTACCCTGACAGTGTGTCCCCCACTTTATACCCAGTGTCAGCATCGAGCTCTCCCAGGACAGGTACAGCACGGGTTAGATACAGTGTAGAGCTCCCTCTACATTACCCTGACAGTGTGTCCCCCACTTTATACCCAGTGTCAGCATCGAGCTCTCCCAGCACAGGTTCAGCACGGGTTAGATACAGTGTAGAGCTCCCTCTACATTACCCTGACAGTGTGTCCCCCACTTTATACCCAGTGTCAGCATCGAGCTCTCCCAGGACAGGTACAGCACGGGTTAGATACAGTGTAGAGCTCCCTCTACATTACCCTGACAGTGTGTCCCCCACTTTATACCCAGTGTCAGCATCGAGCTCTCCCAGGACAGGTACAGCACGGGTTAGATCCAGTGTAGAGCTCCCTCTACATTACCCTGACAGTGTCCCCCCCACTTTATACCCAGTGTCAGCATCGAGCTCTCCCAGGACAGGTACAGCACGGGTTAGATACAGTGTAGAGCTCCCTCTACATTACCCTGACAGTGTCCCCCCCACTTTATACCCAGTGTCAGCATCGAGCTCTCCCAGGACAGGTACAGCACGGGTTAGATACAGTGTAGTGCTCCCTCTACATTACCCTGACCGTGTCCCACCCAGTTTATACCCAGTGTCAGCATCGAGCTCTCCCAGGACAGGTACAGCACAGGGTAGATACAGTGTAGAGCTCCCTCTACATTACCCTGACAGTGTGTCCCCCACTTTATACCCAGTGTCAGCATCGAGCTCTCCCAGGACAGGTGCAGCACGGGTTAGATACAGTGTAAAGCTCCCTCTACATTACCCTGACAGTGTGTCCCCCACTTTATACCCAGTGTCAGCATCGAGCGCTCCCAGGACAGGTACAGCATGGGTTAGATACAGTGTAGAGCTCCCTCTACATTACCCTGACAGTGTCCCCCCCACTTTATACCCAATGTCAGCATCGAGCTCTCCCAGGACAGGTACAGCACAGGTTAGATACAGTGTAAAGCTCCCTCTACATTACCCTGACAGTGTCCCCCCCACTTTATACCCAGTGTCAGCATCGAGCTCTCCCAGGACAGGTACAGCACGGGTTAGATACAGTGTAGAGCTCCCTCTACATTACCCTGACAGTGTGTCCCCCACTTTATACCCAGTGTCAGCATCGAGCTCTCCCAGGACAGGTAAAGCACGGGTTAGATACAGTGTAGAGCTCCCTCTACATTACCCTGACAGTGTGTCCCCCACTTTATACCCAGTGTCAGCATCGAGCTCTCCCAGGACAGGTACAGCACGGGTTAGATACAGTGTAGAGCTCCCTCTACATTACCCTGACAGTGTCCCCCCCACTTTATACCCAGTGTCAGCATTGAGCTCTCCCAGGACAGGTACAGCACGGGTTAGATACAGTGTAGAGCTCCCTCTACATTACCCTGACAGTGTGTACCCCACTTTATACCCAGTGTCAGCATCGAGCTCTCCCAGGACAGGTACAGCACGGGTTAGATACAGTGTAGAGCTCCCTCTACATTACCCTGACAGTGTGACCCCCACTTTATACCCAGTGTCAGCATCGAGCTCTCCCAGCACGGGTTAGATACAGTGTAGAGCTCCCTCTACATTACCCTGACAGTGTGTACCCCACTTTATACCCAGTGTCAGCATCGAGCTCTCCCAGGACAGGTACAGCACGGGTTAGATACAGTGTAGAGTTCCCTCTACATTACCCTGACAGTGTGTCCCCCACTTTATACCCAGTGTCAGCATCGAGATCTCCCAGGACAGGTACAGCACGGGTTAGATACAGTGTAGAGCTCCCTCTACATTACTCTGACAGTGTCCCCCCCACGTTATACCCAGTGTCAGCATCGAGCTCTCCCAGGACAGGTACAGCATGGGTTAGATACAGTGTAGAGCTCCCTCTACATTACCCTGACAGTGTCCCCCCCACTTTATACCCAGTGTCAGCATCGAGCTCTCCCAGGACAGGTACAGCACGGGATACAGTGTAGAGCTCCCTCTACATTACTCTGACAGTGTCCCCCCCACTTTATACCCAGTGTCAGCATCGAGCTCTCCCAGCACAGGTACAGTCTGTGTTAAACACTAACCCATGTCAGTGAAAGGCAGTAACAGATCCTGTTGAAACTGGAGATTCAGCTTGGGAAACATGACACTGGTGGGTTTGTAGTCAGTTCTCTTCAGTTCGTCAACTAAGGCATGCAGATGTTCGACAGTTAGGATAGCCTCAGTGTCAGCAATGGTATTCCATGAGTTCTGCGGCACGATGATGATTAGACTGTTCTTCCCAAACAACTGCATCTTGGCAACCTGAACAGAGACAGAGGTCATTGAAGGACAAGGCATCACATCATAAACAGGAGGTGGCCCCATTCAGCCCCTTCTCCAGCCTGTCACACAGGAACAGGAGGCCCCATTCAGCCCCTTCTCCAGCCTGTTACACAGGAACAGGTGGAGGCCCCATTCAGCCCCTTCTCCAGCCCGTTACACAGGAACAGGAGGAGGCCCCATTCAGCCCCTTCTCCAGCCCGTTACACAGGAACAGGAGGAGGCCCCATTCAGCCCCTTCTCCAGCCTGTTACACAGGAACAGGAGGCCCCATTCAGCCCCTTCTCCAGCCCGTCACACAGGAACAGGAGGAGGCCCCATTCAGCCCCTTCTCCAGCCTGTTACACAGGAACAGGAGGCCCCATTCAGCCCCTTCTCCAGCCTGTTACACAGGAACAGGAGGCCCCATTCAGCCCCTTCTCCAGCCTGTTACACAGGAACAGGAGGAGGCCCCATTCAGCCCCTTCTCCAGCCTGTTACACAGGAACAGGAGGAGGCCCCATTCAGCCCCTTCTCCAGCCTGTTACACAGGAACAGGAGGAGGCCCCATTCAGCCCCTTCTCCAGCCTGTTACACAGGAACAGGAGGAGGCCCCATTCAGACCCTTCTCCAGCCCGTTACACAGGAACAGGAGGCCCCATTCAGCCCCTTCTCCAGCCTGTTACACAGGAACAGGAGGCCCCATTCAGCCCCTTCTCCAGCCTGTTACACAGGAACAGGAGGAGGCCCCATTCAGCCCCTTCTCCAGCCTGTTACACGGGAACAGGAGGAGGCCCCATTCAGCCCCGTCTCCAGCCCGTTAATCAGGAACAGGAGGAGGCCCCATTCAGCCCCTTCTCCAGTCTGTTACACGGGAACAGGAGGAGGCCCCATTCAGCCCCTTCTCCAGCCTGTTACACAGGAACAGGAGGAGGCCCCATTCAGCCCCTTCTCCAGCCCGTTACACAGGAACAGGAGGAGGCCCCATTCAGCCCCTTCTCCAGCCTGTTACACAGGAACAGGAGGAGGCCCCATTCAGCCCTTTCTCCAGCCTGTTACACGGGAACAGGAGGAGGCCCCATTCAGCCCCTTCTCCAGCCTGTTACACAGGAACAGGAGGAGGCCTCATTCAGCCCCTTCTCCAGCCTGTTACACGGGAACAGGAGGAGGCCCCAGTCAGCCCCTTCTCCAGCCTGTTACACAGGAACAGGAGGAGGCCCCATTCAGACCCTTCTCCAGCCTTTTACACAGGAACAGGAGGAGGCCCCATTCAGCCCCTTCTCCAGCCTGTTACACGGGAACAGGAGGAGGCCCCAGTCAGCCCCTTCTCCAGCCTGTTACACAGGAACAGGAGGAGGCCCCATTCAGCCCCTTCTCCAGCCTGTTACACTGGAACAGGAGGAGGCCCCATTCAGCCCCTTCTCCAGCCCGTTACACAGGAACAGGAGGAGGCCCCATTCAGCCCCTTCTCCAGCCTGTTACAGAGGAACAGGAGGAGGCCCCATTCTGCCCCTTCTCCAGCCCGTTGCACAGGGACAGGAGGATGCCCCATTCAGCCCCTTCTCTAGCCCGTTACACAGGAACAGGAGGAGGCCCCATTCAGCCCCTTCTCCAGCCTGTTACACAGGAACAGGAGGAGGCCTCATTCAGCCCCTTCTCCAGCCTGTTACACAGGAACAGGAGGAGGCCCAATTCAGCCCCTTCTCCAGCCTGTTACACAGGAACAGGAGGAGGCCCCATTCAGCCCCTTCTCCAGACTGTTACACGGGAACAGGAGGAGGCCCCATTCAGCCCCTTCTCCAGCCCGTTACAGGGGAACAGGAGGAGGCCCTATTCAGCCCATTCTCCAGCCTGTTACACAGGAACAGGAGGAGGCCCCATTCAGCCCCTTCTCCAGCCTGTTACACAGGAACAGGAGGAGGCCTCATTCAGCCCCTTCTCCAGCCTGTTACACGGGAACAGAAGGAGGCCCCAGTCAGCCCCTTCTCCATCCTGTTACACTGGAACAGGAGGAGGCCCCATTCAGCCCCTTCTCCAGCCCGTTACACAGGAACAGGAGGAGGCCCCATTCAGCCCCTTCTCCAGCCTGTTACAGAGGAACAGGAGGAGGCCCCATTCAGCCCCTTCTCCAGCCCGTTGCACAGGGACAGGAGGAGGCCCCATTCAGCCCCTTCTCTAGCCCGTTACACAGGAACAGGAGGAGGCCCCATTCAGCCCCTTCTCCAGCCTGTTACACAGGAACAGGAGGAGGCCTCATTCAGCCCCTTCTCCAGCCTGTTACACAGGAACAGGAGGAGGCCCCATTCAGCCCCTTCTCCAGCCTGTTACACGGGAACAGGAGGCCCCATTCAGCCCCTTCTCCAGCCTGTTACACAGCAACAGGAGGAGGCCCCATTCAGCCCCTTCTCCAGCCTGTTACACAGGAACAGGAGGAGGCCCCATTCAGCCCCTGCTCCAGCCCGTTACACAAGAACAGGAGGAGGCCCCATTCAACCCCTTCTCCAGCCCGTCACACAGGAACAGGAGGAGGCCCCATTCAGCCCCTTCTCCAGCCTGTTAGACAGGAACAGGAGGAGTCCCCATTCAGCCCCTTCTCCAGCCTGGTACACGGGAACAGGAGGAGGCCCCATTCAGCCCCTTCTCCAGCCTGTTACACAGCAACAGGAGGGGACCCCATTCAGCCCCTTCTCCAGCCCGTTACACAGGAACAGGAGGAGGCCCCATTCAGCCCCTTCTCCAGCCTGTTACACGGGAACAGGAGGAGGCCCCATTCAGCCCCTTCTCCAGCCTGTTACACAGGAACAGGAGGGGGCCCCATTCAGCCCCTTCCCCAGCCTGTTACACAGGAACAGGAGGAGGCCCCATTCAGCCCCTTCTCCAGCCCGTTACACAGGAACAGGCGGAGGCCCCATTCAGCCCCTTCTACAGCCTGTTACACGGGAACAGGAGGAGGCCCCATTCAGACCCTTCCCCAGCCCGTTACACAGGAACAGGAGGAGGCCCCATTCAGCCCCTTCTCCAGCCCGTTACACAGGAACAGGAGGAGGCCCCATTCAGCCCCTTCTCCAGCCTGTTACACAGGAACAGGAGGAGGCCCCATTCAGACCCTTCTCCAGCCTGTTACACAGGAACAGGAGGAGGCCCCATTCAGCCCCTTCTCCAGCCTGTTACACAGGAACAGGAGGAGGTCCCATTCAGACCCTTCTCCAGCCCGTTACACGAGAACAGGAGGAGGCCCCATTCAGCCCCTTCTCCAGCCTGTTACACAGGAACAGGAGGAGGCCCCATTCAGCCCCTTCTCCAGTCTGTTACACGGGAACAGGAGGAGGCCCCATTCACCCCTTCTCCAGCCCGTTACACAGGAACAGGAGGAAGCCCCATTCAGCCCCTTCTCCAGCCTGTTACACGGGAACAGGAGGAGGCCCCATTCGCCCCTTCTCCAGCCTGTTACACAGGAGCAGGAGGAGGCCCCATTCAGCCCCTTCTCCAGCCCGTTACACAGGAACAGGAGGAGGCCCCATTCAGCCCCTTCTCCAGCCTGTTACACAGGAACAGGAGGAGGCCCCATTCAGCCCCTTCTCCAGTCCGTTACACAGGAACAGGAGGAGGCCCCATTCAGCCCCTTCTCCAGCCCGTTACACAGGAACAGGAGGAGGCCCCATTCAACCCCATCTCCAGCCCGTTACACAGGAACAGGAGGAGGCCCCATTCAGCCCCTTCTCCAGCCTGTTACACAGGAACAGGAGGAGGCCCCATTCAGACCCTTCTCCAGCCCGTGACACGGGAACAGGAGGAGGCCCCATTCAGACCCTTCTCCAGCCTGTTACACAGGAACAGGAGGAGGCCCCATTCAGCCCCTTCTCCAGCCTGTTACACAGGAACAGGAGGAGGCCCCATTCAGCCCCTTCTCCAGCCTGTTACACAGGAACAGGAGGGGGCCCCATTCAGCCCCTTCTCCATCCTGTTACACAGGAACAGGAGGAGGCCCCATTCAGCCCCTTCTCCAGCCCGTTACACGGGAACAGGAGGAGGCGCCATTCAGCCCCTTCTCCATCCTGTTACACGGGAACAGGAGGAGGCCCCATTCAGCCCCTTCTCCAGCCCGTTACACAGGAACAGGAGGAGGCCCCATTCAGCCCCTTCTCCAGCCTGTTACACGGGAACAGGAGGAGGCCCCATTCAGCCCCTTCTCCAGCCTGTTACACAGGAGCAGGAGGTGGCCCCATTCAGCCCCTTCTCCAGCCCGTTACACAGGAACAGGAGGAGGCCCCATTCAGCCACTTCTCCAGCCTGTTACACAGGAACAGGAGGAGGCCCCATTCAGCCCCTTCTCCAGCCCGTTACACAGGAACAGGAGGAGGCCCCATTCAACCCCTTCTCCAGCCCGTTACACAGGAACAGGAGGAGGCCCCATTCAGCCACTTCTCCAGCCTGTTACACAGGAACAGGAGGAGGCCCCATTCAGCCCCTTCTCCAGCCTGTTACACAGGAACAGGAGGAGGCCCCATTCAGCCCCTTCTCCAGCCTGTTACACAGGAACAGGAGGAGACCCCATTCAGCCCCTTCTCCAGCCAGTTACACAGGAACAGGAGGAGGCCCCATTCAGCCCCTTCTCCAGCCTGTTACACAGGAACAGGAGGAGGCCCCATTCAGCCCCTTCTCCAGCCTGTTACACAGGAACAGGAGGAGGCCCCATTCAGCCCCTTCTCCAGCCCGTTACACAGGAACAGGAGGAGGCCCCATTCAGCCCCTTCTCCAGCCTGTTACACGGGAACAGGAGGAGGCCCCATTCAGCTCCTTCTCCAGCCTGTTGCACAGGAACAGGAGGAGGCCCCATGAGTGTGTGTGTGTCTTAGAGTGTGCATGAGTGTGAATATATGTGTGTGTGACTGTGATTGTGTGTGTGAGTCTGATAGTTTGTGTGTGTGTCTGTGAATGTGTGTATTAGTGTGTGTCTGAGAATTTGAGTGCGAGCATATGTGTGTGAGTATATGTGAGTGTCAGTGAGTGTGTGAGTGAGCGTGAGTGTGTGCACATGAATGTGAGTGCATGTGTCCGGATGGGATTGTGGGTGTGTGTGTGTGTTTGAATGTGTTTGAGTGTGAGTCTTTTTGTGAGTGAGTGTGAAGAGTTTATGTCTTGTGTGTGTTTGTGTGAGTGAGTGTGGGTGTGTCAGTGTGTTACTGTGTGTGAGTGAGTGTGTTAGTGTATGTGTGTGAGTAAATGCGTGTGAGTGTGTGTTTGTGTGAGTGAGTGTGTTAGTGAGTGTGAATGTTTGTGTGTGTGTGAGAGTGAGTGTGAGTGTATGTGTGTGTATGAGTGAGTGTGCGTGATTGTGTTGGTGGTGTGTGTTGTGACTGAGTGTGTGAGTGTGTGTGTGTGAGTGAATGTGTGTGTGAGTGATTTGATTTGATTTATTATTGTCACATGTATTAGTAGACAGTGCGTGCTGTACAGACAATGCAGACCGTACATAGGGAAGGAAGGAGAGACTGCAGAATATAATGTTACAGTTATAGCAAGGTGTAGAGAAAAGATCAACTTAATACGAGGTGGGTCCATTCAAAATCCTGATGGCAGTCGGGAAGAAGCTGTTCTTGAGTCGGTTGGTACGTGACCTCAAACTTTGGTATTGTTTTCCTGAGAGAAGAAGGTGGAAGAGAGTATGTCCGGGGTGCGTGGGGTCCTTAATTATGCTGGCGGCCTTTCTGAGGCAGCGGGAATTGTAGACAGAGACGATGGATGGGAGGCTGAATTGCGTGTTGGACTGGGCTACATTCACGACCTTTTGTAGTTTCCTGCTGTCTTGGGCAGGGCAGGCTCCATACCGAGCTGTGATACAACCAGAAAGAATGCTTTCTATGGCGCACCTGTAGAGGTTGGTGAGGGTCGTAGCTGACATGCCAAATTTCCTCAGTCTTCTGAGAAAGTTGGTGGGCTTTCGTAACTATAGTGTCGCCATGGGGGGACCAGGACGGGCTGTTGGTGATCTGGACACCTAAAACCTTGAAGCTATCGACCCTTTCTACTTCGTTCCCATTGATGTAGACAGGGGCATGTTCTCCATACGCGTCCTGAGGTCGATGACAATCTCCTTCGTTTTGTTGACATTGAGGGAGAGATTATTGTCATCGCACCAGTTCACCAGGTTCTCTACTTCATTCCTGTCCTCTGTCTCGTCGTTGTTTGAAACCCGACCCACTGCGGTGGTGTCATCAGCAAATTGAAAATCGGGTTGGAGGGGAATTTGGCCACACAGTCATAGGTGTATAAGGAGTATAGTAAGGGGCTGAGGACACAGCCTTGTGGGGCACCGGTGTTGAGGATGATCGTGGAGGAGGGGTTGTTGCCTATCCTTACTGATTGTGGCCTGTGGGTTAGAAAGTTCAGGATCCAGTCGCAGAGGGAGGAGCCAAGGCCCAGGCCACGGAGTTCGGAGATGAGTTTCGTAGGAATGATGGTGTTGAAGGCTGAGCCTAGTCGATAAATAGGAGTCTGACATAGGTGTCTTTGTTATCGAGGTGTTCCAGGGTAGAGTGCAGGGCCAGGGAGATGGCGTCTGCTGTGGACCTGTTGCAGCGGTAGGCAAACTGTAGTGGATCAAGGCAATCCGGGAGGCTGGAGTTGATTTGTGCCATGACTAACCTTTCGAAGCACTTCATGATGATGGATGTCAGAGCCACTGGACGATAGTCATTAAGGCACGCTGCTTGGCTTTTCTTTGGTACAGGGGTGATGGCCGTCTTCTTGAAGCAGATAGGGACCTCAGACTGTTGTAAAGAGAGGTTGAAGATGTCTGCGAATACCCCCGCCAGCTGATCCGCTGATTGTGTTAGGGTGTGTGTGACTGTGTGTTAGTATGAGTAAGTGTGTAAGTGAATGAGTGTGTTAGTGTGAATGTGCGTGAGAGTGAGTGTTAGTGTGTGTGCGATTGAGTGTGCGTGTGTTACTGTGTGAGTGCAAGTGTGTGAGTGAATGTGTGTGAGTGATATATGTGTGTGAGTGTGAGTTCAATTAAGTGTCAGTGTGTTAGTGTGTGTGTGGATGAGTGGTTGAGTGTGTTAGTGTGTGTGAGTGAGTGTGTTCATGTGAGCGTGTGAGTAAATGTGTGTTTGAGTGTGTGTGTGTGTTAGTGTGTGTGTGTGAGTGTGTGTGAGTGAGTGTGTATGTACATGTGTGTAAGTGAGTGTGTGTGTTAGTGTGCATTTATTTGTGAGTGTGTGTGTGTTAGTGTGTGTTTGTGAGTGTGTGTGTGTGTTAGTGTGTGTTTATGAGTGTGTGTGTGTGTTAGTGTGTGTTTATGAGTGAGTGTGTGTGTTAGTGTGTGTTTCTGAGTGAGGGTATGTGTTGGTGTGTGTTTATGAGTGAGGGTATGTGTGTTAGTGTCTGAGGGTGTGTGTTTGATCATGTGTTTGTGAGTGTGTCAGTGTGTGTTAGTCTGTGTTTATGAGCGAGTGTGTGATTGTGTGTGCGTGTCAGTGTGTGTGTATGTGTTAATCAGTGTTTGTGAGTGAGTGTGTGTTAGTGTGTGTGTCAATGTGTCAGTGTGTGTTAGTCAGTGTTTATGAGTGAGTGTGTGTTAGTGTGTGTGTCAGTGTGTGTGTATGTGTTAGTCAGTGTTTGTGAGTGAGTGTGTGTTAGTGTGTGTGTCAGTGTGTCAGTGTGTGTTAGTCAGTGTTTATGAGTGAGTGTGTGTTAGTGTGTGTGTCAGTGTGTGTGTATGTGTTAGTCAGTGTTTATGAGTGAGTGTGTGTTAGTGTGTGTGTCAGTGTGCGTGTATGTGTTAGTCAGTGTTTGTGAGTGAGTGTGTGAGTGTGTGTGTCAGTGTGTGTGTCAGTGTGTGTGTATGTGTTAGTCAGTGTTTGTGAGTGAGTGTGTGTCAGTGTGTGTGTATGTGTTAGTCTGTGTTTATGAGCGAGTGTGTGATTGTGTGTGCGTGTCAGTGTGTGTGTATGTGTTAGTCAGTGTTTGTGAGTGAGTGTGTGTTAGTGTGTGTGTCAGTGTGTGTTAGTCAGTGTTTATGAGTGAGTGTGTGTTAGTGTGTGTGTCAGTGTGTGTGTATGTCTTAGTCAGTGTTTGTGAGTGAGTGTGTTAGTGTGTGTGTCAGTGTGTGTGTATGTGTTAGTCAGTGTTTGTGAGTGAGTGTGTGTGAGTGTGTGTGTCAGTGTGTGTGTCAGTGTGTGTGTATGTGTTAGTCAGTGTTTGTGAGTGAGTGTGTTAGTGTGTGTGTCAGTGTGTGTGTATGTGTTAGTCAGTGATTGTGAGGGAGTGTGTTGATGTGTGTGTGTGAGTGAGTGTGTTAGTGCGTGTGAGTGAGTGGGTGCATGAGGGTGTGTGTTAGTATGTGTGAGAGAGTTTGTGCAAGTGTGTGAGTGAATGTGTGTGAGTGATATATGGGTGTGAGTGAGTGTGAGTTCAATTAAGTGTCAGTGTGTTAGTGTGTGTGTGGATGAGTGGTTGAGTGTGTTAGTGTGTGTGAGTGAGTGTGTTCATGTGAGCGTGTGAGTAAATGTGTGTGTGAGTGTGTGTTTGAGTGTCTGTGTGAGTGTGTGTTTGAGTGTGTGTGAGTGTGTTAGTGTGTGTGTGTGAGTGTGTGTGAGTGAGTGTGTATGTACATGTGTGTAAGTGAGTGTGTGTGTGTCAGTGTGCATTTATTTGTGAGTGTGTGTGTGTTAGTGTGTGTTTATGAGTGTGTGTGTGTTAGTGTGTGTTTCTGAGTGAGGGTATGTGTTGGTGTGTGTTTATGAGTGAGGGTATGTGTGTTAGCGTCTGAGGGTATGTGTTTGATCATGTGTTTGTGAGTGTGTCAGCGTGTGTTAGTCTGTGTTTATGAGCGAGTGTGTGATTGTGTGTGCGTGTCAGTGTGTGTGTATGTGTTAGTCAGTGTTTGTGAGTGAGTGTGTGTTAGTGTGTGCGTCAGTGTGTCAGTGTGTGTTAGTCAGTGTTTGTGAGTGAGTGTGTGTTAGTGTGTGTGTCAGTGTGTGTGTATGTGTTAGTCAGTGTTTGTGAGTGAGTGTGTGTTAGTGTGTGTGTCAGTGTGTGTTAGTCAGTGTTTGTGAGTGAGTGTGTGTTAGTGTGTGTGTCAGTGTGTGTGTATGTGTTAGTGTTTGTGAGTGAGTGTGTGTTAGTGTGTGTGTCAGTGTGTGTGTATGTTTTAGTCAGTGTTTGTGAGTGAGTGTGTGTTAGTGTGTGTGTCAGTGTGTGTGTATGTGTTAGTCAGTGTTTGTGAGTGAGTGTGTGTTAGTGTGTGTGTCAGTGTGTGTTAGTCAGTGTTTGTGAGTGAGTGTGTTAGTGTGTGTGTCAGTGTGTGTGTATGTGTTAGTCAGTGTTTGTGAGTGAGTGTGTTAGTGTGTGTGTCAGTGTGTGTGTATGTGTTAGTCAGTGTTTGTGAGTGAGTGTGTGAGTGTGTTAGTGTGTGCGTCAGTGTGTGTGTATGTGTTAGTCAGTGTTTGTGAGTGAGTGTGTGTTAGTGTGTGTGTCAGTGTGTGTGTATGTGTTAGTCAGTGTTTGTGAGTGAGTGTGTGAGTGTGTTAGTGTGTGTGTCAGTGTGTGTGTATGTGTTAGTCAGTGTTTGTGAGTGAGTGTGTGTTAGTGTGTGTGTCAGTGTGTGTGTGTGTGTTAGTCAGTGTTTGTGAGTGAGTGTGTATTAGTGTGTGTGTATGTGTTAGTCAGTGTTTGAGAGTGTGTATGTCAGTGTGTGTGTCAGTGTGTGTGTATATGTTAGTCAGTGTTTATGAGTGAGTGTGTGTTAGTGTGTGTGTCAGTGTGTGTGTATGTGTTAGTCAGTGTTTGTGAGTGTGTGTTAGTGTGTGTGTCAGTGTGTGTGTATGTGTTAGTCAGTGTTTGTGAGTGAGTGTGTGTTAGTGTGTGTGTCAGTGTGTGTGTATATGTTAGTCAGTGTTTGTGAGTGAGTGTGTGATTGTGTGTGTGTCAGTGTGTGTGTATGTGTTAGTCAGTGTTTGTGAGTGAGTGTGTGAGTGTGTTAGTGTGTGCGTCAGTGTGTGTGTCAGTGTGTGTGTCAGTGTGTGTGTATGTGTTAGTCAGTGTTTGTGAGTGAGTGTGTGTCAGTGTGTGTGTCAGTGTGTGTGTATGTGTTAGTCAGTGTTTGTGAGTGTGTGTGTGTCAGTGTGTGTGTCAGTGTGTGTGTCAGTGTGTGTGTATGTGTTAGTCAGTGTTTGTGAGTGAGTGTGTGATTGTGTGTGTGTCAGTGTGTGTGTATGTGTTAGTCAGTGTTTGTGAGTGAGTGTGTTTTAGTGTGTGAGTCAGTGTGTGTTAGTCAGTGTTTGTGAGTGAGTGTGTTAGTGTGTGTGTCAGTGTGTGTGTATGTGTTAGTCAGTGTTTGTGAGTGAGTGTGTGTCAGTGTGTGTGTATGTGTTAGTCAGTGTTTGTGAGTGAGTGTGTTAGTGTGTGTGTCAGTGTGTGTGTATGTGTTAGTCAGTGTTTGTGAGTGAGTGTGTGAGTGTGTTAGTGTGTGCGTCAGTGTGTGTGTCAGTGTGTGTGTATGTGTTAGTCAGTGTTTGTGAGTGAGTGTGTGTCAGTGTGTGTGTCAGTGTGTGTGTATGTGTTAGTCAGTGTTTGTGAGTGTGTGTGTGTCAGTGTGTGTGTCAGTGTGTGTGTATGTGTTAGTCAGTGTTTGTGAGTGAGTGTGTTAGTGTGTGTGTCAGTGTGTGTGTATGTGTTAGTCAGTGTTTGTGAGTGAGTGTGTGTTAGTGTGTGCGTCAGTGTGTGTGTATGTGTTAGTCAGTGTTTGTGAGTGAGTGTGTTAGTGTGTGTGTCAGTGTGTGTGTCAGTGTTAGTCAGTGTTTGTGAGTGAGTGTGTTAGTGTGTGCGTCAGTGTGTGTGTATGTGTTAGTCAGTGTTTGTGAGTGAGTGTGTTAGTGTGTGTGTCAGTGTGTGTGTCAGTGTTAGTCAGTGTTTGTGAGTGAGTGTGTTAGTGTGTGCGTCAGTGTGTGTGTATGTGTTAGTCAGTGTTTGTGAGTGAGTGTGTTAGTGTGTGTGTCAGTGTGTGTGTCAGTGTTAGTCAGTGTTTGTGAGTGAGTGTGTGCGTCAGTGTATGTGTTAGTCAGTGTTTGTGAGTGAGTGTGTGTCAGTGTGTGTGTATGTGTTAGTCAGTGTTTGTGAGTGAGTGTGTGTCAGTGTGTGTGTCAGTGTGTGTGTATGTGTTAGTCAGTGTTTGTGAGTGAGTGTGTGTTAGTGTGTGTGTCAGTGTGTGTGTATGTGTTAGTCAGTGTTTGTGAGTGAGTGTGTTAGTGTGTGTCAGTGTGTGTGCATGTGTTAGTCAGTGTTTGTGAGTGAGTGTGTTAGTGTGTGTGTCAGTGTGTGTGTATGTGTTAGTCAGTGTTTGTGAGTGAGTGTGTTAGTGTGTGTGTCAGTGTGTGTGTCAGTGTTAGTCAGTGTTTGTGAGTGAGTGTGTTAGTGTGTGCGTCAGTGTGTGTGTATGTGTTAGTCAGTGTTTGTGAGTGAGTGTGTTAGTGTGTGCGTCAGTGTGTGTGTATGTGTTAGTCAGTGTTTGTGAGTGAGTGTGTGTCAGTGTGTGTGTCAGTGTGTGTGTCAGTGTTAGCCAGTGTTTGTGAGTGAGTGTGTTAGTGTGTGCGTCAGTGTGTGTGTATGTGTTAGTCAGTGTTTGTGAGTGAGTGTGTGTCAGTGTGTGTGTCAGTGTGTGTGTATGTGTTAGTCAGTGTTTGTGAGTGAGTGTGTTCGTGTGTGTGTCAGTGTGTGTGTATGTGTTAGTCAGTGTTTGTGAGTGAGTGTGTTAGTGTGTGTGTCCGTGTGTGTGTATGTGTTAGTCAGTGTTTGTGAGTGAGTGTGTGTTAGTGTGTGTGTCAGTGTGTGTGTATGTGTTAGTCAGTGTTTGTGAGTGTGTGTTCATGTGTGTGTCAGTGTGTGTGTATGTGTTAGTCAGTGTTTGTGAGTGTGTGTTCGTGTGTGCGTCAGTGTGTGTGTCAGTGTGTGTGTATGTGTTAGTCAGTGCTTCAGTTTCAGCGGGAGCATTGCGGAAGGAGGTTGCTGGGAGGTAAGTCAACCTTTAAAAGCACTTGTCTTTGCAGGGGCAGGCCAGTCGATTTCGGCGGGAGTGGAGCTGGCTGGTTCGTCAATTTCAGCAGGAGCTGAGAATTTTTCTTTTTTTAAAAATTAGTTTTTTTAGGCGGGATCAGGAAGTCGACCCGCGGACGTCTGGGAAGACCCTCACCAATAAATTCTGGTGGAGAGGAAACCCGAGACACTACACGTGTAGTGTCTCCCACCCGCCCTCCTCCTCTAACCTAATAATAAAACCCATTGGTCTGAGGTAAGTACCATATTTTTATTATATTATTATTATTTTTTATAAAAATTTAATTTAGTTGTTAGCCAGATCTTGGTAGAAAGTTAGAGGAATGGCAGGGAAGGGAGTGCAATGTTCCTCCTGCAGGATGTTTGAGGTGAGGGATGCAGTTAGTGTCCCTGCTGATTTTACCTGCAGGAAGTGCTGCCATCTCCAGCTCCTCCAAGACCGAGTTAGGGAACTGGAGCTGGAGTTGGAAGAACTTCGGATCATTCGGGAGGCAGAAGGGGTCATAGATAGCAGCTTCAGGGAATTAGTTACACCAAAGATTGGAGATAGGTGGGTAACTGTAAGAGGGACTGGGAAAAAACAGTCAGTGCAGGGATCCCCTGCGGTCGTTCCCCTGAGAAACAAGTATACCGCTTTGGATACTTGTGGGGGGGGGGGGACTTACCAGGGGTAAGCCATGGGGTACGGGCCTCTGGCACGGAGTCTGTCCCTGTTGCTCAGAAGGGAAGGGGGGAGAGGAGCAGAGCATTAGTAATTGGGGACTCTATAGTCAGGGGCACAGATAGGAGATTTTGTGGGAGCGTGAGAGACTCACGTTTGGTATGTTGCCTCCCAGGTGCAAGGGTACGTGATGTCTCGGATCGTGTTTTCCGGGTCCTTAGGGGGGAGGGGGAGCAGCCCCAAGTCGTGGTCCACATTGGCACTAACGACATAGGTAGGAAAGGGGACAAGGATGTCAGGCAGGCTTTCAGGGAGCTAGGATGGAAGCTCAGAACTAGAACAAACAGAGTTGTTATCTCTGGGTTGTTGCCCGTGCCACGTGATAGTGAGATGAGGAATAGGGAGAGAGAGCATTTAAACACGTGGCTACAGGGATGGTGCAGGCGGGAGGGTTTCAGATTTTTGGATAACTGGGGCTCTTTCTGGGGAAGGTGGGACCTCTACAGACAGGATGGTCTACATCTGAACCTGAGGGGCACAAATATCCTGGGGGGGAGATTTGTTAGTGCTCTTTGGGGGGGTTTAAACTAATGCAGCAGGGGCATGGGAACCTGGATTGTAGTTTTAGGGTAAGGGAGAATGAGAGTATAGAGGTCAGGAGCACAGATTTGACGTCGCAGGAGGGGGCCAGCGTTCAGGTAGGTGGTTTGAAGTGTGTCTACTTCAATGCCAGGAGTATACGAAACAAGGTAGGGGAATTGGCAGCGTGGGTTGGTACCTGGGACTTCGATGTTGTGGCCATTTCGGAGACATGGATAGAGCAGGGACAGGAATGGATGTTGCAGGTTCCGGGGTTTAGGTGTTTTAGTAAGCTCAGAGAAGGAGGCAAAAGAGGGGGAGGTGTGGCGCTGCTAGTCAAGAGCAGTATTACGGTGGCGGAGAGGATGCTAGATGGGGACTCTTCTTCCGAGGTAGTATTGGCTGAAGTTAAAAACAGGAAAGGAGAGGTCACCCTGTTGGGAGTTTTTTATAGGCCTCCTAATAGTTCTAGGGATGTAGAGGAAAGGATGGCGAAGATGATTCTGGATATGAGCGAAAGTAACAGGGTAGTTATTATGGGAGACTTTAACTTTCCAAATATTGACTGGAAAATATATAGTTCGAGTACAAAGATGGGTCGTTTTTTGTACAGTGTGTGCAGGAGGGTTTCCTGAAACAATATGTTGACAGGCCAACAAGAGGCGAGGCCACGTTGGATTTGGTTTTGGGTAATGAACCAGGCCAGGTGTTGGATTTGGAGGTAGGAGAGCACATTGGGGACAGTGACCACAATTCGGTGACGTTTACGTTAATGATGGAAAGGGATAAGTATACACCGCAGGGCAAGAGTTATAGCTGGGGGAAGGGCAATTATGATGCCATTAGACGTGACTTGGGGGGGATAAGGTGGAGAAGTAGGCTGCAAGTGTTGGGCACACTGGATAAGTGGGGCTTGTTCAAGGATCAGCTACTGCGTGTTCTTGATAAGTATGTACCGGTCAGACAGGGAGGAAGGCGTCGAGCGAGGGAACCGTGGTTTACCAAGGAAATGGAATCTCTTGTTAAGAGGAAGAAGAAGGCCTATGTGAAGATGAAGTGTGAAGTTTCGGTTGGGGCGATGGATAGTTACAAGGTAGCGAGGAAGGATCTAAAGAGAGAGCTAAGACGAGCAAGGAGGGGACATGAGAAGTATTTGGCAGGAAGGATCAAGGAAAACCCAAAAGCTTTCTATAGGTATGTCAGGAATAAGCGAATGACTAGGGAAAGAGTAGGACCAGTCAAGGACAGGGATGGGAAATTGTGTGTGGAGTCTGAAGAGATAGGCGAGATACTAAATGAATATTTTTCGTCAGTATTCACTCAGGAAAAAGATAATGTTGTGGAGGAGAATGCTGAGCCCCAGGCTAATAGAATATATGGCATTGAGGTACGTAGGGAAGAGGTGTTGGCAATTCTGGACAGGCTGAAAATAGATAAGTCCCCGGGACCTGATGGGATTTATCCTAGGATTCTATGGGAGGCCAGGGAAGAGATTGTTGGACCTTTGGCTTTGATTTTTATGTCATCATTGGCTACAGGAATAGTGCCAGAGGACTGGAGGACAGCAAATGTGGTCCCTTTGTTCAAAAAGGGGAGCAGAGACAACCCCGGCAACTATAGACCGGTGAGCCTCACGTCTGTAGTGGGTAAAGTCTTGGAGGGGATTATAAGGGACAAGATTTATAATCATCTAGATAGGAATAATATGATCAGGGATAGTCAGCATGGCTTTGTGAAGGGTAGGTCATGCCTCACAAACCTTATTGAGTTCTTTGAGAAGGTGACTGAACAGGTAGACGAGGGTAGAGCAGTTGATGTGGTGTATATGGATTTCAGCAAAGCGTTTGATAAGGTTCCCCACGGTAGGCTATTGCAAAAAATACGGAGGCTGGGGATTGAGGGTGATTTAGAGATGTGGATCAGAAATTGGCTAGCTGAAAGAAGACAGAGTGTGGTGGTTGATGGGAAATGTTCAGAATGGAGTACAGTCACAAGTGGAGTACCACAAGGATCTGTTCTGGGGCCGTTGCTGTTTGTCATTTTTATCAATGACCTAGAGGAAGGCGCAGAAGGGTGGGTGAGTAAATTTGCAGACGATACTAAAGTCGGTGGTGTTGTCGATAGTGTGGAAGGATGTAGCAGGTTACAGAGGGATATAGATAAGCTGCAGAGCTGGTCTGAGAGGTGGCAAATGGAGTTTAATGTAGAGAAGTGTGAGGTGATTCACTTTGGAAGGAATAACAGGAATGCGGAATATTTGGCTAATGGTAAAGTTCTTGAAAGTGTGGAGGAGCAGAGGGATCTAGGTGTCCATGTACATAGATCCCTGAAAGTTGCCACCCAGGTTGATAGGGTTGTGAAGAAGGCCTATGGAGTGTTGGCCTTTATTGGTAGAGGGATTGAGTTCCGGAGTCGGGAGGTCATGTTGCAGCTGTACAGAACTCTGGTCCGGCCGCATTTGGAGTATTGCGTACAGTTCTGGTCACCGCATTATAGGAAGGACGTGGAGGCTTTGGAGCGGGTGCAGAGGAGATTTACCAGGATGTTGCCTGGTATGGAGGGAAAATCTTATGAGGAAAGGCTGATGGACTTGAGGTTGTTTTCGTTGGAGAGAAGAAGGTTAAGAGGAGACTTAATAGAGGCATACAAAATGATCAGGGGGTTGGATAGGATGGACAGTGAGAGCCTTCTCCCGCGGATGGATATGGCTGGCACGAGGGGACATAACTTTAAACTGAGGGGTAATAGATATAGGACAGAGGTCAGAGGTAGGTTCTTTACGCAAAGAGTAGTGAGGCCGTGGAATGCCCTACCTGCTACAGTAGTGAACTCGCCAACATTGAGGGCATTTAAAAGTTTATTGGATAAACATATGGATGATAATGGCATAGTGTAGGTTAGATGGCTTTTGTTTCGGTGCAACATCGTGGGCCGAAGGGCCTGTACTGCGCTGTATTGTTCTATGTTCTATTTTCTATGTTCTATGTTTGTGAGTGAGTGTGTTAGTGTGTGTGTCAGTGTGTGTGTATGTGTTAGTCAGTGTTTGTGAGTGAGTGTGTTAGTGTGTGTGTCAGTGTGTGTGTATGTGTTAGTCAGTGTTTGTGAGTGAGTGTGTTAGTGTGTGTGTCAGTGTGTGTGTGTTAGTCAGTGTTTGTGAGTGAGTGTGTGTTAGTGTGTGTGTCAGTGTGTGTGTATGTGTTAGTCAGTGTTTGTGAGTGAGTGTGTTAGTGTGTGTGTCAGTGTGTGTGTATGTGTTAGTCAGTGTTTGTGAGTGAGTGTGTGTTAGTGTGTGTGTCAGTGTGTGTTAGTCAGTGTTTGTGAGTGAGTGTGTTAGTGTGTGTGTCAGTGTGTGTGTATGTGTTAGTCAGTGTTTGTGAGTGAGTGTGTTAGTGTGTGTGTCAGTGTGTGTGTATGTGTTAGTCAGTGTTTGTGAGTGAGTGTGTTAGTGTGTGTGTCAGTGTGTGTGTGTTAGTCAGTGTTTGTGAGTGAGTGTGTGTTAGTGTGTGTGTCAGTGTGTGTGTATGTGTTAGTCAGTGTTTGTGAGTGAGTGTGTTAGTGTGTGTGTCAGTGTGTGTGTATGTGTTAGTCAGTGTTTGTGAGTGAGTGTGTTAGTGTGTGTGTCAGTGTGTGTGTGTTAGTCAGTGTTTGTGAGTGAGTGTGTGTTAGTGTGTGTGTCAGTGTGTGTGTATGTGTTAGTCAGTGTTTGTGAGTGAGTGTGTTAGTGTGTGTGTCAGTGTGTGTGTATGTGTTAGTCAGTGTTTGTGAGTGAGTGTGTTAGTGTGTGTGTCAGTGTGTGTGTATGTGTTAGTCAGTGTTTGTGAGTGAGTGTGTGTTAGTGTGTGTGTCAGTGTGTGTTAGTCAGTGTTTGTGAGTGAGTGTGTGTTAGTGTGTGTGTCAGTGTGTCAGTGTGTGTTAGTCAGTGTTTGTGAGTGAGTGTGTGTTAGTGTGTGTGTCAGTGTGTGTGTATGTGTTAGTCAGTGTTTGTGAGTGAGTGTGTTCGTGTGTGTGTCAGTGTGTGTGTGTGTATGTGTTAGTCAGTGTTTGTGAGTGAGTGTGTTAGTGTGTGTGTCAATGTGTGTGTATGTGTTAGTCAGTGTTTGTGAGTGAGTGTGTGTTAGTGTGTATGTCAGTGTCAGTGTTAGTCAGTGTTTGTGAGTGAGTGTGTTAGTGTGTTAGTGTGTGTGTCAGTGTGTGTGTATGTGTTAGTCAGTGTCTGTGAGTGAGTGTGTGTTAGTGTGTGTGTCAGTGTGTGTGTCAGTGTGTGTGCATGTGTTAGTCAGTGTTTGTGAGTGAGTGTGTGTTAGTGTGTGTGTCAGTGTGTGTGTCAGTGTATGTGTATGTGTTAGTCAGTGTTTGTGAGTGAGTGTGTGTTAGTGTGTGTGTCAGTGTGTGTGTCAGTGTGTGTGTATGTGTTAGTCAGTGTTTGTGAGTGAGTGTGTGAGTGTGTATGTCAGTGTGTGTGTATGTGTTAGTCAGTGTTTGTGAGTGAGTGTGTGTTAGTGTGTGTGTCAGTGTGTGTGTCAGTGTGTGTGTATGTGTTAGTCAGTGTTTGTGAGTGAGTGTGTGAGTGTGTGTGTCAGTGTGTGTGAATGTGTTAGTCAGTGTTTGTGAGTGAGTGTGTGTTAGTGTGTGTGTCAGTGTGTCAGTGTGTGTTAGTCAGTGTTTGTGAGTGAGTGTGTGCGTCAGTGTGTCAGTGTGTATGTATGTGTTAGTCAGTGTTTGTGAGTGAGTGTGTGTTAGTGTGTGTGTCAGTGTGTCAGTGTGTGTTAGTCAGTGTTTGTGAGTGAGTGTGTGTTAGTGTGTGTGTCAGTGTGTGTTAGTCAGTGTTTATGAGTGAGTGTGTGTCAGTGTGTGTGTATGTGTTAGTCAGTGTTTGTGAGTGAGTGTGTGTCAGTGTGTGTGTCAGTGTGTGTGTATGTGTTAGTCAGTGTTTGTGAGTGAGTGTGTGAGTGTGTGTGTCAGTGTGTGTGTCAGTGTGTGTGTATGTGTTAGTCAGTGTTTGTGAGTGAGTGTGTGTTAGTGTGTGTGTCAGTGTGTGTGTATGTGTTAATCAGTGTTTGTGAGTGAGTGTGTGTTAGTGTGTGTGTCAGTGTGTGTGTCAGTGTGTGTGTATGTGTTAGTCAATGTTTGTGAGTGAGTGTGTCAGTGTGTGTGTCAGTGTGTGTGTATGTGTTAGTCAGTGTTTGTGAGTGAGTGTGTTAGTGTGTGTGTCAGTGTGTGTGTCAGTGTGAGTCAGTGTTTGTGAGTGAGTGTGTTAGTGTGTGCGTCAGTGTGTGTGTATGTGTTAGTCAGTGTTTGTGAGTGAGTGTGTGTCAGCGTGTGTGTCAGTGTGTGTGTGTTAGTCAGTGTTTGTGAGTGAGTGTGTGTCAGTGTGTGTGTATGTGTTAGTCAGTGTTTGTGAGTGAGTGTGTGTCAGCGTGTGTGTCAGTGTGTGTGTGTTAGTCAGTGTTTGTGAGTGAGTGTGTGTCAGTGTGTGTGTATGTGTTAGTCAGTGTTTGTGAGTGAGTGTGTGTCAGTGTGTGTGTCAGTGTGTGTGTATGTGTTAGTCAGTGTTTGTGAGTGAGTGTGTCAGTGTGTGTGTCAGTGTCTGTGTATGTGTTAGTCAGTGTTTGTGAGTGAGTGTGTGTTAGTGTGTGTGTCAGTGTGTGTGTCAGTGTGTGTGTCAGTGTTAGTCAGTGTTTGTGAGTGAGTGTGTTAGTGTGTGTGTCAGTGTGTGTGTATGTGTTAGTCAGTGTTTGTGAGTGAGTGTGTGTTAGTGTGTGTGTCAGTGTGTGTGTCAGTGTGTGTGTATGTGTTAGTCAGTGTTTGTGAGTCAGTGTGTGTGTCAGTGTGTGTGTATGTGTTAGTCAGTGTTTGTGAGTGAGTGTGTTAGTGTGTGTGTCCGTGTGTGTGTATGTGTTAGTCAGTGTTTGTGAGTGAGTGTGTTAGTGTGTGTGTCAGTGTTGTGTATGTGTTAGTGTGTTTGTGAGTGAGTGTGTGAGTGTGTTAGTATGTGTGTGTTAGTGTGTTTGTGAGTGAGTGTGTGAGTGTGTTAGTGTGTGTGTTAGTGTGTTTGTGAGTGAGTGTGTGAGTGTGTTAGTGTGTGTGTGTTAGTGTGTTTGTGAGTGAGTGTGTGACTGTGTTAGTGTGTGTGTTAGTGTGTTTGTGAGTGAGTGTGTGAGTGTGTTAGTGTGTGTGTGTTAGTGTGTTTGTGAGTGAGTGTGTGAATGTGTTAGTATGTGTGTGTTAGTGTGTTTGTGAGTGAGTGTGTGAGTGTGTTAGTGTGTTTGTGTGTTAGTGTGTTTGTGAGTGAGTGTGTTAGTGAGTGTGTGTTAGTGTGTTTGTGAGTGAGTGTGTGAGTGTGTCAGTATGTGTGTTAGTGTGTTTGTGAGTGAGTGTGTGAGTGTGTTAGTATGTGTGTGTTAGTGTGTTTGTGAGTGAGTGTGTGAGTGTGTTAGTATGTGTGTGTTAGTGTGTTTGTGAGTGAGTGTGTGAGTGTGTTAGTATGTGTGTGTTAGTGTGTTTGTGAGTGAGTGTGTGAGTGTGTTAGTATGTGTGTGTTAGTGTGTTTGTGAGTGAGTGTGTGAGTGTGTTAGTGTGTGTGTGTGTTAGTGTGTTTGTGAGTGAGTGTGTGAGTGTGTTAGTGTGTTTGTGAGTGAGTGTGTGACTGTGTTAGTGTGTGTGTCAGTGTGTTTGTGAGTGAGTGTGTGAGTGTGTTAGTGTGTGTGTGTGTTAGTGTGTTTGTGAATGAGTGTGTGAGTGTGTTAGTATGTGTGTTAGTGTGTTTGTGAGTGAGTGTGTGAGTGTGTTAGTATGTGTGTGTTAGTGTGTTTGTGAGTGAGTGTGTGAGTGTGTTAGTATGTGTGTGTTAGTGTGTTTGTGAGTGAGTGTGTGAGTGTGTTAGTATGTGTGTGTTAGTGTGTTTGTGAGTGAGTGTGTGAGTGTGTTGGTATGTGTGTGTTAGTGTGTGTGTGTTAGTGTGTTTGTGAGTGAGTGTGTGAGTGTGTTAGTGTGTGTGTGTTAGTGTGTTTGTGAGTGAGTGTGTTAGCGTGTGTGTTAGTGTGTTTGTGTTAGTGTGTTTGTGAGTGAGTGCGTGAGTGTGTTAGTGTGTTTGTGAGTGAGTGTGTGAGTGTGTTAGTATGTGTGTGTTAGTGTGTTTGTGAGTGAGTGTGTGAGTGTGTTAGTATGTGTGTGTTAGTGTGTTTGTGAGTGAGTGTGTGAGTGTGTTAGTATGTGTGTGTTAGTGTGTTTGTGAGTGAGTGTGTGAGTGTGTTAGTATGTGTGTGTTAGTGTGTTTGTGAGTGAGTGTATGAGTGTGTTAGTGTGTGTGTGTTAGTGTGTTTGTGAGTGCGTGTGTGAGTGTGTTAGTATGTGTGTGTTAGTGTGTTTGTGAGTGAGTGTGTGTGTGTTAGTGTGTGTGTGTTAGTGAGTTTGTGAGTGAGTGTGTGAGTGTGTTAGTGTGTGTGTGTTAGTGTGTTTGTGAGTGAGTGTGTGAGTGTGTTAGTGTGTGTGTGTTAGTGTGTTTGTGAGTGAGTGTGTGAGTGTGTTAGTATGTGTGTGTTAGTGTGTTTGTGAGAGAGTGTGTGAGTGAGTTAGTGTGTTTGTGAGTGAGTGTGTGAGTGAGTGTGTGAGTGTGTCAGTGTGTTTGTGAGTGAGTGTGTGAGTGTGTTAGTATGTGTGTGTTAGTGTGTGTGTGAGTGAGTGTGTGTGTGTGTTAGTATGTGTGTGTTAGTGTGTTTGTGAATGAGTGTGTGAGTGTGTTAGTATGTGTGTGTTAGTGTGTTTGTGAGTGAGTGTGTGAGTGTGTTAGTGTGTGTGTGTGTTAGTGTGTTTGTGAGTGAGTGTGTGAGTGTGTTAGTGTGTGTGTTAGTGTGTGAGTGTGTTAGTGTGTGTGTGTTAGTGTGTGTGTGTTAGTGTGTTTGTGAGTGAGTGTGTGAGTGTGTTAGTGTGTGTGTGTTAGTGTGTTTGTGAGTGAGTGTGTGAATGTGTTAGTATGTGTGTGTTAGTATGTTTGTGAGTGAGTGTGTTAGTGTGTGTGTGTTAGTGTGTTTGTGAGTGAGTGTGTGAATGTGTTAGTATGTGTGTTAGTGTGTTTGTGAGTGAGTGTGTGAGTGTGTTAGTATGTGTGTGTTAGTGTGTTTGTGAGTGAGTGTGTGAGTGTGTTAGTATGTGTGTGTTAGTGTGTTTGTGAGTGAGTGTGTTAGTATGTGTGTGTTAGTGTGTTTGTGAGTGAGTGTGTGAGAGTGTTAGTTTGTGTGTGTTAGTATGTGTGTGTTAGTGTGTGTGTGTTAGTGTGTTTGTGAGTGAGTGTGTGAGTGTGTTAGTGTGTGTGTGTTAGTGTGTTTGTGAGTGAGTGTGTTAGTGTGTGTGTTAGTGTGTTTGTGAGTGAGTGTGTTAGTGTGTGTGTGTTAGTGTGTTTGTGAGTGAGTGTGTGAGTGTGTTAGTATGTGTGTGTTAGTGTGTTTGTGAGTGAGTGTGTGAGTGTGTTAGTATGTGTGTGTTAGTGTGTTTGTGAGTGAGTGTGTGAGTGTGTTAGTATGTGTGTGTTAGTGTGTTTGTGAGTGAGTGTGTGTGTGTTAGTGTGTGTGTGTTAGTGTGTTTGTGAGTGAGTGTGTGAGTGTGTTAGTGTGTGTGTGTTAGTGTGTTTGTGAGTGAGTGTGTGAGTGTGTTAGTGTGCGTGTGTTAGTGTGTTTGTGAGTGAGTGTGTGAGTGTGTTAGTATGTGTGTGTTAGTGTGTTTGTGAGTGAGTGTTTGAGTGAGTTAGTGTGTTTGTGAGTGAGTGTGTGAGTGAGTGTGTTAGTGTGTTTCTGAGTGAGTGTGTGAGTGTGTCAGTATGTGTGTGTTAGTGTGTTTGTGAGTGAGTGTGTGAGTGTGTTAGTATGTGTGTGTTAGTGTGTTTGTGAGTGAGTGTGTGAGTGTGTTAGTATGTGTGTGTTAGTGTGTTTGTGAGTGAGTGTGTGAGTGTGTTAGTATGTGTGTGTTAGTGTGTGTGTGTTAGTGTGTTTGTGAGTGAGTGTGTGAGTGTGTTAGTGTGTGTGTGTTAGTGTGTTTGTGAGTGAGTGTGTGAGTGTGTTAGTGTGTTTGTGAGTGTGTGTGTGTGTTAGTGTGTTTGTGAGTGAGTGTGTGAGTGTGTTAGTGTGTTTGTGTGTGAGTGTGTGAGCGAGTGTGTGAGTGTGTTAGTGTGTGTGTGTGTTAGTGTGTTTGTGAGTGAGTGTGTGAGTGTGTTAGTATGTGTGTGTTAGCGTGTTTGTGAGTGAGTGTGTGTGTGTTAGTGTGTTTGTGTGTGTGTGTTAGTGTGTTTGTGACTGAGTGTGTGAGTGTGTTTGTGTGTGAGTGTGTTAGTGTGTTTGTGAGTGAGTGTGTATGTGTTAGTGTGTTTGTGAGTGAGTGTGAGTGTGTTAGTGTGTTTGTGAGTGAGTGTGTGTGTGTGTTAGTGTGTTTGTGTGTGAGTGTGTGAGTTCGATAGTGTGTTTGTGAGTGAGTGTGTGAGTGAGTGTGTGAGTGTGTTAGTGTGTGTGTGTTAGTGTGTGTGTGTTAGTGTGTTTGTGAATGAGTATGTGAGTGTGTTTGTGAGTGAGTGTGTGTGTGTGTTCGTGTGTTTGTGAGTGAGTGTGTGAGTGAGTGAGTGTGTGAGTGAGTGTGTGAGTGTGCTAGTGTGAGTGTGTTAGTGTGTGTGTGTTAGTGTGTTTGTGAGTGAGTGTGTGAGTGTGTTGGTGTGTTTGTGAGTGAGTGTGTGAGTGTGTTAGTGTGTTTGTGAGTGAGTGTGTGAGTGTGTTAGCGTGTGTGTGTTTGTGTGTTTGTGAGTGAGTGTGTGAGTGTGTTAGTGTGTGAGTGTGTTAGTGAGTGTGTGAGTGTGTTAGTGTGTGTGTTAGTGTGTTTGTGAGTGAGTGTGTGAGTGAGTGTGTGAGTGTGTGAGTGAGTGTGTGAGTGAGTGTGTGAGTGTGTTAGTGTGTTTGTGAGTGAGTGTGTGAGTGAGTGTTTGAGTGAGTGTGTGAGTGTGTGAGTGAGTGTGTGAGTGAGTGAGTGAGTGTGTGAGTGTGTGAGTGTGTTAGTGTGAGTGTGTTAGTGTGTTTGTGAGTGAGTCTGTGAGTGTGTTAGTGTGTGTGTGTTAGTGTGTTTGTGAGTGAGTGTGTGAGTGTGTGTGTGTGTTAGTGTGTTTGTGAGTGAGTGTGTGAGTGTGTTAGTGTGTGTGTGTTAGTGTGTTTGTGAGTGAGTGTGTGAGTGTGTTAGTATGTGTGTGTTAGTGTGTTTGTGAGTGAGTGTGTTAGTGTGTGAGTGAGTGTGTGAGTGAGTGTGTGAGTGTGTGTGTGAGTGTGTGCTAGTGTGTTTGTGAGTGAGTGTGTGAGTGAGTGTGTGAGTGTGTGTTAGTGTGTTTGTGAGTGAGTGTGTGAGTGTGTGAGTGTGTGTTAGTGTGTTTGTGAGTGACTGTGTGAGTGTGTGTTAGTGTGTTTGTGAGTGAGTGTGTGTTAGTGTGTTTGTGAGTGAGTGTGTGAGTGTGTTAGTATGTGTGTGTTAGTGTGTTTGTGAGTGAGTGTGTGAGTGTGTGTTAGTGTGTTTGTGAGTGAGTGTGTGAGTGTGTTAGTGTGTGTGTGTTAGTGTCTTTGTGAGTGAGTGTGTGAGTGTGTGTTAGTGTGTTTGTGAGTGAGTGTGTGAGTGTGTGTTAGTGTGTTTGTGAGTGAGTGTGTGAATGTGTGTTAGTGAGTGTGTGAGTGAGTGTGTGAGTGTGTTAGTGTGTGTGTGTTAGTGAGTGTGTGAGTGAGTGTGTGTGTGTTAGTGTGTGTGTGTTAGTGTGTTTGTGAGTGAGTGTGTGAGTGTGTTAGTGTGTGTGTGTTAGTATGTTTGTGAGTGATTGTGCAGTAACTATCTACTTACATGTTTCATACTTTATAAAAATTCATTCCCGGGATGTGGGCGTCCCTGGTTAGACCAGCGTTTGTTGCCCATCCCTAATTGCCCCTCGGGTCGGTGGGGGTGAGCTGCCTTCTCGAACCGCTGCCGTCCCTGAGGTGTAGGTACACCCACTGTGCTGTTGGAGAGGGGGTTCCAGGATGTTGCCCCGGCGACAGTGAAGGAACAGCCGATATATTTCCCAGTCTGGGTGGGGAGTGACTCGGAGGGGAGCCTCCAGGTGGGGGGGGGTTCCCAGGTATCTGCTGCTCTTGTCCTTCTCGATGGAGGTGGGCGTGGGTTTGGAAGGTGCTGCCTGAGGAGCCTCGGTGAGTTGCTGCTGTGCATCTTGTAGATGGGACACACGGCTGACACTGTGCGTCGGTGGGGGGGGAGGGGGGGGGTCAGGAGGTGAGTTACTCTCCGCAGCATTCCCAGCTTCTGACCTGCCCTGTATGTTAATAAACTTTGCCTTTCGATTTGACAAATCTGGTTCAATAGTAATCCAACAATCCTGTTTATTGACGGATCTCGGCTGACATTAACGGGTGGACAGCAGACATTAGTCTGCAGAACCGGCTGGAGAAATCATTTCAATATCTGTTGTTAGCCAGGGAAGGGGAGCCAATGGGGGGAACTCGGTGAAAACAGTCAATATAAATTTCCCAGCATTCCCTTGTGGGCGCAGCATTGTCAGTCCTCGTCGCCATTTCCCTTACCTTGATGTTCAATTCCGGTCGATATAACGATGCCAGCGGGTACGTGCTTTGCTGAAGCATTTCCACCTCCACCTTTTTGTCCCTGGTGACCCAGAAGTGTTCCACACTGGTGTCCTTCTTGTTAAACTTGGCTTTCCAGGTACCTGTGCAGGCAAAAGGGGACGCGCATTCCTGCAGGAGCTGATTAGCCAGACCGTCGGGAGGCCTGGGGCCTACTCACCCTGAGGCTGGCCAGCTCCCTCGCTCCCAAACCGTGCCCGAATGCCCAGGGGTCCGGGCAGTTTCTACCCGCGTCAGGCCGCACCAGCCCCCCCGCCCCCCCCCCCACTCCCCCCCCCCCCCCCCACCCCCCGCTCTGGACCCGCCTTCAGCTCAACTCTTGCTTAATACTCGTTCAGGCCCCTTCGCCCCTGACAACTCCACCTTTCCAAAACCCTCCGGCAGCACTAACACATCCCACATTCTGGAAAACCTCAGGGTCCCTGACGGAGAGACTCCCTCTTTAAACAGGGTCCCTGACGGAGAGACTCCCTCTTTAAACAGGGTCCCGGACGGAGAGACTCCCTCTTTAAACAGGGTCCCTGACGGAGAGACTCCCTCTTTAAACAGGGTCCCTGACGGAGAGACTCCCTCTTCAAACAGGGTCCCTGACGGAGAGACTCCCTCTTTAAACAGGGTCCCTGACGGTGAGACTCCCTCGTCAAACAGGGTCCCTGACGGAGAGACTCCCTCTTTAAACAGGGTCCCTGACGGAGAGACTCCCTCTTTAAACAGGTTCCCTGACGGAGAGACTCCCTCTTTAAACAGGGTCCCTGACGGAGAGACTCCCTCTTTAAACAGGATCCCTGACGGGGAGACTCCCTCTTTAAACAGGGTCCCTGACAGAGAGACTCCCTCTTTAAACAGGATCCCTGACGGAGAGACTCCCTCTTTAAACAGGGTCCCTGACGGAGCGACTCCCTCTTTAAACAGGGTCCCTGACGGAACGACTCCCTCTTTAAATAGGGTCCCTGATGGAGTGACTCCCTCTTTAAACAGGGTCCCTGACGGAGAGACTCCCTCTTTAAACAGGGTCCCTGACGGAGAGACTCCCTCTTTAAACAGGGCCCCTGACGGAGAGACTCCGTCTTTAAACAGGGTCCCTGACGGAGAGACTCCCCTTTAAACAGGGTCCCTGACGGAGAGACTCCCTCTTTAAACAGGGTCCCTGACAGAGAGACTCCCTCTTCAAACAGGGTCCCTGACGGAGAGACTCCCTCTTTAAACAGGGCCCCTGACGGAGAGACTCCCTCTTTAAACACTGTCCCTGACGGAGAGACTCCCTCTTTAAACAGGGTCCCTGACAGAGAGACTCCCTCTTTAAACACTGTCCCTGACGGAGAGACTCCCTCTTTAAACAGGGTCCCTGACGGAGAGACTCCCTCTTTAAACAGGGTCCCTGACGGGGAGACTCCCTTTTTAAACAGGGTCCCTGACGGAGAGTCTCCCTCTTTAAACAGGGTCCCTGACGGAGTGACTCCCTTTTTAAACAGGGTCCCTGACGGAGAGAATCCCTCTTTAAACAGGGTCCCTGACGGAGAGACTCCCTCTTTAAACAGGGTCCCTGACGGAGCGACTCCCTCTTTAAACAGGGTCCTTGACGGAGAGACTCCCTCTTTAAACAGGGTCCTTGACGGAGAGACTCCCTCTTTAAACAGGATCCCTGACGGAGAGACTCCCTCTTTAAACAGGGTCCTTGACGGAGAGACTCCCTCTTTAAACAGGATCCCTGACGGAGAGACTCCCTCTTTAAACAGGGTCCTTGACGGAGAGACTCCCTCTTTAAACAGGGTCCCTGACGGTGAGACCTCCTCTTTAAACAGGGTCCCTGACGGAGAGACTCAGTCTTTAAACAGGGTCCATGACGGAGAGACTCCCTCTTTAAACAGGGTCCCTGACGGAGAGACTCCCTCTATAAACACTGTCCCTGACGGAGAGACTCCCTCTTTAAACACTGTCCCTGACGGAGAGACTCCCTCTTCAAATAGGGTCACTGACAGAGAGACTCCCTCTTTAAACAGGGTCCCTGACGGAGAGACACCCTCTTCAAACAGGGTCCCTGACGGAGTGACTCCCTTTTTAAACAGGGTCCCTGACGGAGAGTCTCCCTCTTTAAACAGGGTCCCTGACGGAGTGACTCCCTTTTTAAACAGGGTCCCTGACGGAGAGACTCCCTCTTTAAACAGGGTCCCTGACGGAGAGACTCCCTCTTTAAACAGGGTCCTTGACGGAGAGACTCCCTCTTTAAACAGGGTCCCTGACGGTGAGACCTCCTCTTTAAACAGGGTCCCTGACGGAGAGACTCAGTCTTTAAACAGGGTCCTTGACGGAGAGACTCCCTCTTTAAACAGGGTCCCTGACGGAGAGACTCCCTCTATAAACACTGTCCCTGACGGAGAGACTCTCTCTTTAAACACTGTCCCTGACGGAGAGACTCCCTCTTCAAATAGGGTCACTGACAGAGAGACTCCCTCTTTAAACAGGGTCCCTGACGGAGAGACTCCCTCTTTAAACAGGGTCCCTGACGGAGAGACTCCCTCTTTAAACAGGGTCCCTGACGTACAGACTCCCTCTTTAAACAGGGTCCCTGACGGAGAGACTCCCTCTTTAAACAGGGTCCCTGACGGGGAGACTCCCTCTTTAAACACTGTCCCTGACGGAACGACTCCTTCTTCTAACAGGGTCCCTGATGGAGCGACTCCCTCTTTAAACAGGGTCCCTGACGGAGAGACTCCCTCTTTAAACAGGGTCCCTGACGAAGAGACTCCCTCTTTAAACAGGGTCCCTGACGGAGAACTCCCTCTTTAAACAGGGTCCCTGACGAAGAGACTCCCTCTTTAAACAGGGTCCCCGACAGTGAGACTCCCTCTTTAAACAGGGTCCCTGACGGAGAGACTCCCTCTTTAAACAGGGTCCCTGACGGAGAGACTCCCGCTTCAAACAGGGTCCCTGACGGAGAGACTCCCTCTTTAAACAGGGTCCCTGACGGAGAGACTCCCTCTTCAAACAGGGTCCCTGACGGAGAGACTCCCTCTTTAAACAGGGTCCCTGACGGTGAGACTCCCTCGTCAAACAGGGTCCCTGACGGAGAGACTCCCTCTTTAAACAGGGTCCCTGACGGAGAGACTCCCTCTTTAAACAGGTTCCCTGACGGAGAGACTCCCTCTTTAAACAGGGTCCCTGACGGAGAGACTCCCTCTTTAAACAGGATCCCTGACGGGGAGACTCCCTCTTTAAACAGGGTCCCTGACAGAGAGACTCCCTCTTTAAACAGGATCCCTGACGGAGAGACTCCCTCTTTAAACAGGGTCCCTGACGGAGCGACTCTCTCTTTAAACAGGGTCCCTGACGGAACGACTCCCTCTTTAAACAGGGTCCCTGATGGAGAGACTCCCTCTTTAAACAGGGTCCCTGACGGAGAGACTCCCTCTTTAAACAGGGTCCCTGACGGAGAGACTCCCTCTTTAAACAGGGCCCCTGACGGAGAGACTCCGTCTTTAAACAGGGTCCCTGACGGAGAGACTCCCCTTTAAACAGGGTCCCTGACGGAGAGACTCCCTCTTTAAACAGGGTCCCTGACAGAGAGACTCCCTCTTCAAACAGGGTCCCTGACGGAGAGACTCCCTCTTTAAACAGGGCCCCTGACGGAGAGACTCCCTCTTTAAACAGGGCCCCTGACGGAGAGACTCCCTCTTTAAACAGGGTCCCTGACGGGGAGACTCCCTCTTTAAACAGGGTCCCTGACGGAGAGACTCCCCTTTAAACAGGGTCCCTGACGGAGAGACTCCCTCTTTAAACAGGGTCCCTGACGGAGAGACTCCCTCTTTAAACAGGGTCCCTGACGGAGAGACTCCCTCTTTAAACAGGGTCCTTGACGGAGAGACTCCCTCTTTAAACAGGGTCCCTGACGGAGTGACTCCCTTTTTAAACAGGGTCCCTGACGGAGAGTCTCCCTCTTTAAACAGGGTCCCTGACGGAGTGACTCCCTTTTTAAACAGGGTCCCTGACGGAGAGAATCCCTCTTTAAACAGGGTCCCTGACGGAGAGACTCCCTCTTTAAACAGGGTCCTTGACGGAGAGACTCCCTCTTTAAACAGGGTCCCTGACGGTGAGACCTCCTCTTTAAACAGGGTCCCTGACGGAGAGACTCAGTCTTTAAACAGGGTCCTTGACGGAGAGACTCCCTCTTTAAACAGGGTCCCTGACGGAGAGACTTCCTCTATAAACACTGTCCCTGACGGAGAGACTCCCTCTTTAAACACTGTCCCTGACGGAGAGACTCCCTCTTCAAATAGGGTCACTGACAGAGAGACTCCCTCTTTAAACAGGGTCCCTGACGGAGCGACTCCCTCTTTAAACAGGGTCCCTGACGGAGAGACTCCCTCTTTAAACAGGGTCCCTGACGGAGCGACTCCCTCTTTAAACAGGGTCCCTGACGGAGAGACTCCCTCTTTAAACAGGGTCCCTGACGGAGAGACTCCCTCTTTAAACAGGGTCCCTGATGGAGAGACTCCCTCTTTAAACAGGTCCCTGACTGAGAGACTCCCTCTTTAAACAGGGTCCCTGACGGAGAGACTCCCTCTTTAAACAGGGTCCCTGACGGAAAGACTCCATCTTTAAACAGGGTCCCTGACGGAGAGACTCCCTCTTTAAACAGGGTCCCTGACGGAGAACTCCCTCTTTAAACAGGGTCCCTGACGGAGAGACTCACTCTTTAAACAGGGTCCCCGACAGAGAGACTCCCTCTTTAAAAAGGGTCCCTGACGGAGTGACTCCCTCTTTAAACAGGCTCCCTGACAGAGAGACTCCCTCTTGAAACAGGGTCCCTGACGGAGAGACTCCCTCTTTAAACAGGGTCCCTGACGGAGAGACTCCCTCTTTAAACAGGGTCCCTGACGGAGAGACTCCCTCTTTAAACAGGGTCCCTGACGGAGAGACTCCCTCTTTAAACAGGGTCCCTGACGGAGAGACTCCCCTTTAAACAGGGTCCCTGACAGAGAGACACCCTCTTTAAACAGGGTCGCTGACGGAGAGACTCCCCTTTAAACAGGGTCCCTGACGGAGAGACTCCCTCTTTAAACAGGGTCCCTGACGGAGAGACTCCCCTTTAAACAGGGTCCCTGACAGAGAGACTCCCTCTTTAAACAGGTTCCCTGACGGAGAGACTCCCTCTTTAAACAGGGCCCCTGACGGAGAGACTCCCTCTTTAAACAGGGTCCCTGACGGAGAGACTCCCTCTTTAAACAGGGTCCCTGACGGAGAGACTCCCTCTTTACACAGGATCCCTGATGGAGAGACTCCCTCTTTAAACAGAGTCCCTGACAGGGAGACTCCCTCTTTAAACAGGGTCCCTGACGGAGAGACCCCCCTTTAAACAGGGTCCCTGACGGAGAGGCTCCCTCTTTAAACAGGGTCCCTGACGGAGAGACTCCCTCTTTAAACAGGGTCCCTGACGGAGAGACTCCCTCTTTAAACAGGGTCCCTAACGGAGAGACTCCCCTTTAAACAGGGTCCCTGACAGAGAGACTCCCTCTTTAAACAGGATCCCTGACGGAGAGACTCCCTCTTTAAACAGGCTCCTTGACGGAGAGACTCCCTCTTTAAACAGGATCCCTGACGGAGAGACTCCCTCTTTAAACAGGGTCCTTGACGGAGAGACTCCCTCTTTAAACAGGGTCCCTGACGGTGAGACCTCCTCTTTAAACAGGGTCCCTGACGGAGAGACTCAGTCTTTAAACAGGGTCCATGACGGAGAGACTCCCTCTTTAAACAGGGTCCCTGACGGAGAGACTCCCTCTATAAACACTGTCCCTGACGGAGAGACTCCCTCTTTAAACACTGTCCCTGACGGAGAGACTCCCTCTTTAAACAGGGTCACTGACAGAGAGACTCCCTCTTTAAACAGGGTCCCTGACGGAGAGACACCCTCTTCAAACAGGGTCCCTGACGGAGTGACTCCCTTTTTAAACAGGGTCCCTGACGGAGAGTCTCCCTCTTTAAACAGGGTCCCTGACGGAGTGACTCCCTTTTTAAACAGGGTCCCTGACGGAGAGAATCCCTCTTTAAACAGGGTCCCTGACGGAGAGACTCCCTCTTTAAACAGGGTCCCTGACGGAGAGACTCCCTCTTTAAACAGGGTCCCTGACGGAGAGACTCCCTCTTTAAACAGGGTCCCTGACGTACAGACTCCCTCTTTAAACAGGGTCCCTGACGGAGAGACTCCCTCTTTAAACAGGGTCCCTGACGGGGAGACTCCCTCTTTAAACACTGTCCCTGACGGAACGACTCCCTCTTCTAACAGGGTCCCTGATGGAGCGACTCCCTCTTTAAACAGGGTCCCTGACGGAGAGACTCCCTCTTTAAACAGGGTCCCTGACGAAGAGACTCCCTCTTTAAACAGGGTCCCTGACGGAGAACTCCCTCTTTAAACAGGGTCCCTGATGAAGAGACTCCCTCTTTAAACAGGGTCCCCGACAGTGAGACTCCCTCTTTAAACAGGGTCCCTGACGGAGAGACTCCCTCTTTAAACAGGGTCCCTGACGGAGAGACTCCCGCTTCAAACAGGGTCCCTGACGGAGAGACTCCCTCTTTAAACAGGGTCCCTGACGGAGAGACTCCCTCTTCAAACAGGGTCCCTGACGGAGAGACTCCCTCTTTAAACAGGGTCCCTGACGGTGAGACTCCCTCGTCAAACAGGGTCCCTGACGGAGAGACTCCCTCTTTAAACAGGGTCCCTGACGGAGAGACTCCCTCTTTAAACAGGTTCCCTGACGGAGAGACTCCCTCTTTAAACAGGGTCCCTGACGGAGAGACTCCCTCTTTAAACAGGATCCCTGATGGGGAGACTCCCTCTTTAAACAGGGTCCCTGACAGAGAGACTCCCTCTTTAAACAGGATCCCTGACGGAGAGACTCCCCTTTAAACAGGGTCCCTGACGGAGAGACTCCCTCTTTAAACAGGGTCCCTGACTGAGAGACTCCCTCTTCAAACAGGGTCCCTGACGGAGAGACTCCCTCTTTAAACAGGGCCCCTGACGGAGAGACTCCCTCTTTAAACAGGGCCCCTGACGGAGAGACTCCCTCTTTAAACAGGGTCCCTGACGGGGAGACTCCCTCTTTTAACAGGGTCCCTGACGGAGAGACTCCCCTTTAAACAGGGTCCCTGACGGAGAGACTCCCTCTTTAAACAGGGTCCCTGACGGAGAGACTCCCTCTTTAAACAGGGTCCCTGACGGAGAGACTCCCTCTTTAAACAGGGTCCTTGACGGAGAGACTCCCTCTTTAAACAGGGTCCCTGACGGAGTGACTCCCTTTTTAAACAGGGTCCCTGACGGAGAGTCTCCCTCTTTAAACAGGGTCCCTGACGGAGTGACTCCCTTTTTAAACAGGGTCCCTGACGGAGAGAATCCCTCTTTAAACAGGGTCCCTGACGGAGAGACTCCCTCTTTAAACAGGGTCCTTGACGGAGAGACTCCCTCTTTAAACAGGGTCCCTGACGGTGAGACCTCCTCTTTAAACAGGGTCCCTGACGGAGAGACTCAGTCTTTAAACAGGGTCCTTGACGGAGAGACTCCCTCTTTAAACAGGGTCCCTGACGGAGAGACTACTCTATAAACACTGTCCCTGACGGAGAGACTCCCTCTTTAAACACTGTCCCTGACGGAGAGACTCCCTCTTCAAATAGGGTCACTGACAGAGAGACTCCCTCTTTAAACAGGGTCCCTGACGGAGCGACTCCCTCTTTAAACAGGGTCCCTGACGGAGAGACTCCCTCTTTAAACAGGGTCCCTGACGGAGCGACTCCCTCTTTAAACAGGGTCCCTGACGGAGAGACTCCCTCTTTAAACAGGGTCCCTGACGGAGAGACTCCCTCTTTAAACAGGGTCCCTGATGGAGAGACTCCCTCTTTAAACAGGTCCCTGACTGAGAGACTCCCTCTTTAAACAGGGTCCCTGACGGAGAGACTCCCTCTTTAAACAGGGTCCCTGACGGAAAGACTCCATCTTTAAACAGGGTCCCTGACGGAGAGACTCCCTCTTTAAACAGGGTCCCTGACGGAGAACTCCCTCTTTAAACAGGGTCCCTGACGGAGAGACTCACTCTTTAAACAGGGTCCCCGACAGAGAGACTCCCTCTTTAAAAAGGGTCCCTGACGGAGTGACTCCCTCTTTAAACAGGCTCCCTGACAGAGAGACTCCCTCTTGAAACAGGGTCCCTGACGGAGAGACTCCCTCTTTAAACAGGGTCCCTGACGGAGAGACTCCCTCTTTAAACAGGGCCCCTGACGGAGAGACTCCGTCTTTAAACAGGGTCCCTGACGGAGAGACTCCCCTTTAAACAGGGTCCCTGACGGAGAGACTCCCTCTTTAAACAGGGTCCCTGACAGAGAGACTCCCTCTTCAAACAGGGTCCCTGACGGAGAGACTCCCTCTTTAAACAGGGCCCCTGACGGAGAGACTCCCTCTTTAAACAGGGCCCCTGACGGAGAGACTCCCTCTTTAAACAGGGTCCCTGACGGGGAGACTCCCTCTTTAAACAGGGTCCCTGACGGAGAGACTCCCCTTTAAACAGGGTCCCTGACGGAGAGACTCCCTCTTTAAACAGGGTCCCTGACGGAGAGACTCCCTCTTTAAACAGGGTCCCTGACGGAGAGACTCCCTCTTTAAACAGGGTCCTTGACGGAGAGACTCCCTCTTTAAACAGGGTCCCTGACGGAGTGACTCCCTTTTTAAACAGGGTCCCTGACGGAGAGTCTCCCTCTTTAAACAGGGTCCCTGACGGAGTGACTCCCTTTTTAAACAGGGTCCCTGACGGAGAGAATCCCTCTTTAAACAGGGTCCCTGACGGAGAGACTCCCTCTTTAAACAGGGTCCTTGACGGAGAGACTCCCTCTTTAAACAGGGTCCCTGACGGTGAGACCTCCTCTTTAAACAGGGTCCCTGACGGAGAGACTCAGTCTTTAAACAGGGTCCTTGACGGAGAGACTCCCTCTTTAAACAGGGTCCCTGACGGAGAGACTTCCTCTATAAACACTGTCCCTGACGGAGAGACTCCCTCTTTAAACACTGTCCCTGACGGAGAGACTCCCTCTTCAAATAGGGTCACTGACAGAGAGACTCCCTCTTTAAACAGGGTCCCTGACGGAGCGACTCCCTCTTTAAACAGGGTCCCTGACGGAGAGACTCCCTCTTTAAACAGGGTCCCTGACGGAGCGACTCCCTCTTTAAACAGGGTCCCTGACGGAGAGACTCCCTCTTTAAACAGGGTCCCTGACGGAGAGACTCCCTCTTTAAACAGGGTCCCTGATGGAGAGACTCCCTCTTTAAACAGGTCCCTGACTGAGAGACTCCCTCTTTAAACAGGGTCCCTGACGGAGAGACTCCCTCTTTAAACAGTGTCCCTGACGGAGAGACTCCCTCTTTAAACAGGGTCCCTGACGGAGAGACTCCCTCTTTAAACAGGGTCCCTGACGGAAAGACTCCATCTTTAAACAGGGTCCCTGACGGAGAGACTCCCTCTTTAAACAGGGTCCCTGACGGAGAACTCCCTCTTTAAACAGGGTCCCTGACGGAGAGACTCACTCTTTAAACAGGGTCCCCGACAGAGAGACTCCCTCTTTAAAAAGGGTCCCTGACGGAGTGACTCCCTCTTTAAACAGGCTCCCTGACAGAGAGACTCCCTCTTGAAACAGGGTCCCTGACGGAGAGACTCCCTCTTTAAACAGGGTCCCTGACGGAGAGACTCCCTCTTTAAACAGGGTCCCTGACGGAGAGACTCCCTCTTTAAACAGGGTCCCTGACGGAGAGACTCCCTCTTTAAACAGGGTCCCTGACGGAGAGACTCCCCTTTAAACAGGGTCCCTGACAGAGAGACACCCTCTTTAAACAGGGTCGCTGACGGAGAGACTCCCCTTTAAACAGGGTCCCTGACGGAGAGACTCCCTCTTTAAACAGGGTCCCTGACGGAGAGACTCCCCTTTAAACAGGGTCCCTGACAGAGAGACTCCCTCTTTAAACAGGTTCCCTGACGGAGAGACTCCCTCTTTAAACAGGGCCCCTGACGGAGAGACTCCCTCTTTAAACAGGGTCCCTGACGGAGAGACTCCCTCTTTAAACAGGGTCCCTGACGGAGAGACTCCCTCTTTACACAGGATCCCTGATGGAGAGACTCCCTCTTTAAACAGAGTCCCTGACAGGGAGACTCCCTCTTTAAACAGGGTCCCTGACGGAGAGACCCCCCTTTAAACAGGGTCCCTGACGGAGAGGCTCCCTCTTTAAACAGGGTCCCTGACGGAGAGACTCCCTCTTTAAACAGGGTCCCTGACGGAGAGACTCCCTCTTTAAACAGGGTCCCTAACGGAGAGACTCCCCTTTAAACAGGGTCCCTGACAGAGAGACTCCCTCTTTAAACAGGATCCCTGACGGAGAGACTCCCTCTTTAAACAGGCTCCTTGACGGAGAGACTCCCTCTTTAAACAGGATCCCTGACGGAGAGACTCCCTCTTTAAACAGGGTCCTTGACGGAGAGACTCCCTCTTTAAACAGGGTCCCTGACGGTGAGACCTCCTCTTTAAACAGGGTCCCTGACGGAGAGACTCAGTCTTTAAACAGGGTCCATGACGGAGAGACTCCCTCTTTAAACAGGGTCCCTGACGGAGAGACTCCCTCTATAAACACTGTCCCTGACGGAGAGACTCCCTCTTTAAACACTGTCCCTGACGGAGAGACTCCCTCTTTAAACAGGGTCACTGACAGAGAGACTCCCTCTTTAAACAGGGTCCCTGACGGAGAGACACCCTCTTCAAACAGGGTCCCTGACGGAGTGACTCCCTTTTTAAACAGGGTCCCTGACGGAGAGTCTCCCTCTTTAAACAGGGTCCCTGACGGAGTGACTCCCTTTTTAAACAGGGTCCCTGACGGAGAGAATCCCTCTTTAAACAGGGTCCCTGACGGAGAGACTCCCTCTTTAAACAGGGTCCCTGACGGAGAGACTCCCTCTTTAAACAGGGTCCCTGACGGAGAGACTCCCTCTTTAAACAGGGTCCCTGACGTACAGACTCCCTCTTTAAACAGGGTCCCTGACGGAGAGACTCCCTCTTTAAACAGGGTCCCTGACGGGGAGACTCCCTCTTTAAACACTGTCCCTGACGGAACGACTCCCTCTTCTAACAGGGTCCCTGATGGAGCGACTCCCTCTTTAAACAGGGTCCCTGACGGAGAGACTCCCTCTTTAAACAGGGTCCCTGACGAAGAGACTCCCTCTTTAAACAGGGTCCCTGACGGAGAACTCCCTCTTTAAACAGGGTCCCTGATGAAGAGACTCCCTCTTTAAACAGGGTCCCCGACAGTGAGACTCCCTCTTTAAACAGGGTCCCTGACGGAGAGACTCCCTCTTTAAACAGGGTCCCTGACGGAGAGACTCCCGCTTCAAACAGGGTCCCTGACGGAGGGACTCCCTCTTTAAACAGGGTCCCTGACGGAGAGACTCCCTCTTCAAACAGGGTCCCTGACGGAGAGACTCCCTCTTTAAACAGGGTCCCTGACGGTGAGACTCCCTCGTCAAACAGGGTCCCTGACGGAGAGACTCCCTCTTTAAACAGGGTCCCTGACGGAGAGACTCCCTCTTTAAACAGGTTCCCTGACGGAGAGACTCCCTCTTTAAACAGGGTCCCTGACGGAGAGACTCCCTCTTTAAACAGGATCCCTGATGGGGAGACTCCCTCTTTAAACAGGGTCCCTGACAGAGAGACTCCCTCTTTAAACAGGATCCCTGACGGAGAGACTCCCCTTTAAACAGGGTCCCTGACGGAGAGACTCCCTCTTTAAACAGGGTCCCTGACTGAGAGACTCCCTCTTCAAACAGGGTCCCTGACGGAGAGACTCCCTCTTTAAACAGGGCCCCTGACGGAGAGACTCCCTCTTTAAACAGGGCCCCTGACGGAGAGACTCCCTCTTTAAACAGGGTCCCTGACGGGGAGACTCCCTCTTTAAACAGGGTCCCTGACGGAGAGACTCCCCTTTAAACAGGGTCCCTGACGGAGAGACTCCCTCTTTAAACAGGGTCCCTGACGGAGAGACTCCCTCTTTAAACAGGGTCCCTGACGGAGAGACTCCCTCTTTAAACAGGGTCCTTGACGGAGAGACTCCCTCTTTAAACAGGGTCCCTGACGGAGTGACTCCCTTTTTAAACAGGGTCCCTGACGGAGAGTCTCCCTCTTTAAACAGGGTCCCTGACGGAGTGACTCCCTTTTTAAACAGGGTCCCTGACGGAGAGAATCCCTCTTTAAACAGGGTCCCTGACGGAGAGACTCCCTCTTTAAACAGGGTCCTTGACGGAGAGACTCCCTCTTTAAACAGGGTCCCTGACGGTGAGACCTCCTCTTTAAACAGGGTCCCTGACGGAGAGACTCAGTCTTTAAACAGGGTCCTTGACGGAGAGACTCCCTCTTTAAACAGGGTCCCTGACGGAGAGACTACTCTATAAACACTGTCCCTGACGGAGAGACTCCCTCTTTAAACACTGTCCCTGACGGAGAGACTCCCTCTTCAAATAGGGTCACTGACAGAGAGACTCCCTCTTTAAACAGGGTCCCTGACGGAGCGACTCCCTCTTTAAACAGGGTCCCTGACGGAGAGACTCCCTCTTTAAACAGGGTCCCTGACGGAGCGACTCCCTCTTTAAACAGGGTCCCTGACGGAGAGACTCCCTCTTTAAACAGGGTCCCTGACGGAGAGACTCCCTCTTTAAACAGGGTCCCTGATGGAGAGACTCCCTCTTTAAACAGGTCCCTGACTGAGAGACTCCCTCTTTAAACAGGGTCCCTGACGGAGAGACTCCCTCTTTAAACAGGGTCCCTGACGGAAAGACTCCATCTTTAAACAGGGTCCCTGACGGAGAGACTCCCTCTTTAAACAGGGTCCCTGACGGAGAACTCCCTCTTTAAACAGGGTCCCTGACGGAGAGACTCACTCTTTAAACAGGGTCCCCGACAGAGAGACTCCCTCTTTAAAAAGGGTCCCTGACGGAGTGACTCCCTCTTTAAACAGGCTCCCTGACAGAGAGACTCCCTCTTGAAACAGGGTCCCTGACGGAGAGACTCCCTCTTTAAACAGGGTCCCTGACGGAGAGACTCCCTCTTTAAACAGGGTCCCTGACGGAGAGACTCCCTCTTTAAACAGGGTCCCTGACGGAGAGACTCCCTCTTTAAACAGGGTCCCTGACGGAGAGACTCCCCTTTAAACAGGGTCCCTGACAGAGAGACACCCTCTTTAAACAGGGTCGCTGACGGAGAGACTCCCCTTTAAACAGGGTCCCTGACGGAGAGACTCCCTCTTTAAACAGGGTCCCTGACGGAGAGACTCCCCTTTAAACAGGTTCCCTGACGGAGAGACTCCTTCTTTAAACAGGGCCCCTGACGGAGAGACTCCCTCTTTAAACAGGGTCCCTGACGGAGAGACTCCCTCTTTAAACAGGGTCTCTGACGGAGAGACTCCCTCTTTACACAGGATCCCTGATGGAGAGACTCCCTCTTTAAACAGAGTCCCTGACAGGGAGACTCCCTCTTTAAACAGGGTCCCTGACGGAGAGACCCCCCTTTAAACAGGGTCCCTGACGGAGAGGCTCCCTCTTTAAACAGGGTCCCTGACGGAGAGACTCCCTCTTTAAACAGGGTCCCTGACGGAGAGACTCCCTCTTTAAACAGGGTCCCTAACGGAGAGACTCCCCTTTAAACAGGGTCCCTGCCAGAGAGACTCCCTCTTTAAACAGGTTCCCTGACGGAGAGACTCCCTCTTTAAACAGGGCCCCTGACGGAGAGACTCCCTCTTTAAACAGGGTCCCTGACGGAGAGACTCCCTCTTTAAACAGGGTCCCTGACGGAGAGACTCCCTCTTTACACAGGATCCCTGAAGGTAGAGACTCCCTCTTTAAACAGAGTCCCTGACAGGGAGACTCCCTCTTTAAACAGGGTGCCTGACGGAGAGACTCCCCTTTAAACAGGGTCCCTGACGGAGAGGCTCCCTCTTTAAACAGGGTCCCTGACGGAGAGACTCCCGCTTCAAACAGGGTCCCTGACGGAGAGACTCCCTCTTTAAACAGGGTCCCTGACGGAGAGACTCCCTCTTCAAACAGGGTCCCTGACGGAGAGACTCCCTCTTTAAACAGGGTCCCTGACGGTGAGACTCCCTCGTCAAACAGGGTCCCTGACGGAGAGACTCCCTCTTTAAACAGGGTCCCTGACGGAGAGACTCCCTCTTTAAACAGGTTCCCTGACGGAGAGACTCCCTCTTTAAACAGGGTCCCTGACAGAGAGACTCCCTCTTTAAACAGGATCCCTGACGGGGAGACTCCCTCTTTAAACAGGGTCCCTGACAGAGAGACTCCCTCTTTAAACAGGATCCCTGACGGAGAGACTCCCTCTTTAAACAGGGTCCCTGACGGAGCGACTCCCTCTTTAAACAGGGTCCCTGACGGAACGACTCCCTCTTTAAACAGGGTCCCTGATGGAGAGACTCCCTCTTTAAACAGGGTCCCTGACGGAGAGACTCCCTCTTTAAACAGGGTCCCTGACGGAGAGACTCCCTCTTTAAACAGGGCCCCTGACGGAGAGACTCCGTCTTTAAACAGGGTCCCTGACGGAGAGACTCCCCTTTAAACAGGGTCCCTGACGGAGAGACTCCCTCTTTAAACAGGGTCCCTGACAGAGAGACTCCCTCTTCAAACAGGGTCCCTGACGGAGAGACTCCCTCTTTAAACAGGGCCCCTGACGGAGAGACTCCCTCTTTAAACAGGGCCCCTGACGGAGAGACTCCCTCTTTAAACAGGGTCCCTGACGGGGAGACTCCCTCTTTAAACAGGGTCCCTGACGGAGAGACTCCCCTTTAAACAGGGTCCCTGACGGAGAGACTCCCTCTTTAAACAGGGTCCCTGACGGAGAGACTCCCTCTTTAAACAGGGTCCCTGACGGAGAGACTCCCTCTTTAAACAGGGTCCTTGACGGAGAGACTCCCTCTTTAAACAGGGTCCCTGACGGTGAGACCTCCTCTTTAAACAGGGTCCCTGACGGAGAGACTCAGTCTTTAAACAGGGTCCTTGACGGAGAGACTCCCTCTTTAAACAGGGTCCCTGACGGAGAGACTTCCTCTATAAACACTGTCCCTGACGGAGAGACTCCCTCTTTAAACACTGTCCCTGACGGAGAGACTCCCTCTTCAAATAGGGTCACTGACAGAGAGACTCCCTCTTTAAACAGGGTCCCTGACGGAGCGACTCCCTCTTTAAACAGGGTCCCTGACGGAGAGACTCCCTCTTTAAACAGGGTCCCTGACGGAGAGACTCCCTCTTTAAACAGGGTCCCTGATGGAGAGACTCCCTCTTTAAACAGGTCCCTGACTGAGAGACTCCCTCTTTAAACAGGGTCCCTGACGGAGAGACTCCCTCTTTAAACAGGGTCCCTGACGGAAAGACTCCATCTTTAAACAGGGTCCCTGACGGAGAGACTCCCTCTTTAAACAGGGTCCCTGACGGAGAACTCCCTCTTTAAACAGGGTCCCTGACGGAGAGACTCACTCTTTAAACAGGGTCCCCGACAGAGAGACTCCCTCTTTAAAAAGGGTCCCTGACGGAGTGACTCCCTCTTTAAACAGGCTCCCTGACAGAGAGACTCCCTCTTTAAACACTGTCCCTGACGGAGAGACCCCCTCTTGAAACAGGGTCGCTGACGGAGAGACTCCCCTTTAAACAGGGTCCCTGACGGAGAGACTCCCTCTTTAAACAGGGTCCCTGACGGAGAGACTCCCCTTTAAACAGGGTCCCTGACAGAGAGACTCCCTCTTTAAACAGGTTCCCTGACGGAGAGACTCCCTCTTTAAACAGGGCCCCTGACGGAGAGACTCCCTCTTTAAACAGGGTCCCTGACGGAGAGACTCCCTCTTTACACAGGATCCCTGATGGAGAGACTCCCTCTTTAAACAGAGTCCCTGACAGGGAGACTCCCTCTTTAAACAGGGTCCCTGACGGAGAGACCCCCCTTTAAACAGGGTCCCTGACGGAGAGGCTCCCTCTTTAAACAGGGTCCCTGACGGAGAGACTCCCTCTTTAAACAGGGTCCCTGACGGAGAGACTCCCTCTTTAAACAGGGTCCCTAACGGAGAGACTCCCCTTTAAACAGGGTCCCTGACAGAGAGACTCCCTCTTTAAACAGGGTCCCTGACGGAGAGACTCCCTCTTTAAACAGGGCCCCTGACGGAGAGACTCCCTCTTTAAACAGGGTCCCTGACGGAGAGACTCCCTCTTTAAACAGGGTCCCTGACGGAGAGACTCCCTCTTTACACAGGATCCCTGAAGGTAGAGACTCCCTCTTTAAACAGAGTCCCTGACAGGGAGACTCCCTCTTTAAACAGGGTCCCTGACGGAGAGACTCCCCTTTAAACAGGGTCCCTGACGGAGAGGCTCCCTCTTTAAACAGGGTCCCTGACGGAGAGACTCCCTCTTTAAACAGGGTCCCTGACGGAGAGACTCCCTCTTTAAACAGGGTCCCTGACGGAGAGACTCCCTCTGTAAACAGGGTCCCTGACGGCGAGACTCCCTCTTTAAACAGTGTCCCTGACGGAGAGACTCCCTCTTTAAACAGAGTCCCTGACGGAGAGGCTCCCTCTTTAAACAGGATCCCTGACGGAGAGACTCCCTCTTTAAACAGGGTCCCTGACGGAGAGACTCCCTCTTTCAACAGGGTCCCTGACAGGGAGGCTCCCTCTTTAAACAGGGACCCTGACAGAGAGACTCCCTCTTTACGCAGGATCCCTGATGGAGAGACTCCCTCTTTAAACAGAGTCCCTGACGGAGAGACTCCCTCTTTAAACAGGGACCCTGACAGACAGACTCCCTCTTTACGCAGGATCCCTGATGGAGAGACTCCCTCTTTAAACAGGGTCCCTGACGGAGAGACTCAGTCTTCAAACAGGTTCCCTGACGGAGAGACTCCCTCTTTAAACAGGGTCCCTGACGGAGAGATTCCCTCTTTAAACAGGGTCCCGGACAGAGAGACTCCCTCTTTAAACAGGGTCCCTGACGGAGCGACTCCCTTTTTAAACAGGGTCCCTGACGGAGAGACTCCCTCTTTAAACAGGGTCCCTGACGGAGAGACTCCCTCTTTAAACAGGGTCCCTGACGGAGAGACTCCCTCTTTAAACAGGATCCCTGACGGAGAGACTCCCTCTTTAAACAGGGTCCCTGACGGAGAGCTCCCTCTTTAAACAGGGTCCTTGACGGAGAGGCTCCCTCTTTAAACAGGGTCCCAGACGGTGAGTCCTCCTCTTTAAACAGGGTCCCTGACGGAGAGACTCAGTCTTTAAACTCGGTCCTTGACGGAGAGACTCCCTCTTTAAACAGGGTCCCTGACGGAGAGACTCCCTCTATAAACACTGTCCGTGACGGAGAGACTCCCTCTTTAAACAGGGTCCCTGACGGAGAGACTCCCTCTTTAAACAGGGTCCCTGACGGAGAGACTCCCTCTATAAACACTGTCCGTGACGGAGAGACTCCCTCTTTAAACAGGGTCCCTGACGGAGAGACTCCCTCTTTAAACAGGGTCCCTGACGGAGCAACTCCCTCTTTGAACAGGGTCCTTGAAGGAGAGACTCCATCTTTAAACAGGGTCCCTGACGGAGAGACTCCCTCTTTAAACAGGGTCCCTGACGGAGAGACTCCCTCTTTAAACAGGGTCCCTGACAGAGACTCCCTCTTTAAACACTGTCCCTGACGGAGAGACTCCCTCTTTAAACAGGGTCCCTGACTGAGAGACTCCCTCTTTAAACACTGTCCCTGACGGAGAGACTCCCTCTTTAAACTGGGTCCATGACGGTGAGACTCCCTCTTTAAACAGGGTCCCTGACGGAGAGACTCCCTCTTTAAACAGGGTCCCTGACGGAGAGACTCCCTCTTTAAACAGGGTCCCTGACGGAGAGACTCCCTCTTTAAACAGGGTCCCTGACGGAGCGACTCCCTCTTTAAACAGGGTCCCTGACGGAGAGACTCCCTCTTTAAACAGGGTCCCTGACGGAGAGACTCCCTCTTTAAACAGGGTCCCTGACGGAGAGACTCCCTCTTTAAACAGGGTCCCTGACGGAGAGACTCACTCTTTAAACACTGTCCCTGATGGAGAGACTCCCTCCTTAAACAGGGTCCCTGACGGAGAGACTCCCTCTTTAAACAGGGTCCCTGACGGAGCGACTCCCTCTTTAAACAGGGTCCCTGACAGAGAGACTCCCTCTTTAAACAGGGTCCCTGACGGAGCGACTCCCTCTTTAAACAGGGTCCCTGACGGAGAGACTCCCTCTTTAAACAGGGTCCCTGATGGAGAGACTCCCTCTTTAAACAGGGTCCCTGACGGAGAGGCTCCCTCTTTAAACACGGTCCCTGACGGAGAGACTCCCTCTTTAAACAGGGTCCCTGACGGAGAGGCTCCCTCTTTAAACACGGTCCCTGACGGAGAGACTCCATCTTTAAACAGGGGCCCTGACGGAGAGACTCCCTCTTTAAACAGGGTCCCTGACGGAGAGACTCCCTCTTAAAACACTGTCCCTGACGGAGATACTCCCCTTTAAACAGGGTTCCTGACGGTGAGACTCCCTCTTTAAACAGGGTCCCTGACGGAGAGACTCCCTCTTTAAACAGGGTCCCTGACGGAGAGACGCACTCTTTAAACACTGTCCCTGACGGAGAGACTCCCTCTTTAAACAGGGTCCCTGACGGAGAGACTCCCTCTTTAAACACTGTCCCTGACGGAGAGACTCCCTCTTTAAACAGGGTCCCTGACGGTGAGACTCCCTCGTCAAACAGGGTCCCTGACGGAGAGACTCCCTCTTTAAACAGGGTCCCTGACGGAGAGACTCCCTCTTTAAACAGGTTCCCTGACGGAGAGACTCCCTCTTTAAACAGGGTCCCTGACGGAGAGACTCCCTCTTTAAACAGGATCCCTGACGGGGAGACTCCCTCTTTAAACAGGGTCCCTGACAGAGAGACTCCCTCTTTAAACAGGATCCCTGACAGAGAGACTCCCTCTTTAAACAGGGTCCCTGACGGAGCGACTCCCTCTTTAAACAGGGTCCCTGACGGAACGACTCCCTCTTTAAACAGGGTCCCTGATGGAGAGACTCCCTCTTTAAACAGGGTCCCTGACGGAGAGACTCCCTCTTTAAACAGGGTCCCTGACGGAGAGACTCCCTCTTTAAACAGGGCCCCTGACGGAGAGACTCCGTCTTTAAACAGGGTCCCTGACGGAGAGACTCCCCTTTAAACAGGGTCCCTGACGGAGAGACTCCCTCTTTAAACAGGGTCCCTGACAGAGAGACTCCCTCTTCAAACAGGGTCCCTGACGGAGAGACTCCCTCTTTAAACAGGGCCCCTGACGGAGAGACTCCCTCTTTAAACAGGGCCCCTGACGGAGAGACTCCCTCTTTAAACAGGGTCCCTGACGGGGAGACTCCCTCTTTAAACAGGGTCCCTGACGGAGAGACTCCCCTTTAAACAGGGTCCCTGACGGAGAGACTCCCTCTTTAAACAGGGTCCCTGACGGAGAGACTCCCTCTTTAAACAGGGTCCCTGACGGAGAGACTCCCTCTTTAAACAGGGTCCTTGACGGAGAGACTCCCTCTTTAAACAGGGTCCCTGACGGAGTGACTCCCTTTTTAAACAGGGTCCCTGACGGAGAGTCTCCCTCTTTAAACAGGGTCCCTGACGGAGTGACTCCCTTTTTAAACAGGGTCCCTGACGGAGAGAATCCCTCTTTAAACAGGGTCCCTGACGGAGAGACTCCCTCTTTAAACAGGGTCCTTGACGGAGAGACTCCCTCTTTAAACAGGGTCCCTGACGGAGAGACTCAGTCTTTAAACAGGGTCCCTGACGGAGAGACTCAGTCTTTAAACAGGGTCCTTGACGGAGAGACTCCCTCTTTAAACAGGGTCCCTGACGGAGAGACTTCCTCTATAAACACTGTCCCTGACGGAGAGACTCCCTCTTTAAACACTGTCCCTGACGGAGAGACTCCCTCTTCAAATAGGGTCACTGACAGAGAGACTCCCTCTTTAAACAGGGTCCCTGACGGAGCGACTCCCTCTTTAAACAGGGTCCCTGACGGAGAGACTCCCTCTTTAAACAGGGTCCCTGACGGAGAGACTCCCTCTTTAAACAGGGTCCCTGATGGAGAGACTCCCTCTTTAAACAGGTCCCTGACTGAGAGACTCCCTCTTTAAACAGGGTCCCTGACGGAGAGACTCCCTCTTTAAACAGGGTCCCTGACGGAAAGACTCCATCTTTAAACAGGGTCCCTGACGGAGAGACTCCCTCTTTAAACAGGGTCCCTGACGGAGAACTCCCTCTTTAACAGGGTCCCTGACGGAGAGACTCACTCTTTAAACAGGGTCCCCGACAGAGAGACTCCCTCTTTAAACAGGGTCCCTGACGGAGAACTCCCTCTTTAACAGGGTCCCTGACGGAGAGACTCCCTCTTTAAACAGGGTCCCTGACGGAGAGACTCCCTCTTTAAAAAGGGTCCCTGACGGAGTGACTCCCTCTTTAAACAGGCTCCCTGACAGAGAGACTCCCTCTTGAAACAGGGTCCCTGACGGAGAGACTCCCTCTTTAAACAGGGTCCCTGACGGAGAGACTCCCTCTTTAAACAGGGTCCCTGACGGAGAGACTCCCTCTTTAAACAGGGTCCCTGACGGAGAGACTCCCTCTTTAAACAGGGTCCCTGACGGAGAGACTCCCCTTTAAACAGGGTCCCTGACAGAGAGACACCCTCTTTAAACAGGGTCGCTGACGGAGAGACTCCCCTTTAAACAGGGTCCCTGACGGAGAGACTCCCTCTTTAAACAGGGTCCCTGACGGAGAGACTCCCCTTTAAACAGGGTCCCTGACAGACAGACTCCCTCTTTACGCAGGATCCCTGATGGAGAGACTCCCTCTTTAAACAGGGTCCCTGACGGAGAGACTCAGTCTTCAAACAGGTTCCCTGACGGAGAGACTCCCTCTTTAAACAGGGTCCCTGACGGAGTGATTCCCTCTTTAAACAGGGTCCCGGACAGAGAGACTCCCTCTTTAAACAGGGTCCCTGACGGAGCGACTCCCTTTTTAAACAGGGTCCCTGACGGAGAGACTCCCTCTTTAAACAGGGTCCCTGACGGAGAGACTCCCTCTTTAAACAGGGTCCCTGACGGAGAGACTCCCTCTTTAAACAGGATCCCTGACGGAGAGACTCCCTCTTTAAACAGGGTCCCTGACGGAGAGCTCCCTCTTTAAACAGGGTCCTTGACGGAGAGGCTCCCTCTTTAAACAGGGTCCCAGACGGTGAGTCCTCCTCTTTAAACAGGGTCCCTGACGGAGAGACTCCCTCTATAAACACTGTCCGTGACGGAGAGACTCCCTCTTTAAACAGGGTCCCTGACGGAGAGACTCCCTCTTTAAACAGGGTCCCTGACGGAGCGACTCCCTCTTTAAACAGGGTCCCTGACGGAGAGACTCCCTCTTTAAACAGGGTCCCTGACGGAGAGACTCCCTCTTTAAACAGGGTCCCTGACGGAGAGACTCCCTCTTTAAACAGGGTCCCTGACGGAGAGACTCCCTCTTTAAATAGGGTCCCTGACGGAGAGACTCCCTCTATAAACACTGTCCCTGACGGAGAGACTCCCTCTTTAAACAGGGTCCCTGACGGAGAGACTCCCTCTTTAAACAGGGTCCCTGACGGAGAGACTCCCTCTTTAAACAGGGTCCCTGACGGAGAGACTCCCTCTTTAAACAGGGTCCCTGACTGAGAGACTCCCTCTTTAAACAGGGTCCCTGACGGAGAGACTCCCTCTTTAAACAGGGTCCCTGACGGAGAGACTCCCTCTTTAAACAGGGTCCCTGACAGAGAGACTCCCTCTTTAAACAGGGTCCCTGACGGAGAGACTCCCTCTTTAAACAGGGTCCCTGACGGAGAGACTCCCTCTTTAAATAGGGTCCCTGACGGAGAGACTCCCTCTATAAACACTGTCCCTGACGGAGAGACTCCCTCTTTAAACAGGGTCCCTGACGGAGAGACTCCCTCTTTAAACAGGGTCCCTGACGGAGAGACTCCCTCTTTAAATAGGGTCCCTGACGGAGAGACTCCCTCTATAAACACTGTCCCTGACGGAGAGACTCCCTCTTTAAACAGGGTCCCTGACGGAGAGACTCCCTCTTTAAACAGGGTCCCTGACGGAGAGACTCCCTCTTTAAACAGGGTCCCTGACGGAGAGGCTCCCTCTTTAAACAGGGTCCCTGACGGAGAGACTCCCTCTTTAAACAGGGTCCCTGACGGAGAGACTCCCTCTTTAAACAGGGTCCCTGACGGAGCGACTCCCTCTTTAAACAGGGTCCCTGACGGAGAGACTCCCTCTTTAAACAGGGTCCCTGACGGAGAGACTCCCTCTTTAAATAGGGTCCCTGACGGAGAGACTCCCTCTATAAACACTGTCCCTGACGGAGAGACTCCCTCTTTAAACAGGGTCCCTGACAGAGAGACTCCCTCTTTAAACAGGGTCCCTGACGGAGCGACTCCCTCTTTAAACAGGGTCCCTGACGGAGAGACTCCCTCTTTAAACAGGGTCCCTGATGGAGAGACTCCCTCTTTAAACAGGGTCCCTGACGGAGAGGCTCCCTCTTTAAACACGGTCCCTGACGGAGAGACTCCCTCTTTAAACAGGGTCCCTGACGGAGAGGCTCCCTCTTTAAACACGGTCCCTGACGGAGAGACTCCCTCTTTAAACAGGGGCCCTGACGGAGAGACTCCCTCTTTAAACAGGGTCCCTGACGGAGAGACTCCCTCTTAAAACCCTGTCCCTGACGGAGATACTCCCCTTTAAACAGGGTTCCTGACGGTGAGACTCCCTCTTTAAACAGGGTCCCTGACGGAGAGACTCCCTCTTTAAACAGGGTCCCTGACGGAGAGACTCCCTCTTTAAACAGGGTCCCTGATGGAGAGACTCCCTCTTTAAACAGGGTCCCTGACGGAGAGGCTCCCTCTTTAAACACGGTCCCTGACGGAGAGACTCCCTCTTTAAACAGGGTCCCTGACGGAGAGGCTCCCTCTTTAAACACGGTCCCTGACGGAGAGACTCCCTCTTTAAACAGGGGCCCTGACGGAGAGACTCCCTCTTTAAACAGGGTCCCTGACGGAGAGACTCCCTCTTAAAACCCTGTCCCTGACGGAGATACTCCCCTTTAAACAGGGTTCCTGACGGTGAGACTCCCTCTTTAAACAGGGTCCCTGACGGAGAGACTCCCTCTTTAAACACTGTCCCTGACGGAGAGACTCCCTCTTTAAACAGGGTCCCTGACGGAGAGACTCCCTCTTTAAACACTGTCCCTGACGGAGAGATTCCCTCTTTAAACACTGTCCCTGACGGAGAGACTCCCTCTTTAAACACTGACCCTGACGGAGAGACTCCCTCTTTAAACAGTGTCCCTGACGGAGAGACTCCCTCTTTAAACAGGGTCCCTGACGGAGAGACTCCCTCTTTAAACACTGTCCCTGACGGAGAGACGCCCTCTTTAAACAGGGTGCCTAACGGAGAGATATTGAAAAAGCCGCTCACCGTTAAAGTAGACGGCGTTTAACAGCATCAGGATGGTTTCGTCAGCGACCTGATCGACCAGGTTGGTAATCTTCCCGCCCGTCTCCTCCGCGACCCAGGAATTTATCGTCCTCACGTTCTCGCTCGCGTTCGCGATCAGCGGGACCGGCTCGTTGCCATAGAACTGCCATGAACGCTTCAGGAAGGGTTTTTGGAGACACATGCCTGAATGCAGACGGGAACAAAGGAGGGAGGGAGGTAGAAAGAGATCCAGACAGAGAGAAGGAGAAGAAGAGAGGGGGAAAGAGACAGAGTGAGTGAGGGAAGGAGAAAGAGAGGGAGAGAGATAAAGAGGAAGAGGGGGAGCGAGAAAGAGAGGGGGAGAGACAGAGAGAGGGGGAGGGAGGGAGAGAGAAAGGGAGAGTGACAGAGAGAAGGAGGGAGAGGGCAAGGCAGAGAGGGAGGAGGGAGGGAATGAGAGAGAGGGAGAGAGAGAGAGGAAAAGAAAGAAAGAGAAAGGAGAAAGACAGAGAGAGGGGGAGAGAGAGAGAGAAAGAGAAAGAGTGGGATTGAGAAAGAGAGAGAGAAAGAGAAAGAGTGGGATTGAGAAAGAGAGAGAGAGGGAAGGGGGGAAGAGAATAAAAGAGAGAGAGAGCAAAGGTCAGTCAGAGGTTGACATTCAACCCTGATCAATCTCTGGTGCCCTCCCTAGCTGCTTCCATCACTCTCCTGACTGTTGTGTTGGGTGCTCTGGATCCGTGGAACACATACAGGCCAACAACACTTAAAATAGTGCAACGCTATTTTATTAAGTCAGAAACTGTTGAACATACTTTCACTGTGGGTTAACACGATGTTAGATTAAACTAAAGACCTATGCCTGTCCGAACCAGTCGATGCACTCAGCACTTGGTGAAAATCTGTGCTGCAGGCTGTGAGCTCTGTCCGACTAGGAGGCTGCAGCTCGAATGAGCGGGAAAACTGATGCCCCCTGTCTTTATAGTGAGTGTGCTCTAACTGGTGATTGGCTGCGGTGTTGTGTGTGTTGATTGGTCTTGCTGTGTGTCCATCAGTGTGTGTGTCTGCACCATGATATACTGGTGTATATTATGACATCCCCCCCTTTTATAAAAGAATGTACCTGCGTGGCAATAAATAATGTATGGTGAGAATGTTCCCAACTACGTGCAGGGTGTGAGAGACATATTTACAGGACTATGTCCATGAGAAGTAAGCTATTTACATGGAAGGTGCCTGGTGCAGAGAAGCAGTATGCAACAAGAATAACGAGATCAACACTATATACAAACCAGGGAAACGATCAAACAAAGCAACTAAACAATTCACAGAGTCTATAAGTTCGCAAAGTTCATAAATTTAGTCACTGAGGTGGGCGACGGATTCTGGTCGACCGCCTCAAGGGTGGGTCGGGAGCCGCCGGTTCAGGAGAGGGCTGGACTGCGTCAGAGTCAGGGGATGCAGAGTGACAGGGATCTCTGCATAGTCCATGGCAGGGTCAGCAGGAGGGAGAGGCGACAGTGGAGGATCACGCAGCGAGTGTGGAACGAGACGAAGGGCACGTCAATTGCGGCGCAGAATAGAGCCATCCGGTAGCCGAACCAGGAACGAGCGGGGGGCCACCTGCCGAAGAACCACAGCGTTTGCAAACCAGCCACCATCCGGAAGATGGACGCGGACGTTGTCATCTGGAGCCAGAGCAGGGAGATCAGCTGCACGGGAGCCATGAGCCGCCTTGTGCTGTGCACGAGACAGCTGCATCCGGCGAAGGACCGGAACGTGGTCGAGGTCTGGGACATGGATGGACGGCACCGTCGTCCTCAGGGTGCGACCCATGAGCAGCTGGGCTGGCGACAGGCCAGTGGACAGCGGGGCGGAGCGATAGGCCAGCAGGGCGAGGTAGAAATCGGACCCAGCATCGGCAGCCTTGCAGAGGAGCCGTTTGACTATGTGGATGCCCTTCTCCGCTTTGCCGTTGGATTGGGGGTACAGGGGACTGGGCGTCACATGGGCAAAATTGTACCGCCTGGCAAAGTTGGACCATTCCTGGCTGGCGAAGCAGGGGCCATTGTCCGACATAACCGTGAGCGGGATGCCGTGTCGAGCAAAGGTGTCCTTACAGGCACGGATGACTGCAGACGAGGTGATGTCGTGCAACCGTATCACCTCCGGGTAATTGAAATAGTAGTCCACGATCAGGACATAGTCTCTACCCAGCGCGTGGAACAGGTCGATGCCCACCTTGGTCCAAGGGGACGTGACCAACTCATGGGGCTGTAGGGTCTCACGTGGTTGGGCTGGCTGGAAGCGCTGACAAGTGGGACAGTTGAGCATTGTGTTGGCTATGTCCTCATTAACGCCGGGCCAGTACACTGCCTCTCGGGCCCGTCGGCAGCACTTTTCCACGCCCAGGTGGCCCTCGTGTAGCTGTTCCAGGACGAGCTGGCGCATGCTATGCGGGGTGACAATGCGGTCCAGTTTTAAAAGAACCCCGTCTACTACCGCCAGATCATCTCTGACATTATAGAACTGAGGCATTGGCCCTTGAGCCACCCGTCCGTTAGGTGACGCATGACACGCTGTAGCAAGGGGTCAGCCGCCATCTCGCGGCGAATTTGAACGAGGCGTTCATCCGTGGCAGGTAGATTGGAGACCGCGAAGGCCACATGGGCATCAACCTGGCAGACAAATCCCACTAGGCCACACGGAGTGTTGACTGCCCTGGAGAGAGCGTCAGCAATGATGAGGTCTTTGCCCGGGGTGTATACCAGCTGGAAGTCGTATCGCCGGAGCTTGAGAAGAATACGCTGGAGGCGAGGCGTCATGTCGTTCAAGTCTTTCTGGATTATATTGACCAGCGGGCGATGGTCGGTCTCGACGGTGAATTGAACAAGTCCGTAGACATAATCGTGAAACTTAACCACACCGGTCAGAAGGTCCAGGCACTCCTTTTCTATCTGCACGTAGCGCTGCTCCGTGGGGGTCATCGCACGTGACGCATATGCAACGGGGGCCCATGATGAGGCCTCATCGCGTTGCAGGAGCACTGCCCCAATGCCGGATTGGCTGGCATCGGTTGAAATTTTGGTCTCCTTTGCTGGATCAAGGAAAGCTAAGACCGGGGCCGTGGTGAGTTTGGTTTTGAGTTCTCTCCATTCGCGCTCGTGGGCAGGGAGCCACTGGAAGTCTGTCGTCTTCCTGACCAGGTTCCTGAGAGCCGTGGTATGAGAGGCGAGGTTAGGGATGAACTTCCCTAAAAAATTGACCATGCCCAGAAATCGGAGGACCGCCTGCTTGTCCTCTGGTGTTTTCAAGGCTGTGATAGCAGCTACCTTGTCCGCATCCGGCCGCACACCCAACTGGGAGATGTGGTCCCCGAGGAACTTGAGTTCCGTCTGACCAAAAGAGCATTTGGCCTGTTGAGGCGGAGGCCATGCTCATGTATACGTCTGAATACGCGCTGGAGGCGACTAACGTGTTCCTGCGGGGTGGTGGACCAAATGATTATGTCGTCGACATCGACGCGAACACCTTCAATGTCTTCCATCATTTGTTCCATAATCCTATGGAACACTTCTGAAGCAGATATGATCCCAAACGGCATCCTGCTGTAACAATATCTTCCAAAGGGGGTGTTAAATGTGCAAAGTTTCCTGCTGGATTTATCGAGCTGGGTTTGCCAGAATCCTTTTGAGGCGTCGAGTTTGGTGAAGAGCTTGGCGGGAGCCATCTCGCATGTGAGCTCTTCCCGCTAAAGGAATTGGATGATGCTCCCTCATCATATTGCGATTTAGATCCTTGGGATCAATGCAAATTCTTAATTCGCCGGAAGGCTTTTTTACACATCCCATGGAACTGACCCAGTCGGTCGGTTCCGTGACTCTGGAGATCACTCCTTGGTCCTGGAGGTCCTGCAGCTGCTGCTTGAGGCGGTCCTTAAGGGGTGCTGGGACCCTGCGAGGTGCGTGCACCACAGGCGTGGCATTCTGTTTCAATAAAATCTTGTAGGTGTACGGGAGCGCAACCATGCCCGCGAAGACGTCGCGGTACTGGTTGATGATGGCGTTGAGCTGCGCCCTGAAGTCAGTGTCCTGAAAGGCAGACGCGTCAGCAGGAGAGAGAGAGTGAACTCTCTGAACTAGGTTCAACAGCTTGCATGCCTGCGCGCCGAGCAGGGAGGCTTTCGAGGAGCCCACGATTTCAAAGGGACGGATGGCTTTGCGTGACCTGTGCGTCACTTCGAGCTGACACGAGCCGCTGGCAGCAATGGCATTGCCGTTATAATCTAATAGCTGGCAGGCTGATGGGAGGGTGGCTGGTTTGACACAAAGGCTTTGGAGGTCAGACAATGAGACTGGCGGAGGCACCAGTGTCCAGGCGGAATCGTATTTGGGACCGGTTGACCGTCAGGGTGGCACACCACTCATCGTCTGGATCGATGCTGTATACCGATAGAGGCTGGATTCTTTGCTTCGGGGACACCCTGTTTTTTGTAACGATACCGACTCGAAAAGGCGCCTTCGGGTCCTCGGTGTCAGTGTTGGGTAGCAGGTCCGCATCGGGCTCGGTGACCATGGGTTGAATGGCCCGGACATTCCTGCGAGGCCGGCTGGAGCGACGAGAGTTGGCAGGCTGAGCTGATCTGCATAAAGCAGCATAGTGGCCAAATCTGCCACATCTCGGGCATGGTCGGGATTTGGCAGGACGTTGCCGCTTTAAGTGGGCGGAGCCACAGTTGCTGCACGTTGTAGCATCAGTACGTTCGCTGCACCACTGCGCATGCGCGCTGCGGCCGTACGTGGTGCGCGCCTGCGCAGTACGTTCGTCGACGTCGCCGTCCCCTCGTTCGGTGCGGACAAGCGCGGGAGCCCGCGAAAAGCGCGCAAAATGGCCGCCCTCATCCAGGCTGAGGCCCTGGAGTTGCTCGATTGCTTGGACCCGTCCCGCCTCGTGGGGACCTTGCCGCGCCGTTTCAGCCGCTTGGATGTGGGAATACCGACTCGTGGCGTTTTCGTGTAGCACGCAGGTCTCGATGGCGGTCGCTAGGGTGAGCTGCTTCACCTTGAGGAGCTGCTGGAGTAGGGGGTCCGACTGAACACCAAAAACAATCTGGTCGCGTATCGTGGAGTCGGAGGTGGGCCCGTAATTACAGGACTGCGCAAGGATGTGGAGGTGGGTGAGAAAGGACTGGGAAGGTTCATCCTTACCCTGCAAACGCTGTTGGAATGCATAGCGCTCGAAACTTTCATTCACCTCGATGTCGCAGTGACTGTCAAACTTGAGGAGGACCGTCTTGAATTTTGATTTATCTTCACCATCCGCAAAGGTGAGAGAATTGAAAATGTGGATGGCATGTTCCCCGGCCGTAGATAGGAAGAGAGCGATCTTCCTGGTGTCCGAGGCATCCTCCCGGTCCTTCAAGGTAGAGCTGGAAGCGTTGTTTGACTATCTTCCAGTTGCCCCCTAGGTTACCGGCGATGCGGAGCGGCGGCGGCGGGCGGACGCTGTCCATTTTGCAGGATGGCTGTATGCTGGTGGAAGGCAGATCACTTGCAGGTAGGTCTAAGAAGTTCTAACATCCCTCAACTCCTGGTACCATGTTGTGTTGGGTGCTCTGGATCCGTGGAACACTTACAGGTCACCAACACTTAAAATAGAACAACACTATTTTATTAAGCTAGAAACTGTTGAACATACTTTCACTGTGGGTTAACACGATGTTAGATTGAACTAAAGACTGATGCCTTGTCCTAACCAGTCTATCCACTCAGCACATGGTGAGGATCTGTGCTGTAAGCTGTGAGCTCTGTCCTTGTAGGAGGCTGCATCCCGAATGAGCGGGAAAACTGATGTCCCCTGTCTTTATAGTGAGTGTGCTCTAACTGGTGATTGGCTGCGGTGTTGTGTGTGTTGATTGGGAGTCTCGGATGGGGGTGGGTGGGGGGAGGTGTTGGGTGACTGAAAATAGGAGTCAATCCTAAATGAGATACATCTCTCCACATGAGGTGGGGGGGGTAGATGTTTGTAAACTCTTTCCGTAAACGGGAATGGGCACCAGGTCGATTGTTTATTTAAAATATCGGATTGATAGATTTTGTTACCCAAAAGGTATTGAGGGAGAGTAGGTGGGTAAATGGAGTGAGGTCACAGATCAGACAGACGGGTGGGATAGTCTTAAGGGGCTGAATGGAGCCTCCTCCTATTCCTGTGTAACAGGCTGGAGAAGGGGCGGAATGCGGCCTCCTCCTGTTTCTGTGTAACGGGCTGGAGAAGGGGCTGAATGGGGCCTCCTCCTGTTCCTGTGTAACAGGCTGGAGAAGGGGCTGAATGGGGCCTCCTCCTGTTCCTGTGTAACAGGCTGGAGAAGGGGATGAATGGGGCCTCCTCCTGTTCCTGTGCAACAGGCTGGAGAAGGGGCTGAATGGGGCCTCCTCCTGTTCCTGTGTAACAGGCTGGAGAAGGGGCTGAATGGGGCCTCCTCCTGTTCCTGCGTAACAGGCTGGAGAAGGGGCTGAATGGGGCCTCCTCCTGTTCCTGTGTAACGGGCTGGAGAAGGGGCTGAATGGGGCCTCCTCCTGTTCCTGTGTAACGGGCTGGAGAAGGGGCTGAATGGGGCCTCCTCCTGTTCCTGTGTAACCGGCTGGAGAAGGGGCTGAATGGGGCCTCCTCCTGTTCCTGTGTAACAGACTGGAGAAGGGGCTGAATGGGGCCTCCTCCTGTTCCTGTGTAACGGGCTGGAGAAGGGGCTGAATGGGGCCTCCTCCTGTTCCTGTGTAACAGACTGGAGAAGGGGCTGAATGGGGCCTCCTCCTGTTCCTGTGTAACAGGCTGGAGAAGGGGCTGAATGGGGCCTCCTCCTGTTCCTGTGTAACTGGCTGGAAAAGGGGCTGAATGGGGCCTCCTCCTGTTCCTGTGTAACAGGCTGGAGAAGGGGCTGAATGGGGCCTCCTCCTGTTCCTGTGTAACAGGCTGGAGAAGGGGCTGAATGGGCCCTCCTCCTGTTCCTGGGTAACAGGCTGGAGAAGGGGCTGAATGGGGCCTCCTCCTGTTCCTGTGTAACGGGCTGGAGAAGGGGCTGAATGGGGCCTCCTCCTGTTCCTGTGTAACAGGCTGGAGAAGGGGCTGAATGGGGCCTCCTCCTAATCCCGTATAACAGGCTGGAGAAGGGGCTGAATGGGACCTCCTCCTGTTCCTGTGTAACGGGCTGGAGAAGGGGCTGAATGGGGCCTCCTCCTGTTCCTGTGTAACGGGCTGGAGGAGGGGCTGAATGGGGCCTCCTCCTAATCCCGTGTAACAGGCTGGAGAAGGGGCTGAATGGGGCCTCCTCCTGTTCCTGTGTAACGGGCTGGAGAAGGGGCTGAATGGGGCCTCCTCCTGTTCCTGGGTAACAGGCTGGAGAAGGGGCTGAATGGGGCCTATAGCTTTCTGGCCTTGAATCTCGCAGGGGCTCGGGTGGACGCGGAGAAGGCGACAGCACCAACCTTCGCGGTAAAAGAGCTGGGAAGCTGACTGGAGAGACTGTGTCCTCTTCAAGAGTTCCTTGAAGACCTCGTGCACACAACCGTTCTCTCGGGTGTAGAACAGTGCCCTCTCCAGATCGTGTTGCGTCTTGTTCCTGGCCCCTGTATCGGGAAACAAAGAAAGCAAACCAAACGTCGAAAATGATCGCCAGCAGACAAGGAAGCAATCCCTTTCTCCCAAGAGGAATAAAAAATCAGAAGTTTGACTCTGAGAATGAATTTGTTTTTTAACTTGTCCGTGTGACATGGGCCAACATTTATTGCCCATCCCTGAGTGCTTTCGAGAATCAACCACATTGCGGTGGGTCTGGAGTCACGTGTAGGCCCGACCGTGTAAGGTCGGCACATTATGTTCCGGAAAGGACATTCGTGAACCAGACGGATTTTTTACGATATCCGCCGATGGGCTTTTTACGTCGGTTAGTCGCAAGAATTTTGTCGGACAAAGGTGCAGAAGTGAGAGCAGTAGAGAGCGACTCTTAGTTTATGGAGCTGCGGGCCGGGCGTGCCCGGGAAAAAGCGAACCGTTTGGTTGAGGCGAGGGAGGGACGGACGACGCACGCGGGGATGAGGACGGGCAGGGTCTGGCCCCGTCGGCTCGGTGGTCGATGGCCCCGGGCGGTGGTCGATGGCCCCGGGCGGCGGACCCGATCCAGGCGGCGGCTGGCCGCGTGGAAACGGGACTGGCAGCCCCAGGGACAGGCGATCCGGAGGATCGTGGAGCGGGCGGGCTAGCAGGAGGAACAGTCCGCCTCGACGGCAGCGGAGGCGGGACTGATGCGAGACCAGCAGGAGCGACGGCTGGAGGAAGTGGGGGACCTGGAGAACCGTTCCCGGGGGCAGAACATCCGGGATCGTGGGCCCGCCGGAGGGGAGCGAAGGAACGGGTGCTGGTTGGGAAATGGTGGAGAAGACTGGGGGAGGCGCGTTTGATCGGCTGTTGGAGGTGGATCGGGCCTACAGGGCGCTGATGAGCAAACCCCAGGGAGGGTGAGCTGCCGAGGGCGATGGTGGTGCGATTGCATCGGTTCCTGGACAAGGAACCCATCATGAGGTGGGCCAGGCAGACGAGGCGATGTACGTTGGAGGATATCGAGATTCGGGTGTACCAAGTCCTGGGGGCAGAGCTGGCGAAGAGGAGGGCGAGCTTCAACAGCGTCAAGTCGGCCCTGTGCATCAGGGCGTAAAGTTCGGACTACTGTACCCGGCTGGCCTATGGGTGACCCCCGGGGGCCGGGAGCTGTACATTGGCTCGGCGGAGGAGGCAGCGGACTTTCGGAAGGAGAATGGGCTGGCAGGGGGAGGAGGACCTTGATTGAGGAGATCTGAACGATGTGGTCAAAAAGTTGGGTTTGTGCTGTTTGGATTTCTTTCGGTGTTCCCGTTTTCCCGGTTCTGTTTGGGGTTAGGCCGGTATACTGTGCGTTGCTAAGGGAGGAGGGGTGGGTCTCTGTACACAGAGCGTTGCTAAGGGGAGGAGGGGTGGGTCTCTGTACACAGAGCGTTGCTAAGGGGAGGAGGGGTGGGTCTCTGTACACAGAGCGTTGCTAAGGGGAGGAGGGGTGGGTCTCTGTACACAGAGCGTTGCTAAGGGGGGAGGGGTGGGTCTCTGTACACAGAGCGTTGCTAAGGGGAGGAGGGGTGGGTCTCTGTACACAGAGCGTTGCTAAGGGGAGGAGGGGTGGGTCTCTGTACACAGAGCGTTGCTAAGGGGAGGAGGGGTGGGTCTCTGTACACAGAGCGTTGCTAAGGGAAGAGGGGTGGGTCTCTGTACACAGAGCGTTGCTAAGGGAGGAGGGGTGGGTCTCTGTGTTCGGGCATTGGGAGGGATTGTTTGCACTAAGGTTCGAGTTGGGGGGGGCGGAGGGGGATCAGTCGGGGGTAGGATGCTAGGCGCCATGGGGCGGGGTCTGCCAGGCTAGCTGGGCGGGGGCTAGTTCAGGGAAGCAAAGTGGGGGGTGAGCTGAAGGTCTGTGGCTGTGGGGGGAGTGGTGGAGGGGGAGTGGGGGGGGAGCGGTGGGGGTGGGTAGGGTGGGGGACAGTACTGCTGACAGGGAGGGGACTTTCAAGGTGGAGGAGGAGGCGGGCTGATGACGGTAGTTGCCCGAGGGAGGGCCAGGGGAGGTGCGGGGCACGGGCCGCAGACTGGCCTAGGAGAGGGTATGGCTGATCGGCAGCGGAGTGCGGGGGGGGGGGGGGGGGGACCAGGCCGGTCACGTGGAACATTCGGGGACTGGAAGGAGCTGCGGGGGATTCATGGAGCGCATCAGGGGGAGGGTCAGTCCGGGGGTGGAATGGGGGGCACTGAAGGCGGTTATTTGGAGGGGGGGCGTGGGGGGGGAATTCATCTCAATTCGGGCCCACGAGGAGAAGGCTGAGCGGGCGGAGTTGGACACACCGACGGGCGAAGTACAGGAGGGTCAGCGGAGCCTCCGGGATGACGGGCTTTCGAAGGAGCGTCAGAGACTGCAGCTGGAATTTGGGCTCCCGTCCACAGGCGAGGCAGTGGGACAGCTGAGGGGGGGGGTGAGGGGGGGGGGGGGGGTGTATGAATACGGGGAGGAAGCCAGCAGGATGCTGGCCCACCAGCCGAGGAAGCAGGAGGGGAGCTGGAGTTCCCGAGGATACGTGAGGAGTCGGTTGAGGGTTTGGGAGCCCCAATCGGGCTTGGGGAGGTTATAGATGGGTTGGGGGGGGGGGGGGGGGGGGGGGGGGGGGTGGATGCAGTCGGGGAAAGGCTCGGGACCAGACTGCTAGCCGGTTGAGTTCTAGAAAATGTTTTCCGGGCCGCTTCTGGTAAAGGCTTTTAATGAGTGAAAGGAGCTGGGAGAGCTCCCCCCCCCCCCCCAACGTTATCACAGGCATCGATTGCCCTTATTTTTATGTACCATTCAATGACCACGAGACGAGAATGGTGACAACCGAGGCTTTATTGCACAAGATGTTGTGGCTCCCGCAGCTGGACACAGAACGGGAGCAGCGCAGGAGAGCGTACACTTTTATACGCCGCCTGCTGGGAGGGGCCAGCAGGCTGGGATTTACTGTGCTACCTGTAATACAGGGGCAGTCCCGTAATACGCGTAGTGTGTTACCAGTGGTGTTTACCACAATTCTGAAGCGGAATAAGGATCCGGAGAGCTGTGGGTCATATAGGCCAATCTCCCTTCTAAATGTGTGTTCAGTTCTGGTCACCACACTACCAGAAGGATGTGGAGGCTTTAGAGAGGGTGCAGAAGAGATTTACCAGGATGTTGCCTGGTATGGAGGGCATTAGCTGTGAGGAGCGGTTGAATAAACTCGGTTTGTTCTCACTGGAGGTTGAGGGGCGACCTGATAGAGGTCGACAAAATTATGAGGGGCATATACAGAGTGGATAGTCAGAGGCTTTTCCCAAGGGTAGACGGGTCAATTACTAGGGGGCATAGGTTTAAGGTGCGAGGGGCAAGGTTTAGAGGAGATGTACGAGGCGAGTTTTTTTACACAGAGGGTAGTGGGTGCCTGGAACTTGCTACCGGAGGAGGTGGTGGAAGCAGGGACGATAGTGACGTTTAAGGGGCATCTTGACAAATACATGAATAGGATGGGAATAGAGGGGTACGGATCCAGGAAGTGTAGAAGATTGTAGTTTCGTCGGGCAGCATGGTCGGCACGGGCTTGGAGGGCCGAAGGGCCTGTTCCTGTGCTGTACTCTTCTTTGTTCTTGGTTCTTGGGAAATTGCAGGCAAAGATCTTGGCCCCATGTATGGAGGATTGTTATCATAGAAGTAATAGAATTTACAGTGCAGTCGGAGGCCGTTCGGCCCATCGAGTCTGCACCGGCTCTTGGAAAGAGCACCCCACCCAAGGTCAACACTTCCACCCTATCCCCATAACCCAGTAACCCCACCCAACACTAAGGGAAACTTTGGACACTAAGGGCAATTTGTCATGGCCAATCCACCTAAACCTTAGTGCCCTTAGTGTTGGGTGGGGTTACTGGGTTATGGGGATAGGGTGGAGGTGTGGACCATGGGTCGGGTGCTCTTTCCAAGAGCCGGTGCAGACTCGATGGGCCGAATGGCCTCCTTCTGCACTGTAAATTCTATGATAACCCGCGCATCTTTGGACTGTGGGAGGAAACCGGAGCACCCGGAGGAAACCCACGCACACACGGGGAGGACGCGCAGACTCCGCACAGACAGTGACCCAAGCCGGGAATCGAACCTGGGACCCTGGAGCTGTGAAGCAATTGTGCTAACCACAATGCTATTGTGTTTCGGGGGTAATAGGGAGGGGGGGGGGAGGGAACCAGACAGGATTTGATGAGGGACGACACCTGACGTCCAGCATTAGGCGGCTCCTGAATGTAATAATGATGCCTGCGGAGGGGCGCGAGGTCGAGGTGGTGGTGGCCGTGGGTGCAGAAAAGGCCTTTGATCGGGTGGAGTGGAAGTACTTGTGGGCGGTCCTGGGAAGGTTTGGGTTTGGACAGGGCTTTGTGGATTGGGTCTGGGTGCTATGTCAGGCCCCGGAGGCGAATGTAAGGACAAACCGGGTTTTGTGCCAGGGGATGAGACAGGGGTGCCCACTCTCCCCACTACTGTTTGCCCGGCCAGAGAGCCCTTGGCAGTGGCGCTGTGAGCATTGAACAGGGGATAGTGAGAGGAGGGGGTTGGAACACAGGGTCTTGCTTTGTGCGGACGATTTGCTCCTTTGTATAACAGGCCCGTTGGGCGGGGGGGGATTGCAGGAATTATGGGGATACTGGAGGAATTTGGCAGGTTATAAGTTGAATGCGGGCAAGGGTGAGGTTTTTGCGATCCAGGCACGGGGGCAGGAGAGGAGACTGGGGGAGATGCCGTTCAAAGTGCTGGGCGGGGGTTTTATCTTGGCCCGGAAAGCCCCGAGGGCGAAGAAGGTCCGACTTGAACGGGGGGGCGGGGAGGAGGGGGTGCTTGGCCCTTCCGAACTTTATTAATTACCACCGGGCAGCTAATACATCAATGGTTGGGAAATGGGGTGGTAGGGGAGGGGTCGGCGTGGGAGCGGGTAGAGGCCTTGTCAGGGCACGAGTCCGGAGGCCTTGTTAATGGCCCCAAACCTTCCTCGCCTCCCACAAAGGGGCCTACAGGATAAGCTGATGTCTGAAACAGGAGCTGGGGAGGGTCTCGGAAATATATCAGGGACTGGTGGAGTGGGCAGGGGTTCCAATTGGGGGGGGGGGGGTGAAGAGGAAGTGGGAGGAGGAGCTGGGCGGGAGTTGGAGGCCGGGTTCTGGGAGAAGGCCCGGAGGAGAGTCAGTTCATCCTCGTCGTGTGCCAGCCTCAGCCTGACCCAGTTCACGGTGGTCCACGGGGCTCACGTGACTGTGGCCCGGATGAGCAGGTTTTTTTTGAGGTGGAGGACAGGTGTGGGGCAGGTCCTGCGAATCGGGGGACGCACGTTCAGGGCGTGTCCGAGGCGGAGGGGATTTCGGCAGGGTACTTGCGTGAATCCCGCCCCCCGCCGTGTCCCGAAGTCTCCGCCGCCAGGGATTCGGCGGGGGCGGGGAATCGCGCCGGTCGGCGGGCCCCCCCCCCCCCCCCCCCGGCGATTCTCCGGCCCGCGATGGGCCGAAGTCCCGCTGCTGGAATGCCTGTCCCGCCGGCGTGGATTAAACCACCCTTTGGAACGGCGGGACGAGGCGGCGCGGGCGGGCTCCGGGGTCATGGGGGGGGGGGGGGTGGTGGTGGTGCGCGGGGCGATCTGGCCCCGGAGGGGGGCCCCCCCACGGTGGCCTGGCCCGCGATGGGGGCCCGCCGATCCGCGGGCGGGCCTGTGCCGTGGGGGCACGCTTTTTCTTCCGCCTTCGCCACGGTCTTCACTATGGCGGAGGCGGAAGAGACCCCCTCCCCCTGCGCGGGGGATGGACGTCAACAGCCGCTGACGCTCTCGCGCATGCGCCGCCCGGCAAAGGCCTTTCGGCCCTGGCAGGCGTGGCGCCAAAGGCCTTTCCCGCCAGCCGGAGGAGCGCTACCTTCCGCACCTTTGGGGCGGCCCGACGCCGGAGAGGTTCCCGCCACTCCATCCCGCCGGGACCCATCGCCCCGCCGGGGAGAATCCCGCCCCAGGTTAGTAAAACCAAGATAAGGACTCCCTCAGTACTGACCCTCTGACAGTGCGGCACTCCCTCAGTACTGACCCTCTGACAGTGCAGCACTCCCTCAGTACTGACTCACTGACAGTGCGGCACTCCCTCAGTACTGACCCTCTGACAGTGCAGCACTCCCTCAGTACTGACCCTCTGACAGTGCAGCACTCCCTCAGTACTGACCCTCTAACAGTGCGGCACTCCCTCAGTACTGACCCTCTGACAGTGCGGCACTCCCTCAGTACTGACCCTCTGACAGTGCAGCACTCCCTCAGTACTGACTCTCTGACAGTGCAGCTCTCCCTCAGTAGTGACCCTCTGACAGTGCAGCACTCCCTCAGTACTGACCCTCTAACAGTGCGGCACTCCCTCAGTACTGACCCTCTGACAGTGCAGCACTCCCTCAGTACTGACCCTCTAACAGTGCGGCACTCCCTCAGTACTGACTCTCTGACAGTGCGGCACTCCCTCAGTACTGACCCTCTGACAGTGCAGCACTCCCTCAGTACTGACCCTCTGACAGTGCAGCACTCCCTCAGTACTGACTCTCTGACAGTGCAGCACTCCCTCAGTACTGACCCTCTGACAGTGCGGCACTCCCTCAGTACTGACCCCCTGACAGTGCGGCACTCCCTCAGTACTGACCCCCTGACAGTGCAGCACTCCCTCAGTACTGACCCTCTAACAGTGCAGCACTCCCTCAGTACTGACCCTCTGACAGTGCGGCACTCCCTCAGTACTGACCCTCTGACAGTGCAGCACTCCCTCAGTACTGACTCTCTGACAGTGCGGCACTCCCTCAGTACTGACCCTCTGACAGTGCGGCACTCCCTCAGTACTGACCCTCTGACAGTGCAGCGCTCCCTCAGTACTGACTCTCTGACAGTGCAGCACTCCCTCAGTACTGACCCTCTGACAGTGCGGCACTCCCTCAGTACTGACCCTCTGACAGTGCGGCACTCCCTCAGTACTGACCCTCTGACAGTGCAGCACTCTCTCAGTACTGACCCTCTGACAGTGCAGCACTCCCTCAGTACTGACCCTCTGACAGTGCAGCACTCCCTCAGTACTGACCCTCTGACAGTGCAGCACTCCCTCAGTACTGACCCTCTGACAGTGCAGCACTCCCTCAGTACTGACCCTCTGACAGTGCAGCACTCCCTCAGTGCTGACCCTCTGACAGTGCAGCACTCCCTCAGTACTGACCCTCTGACAGTGCAGCACTCCCTCAGTACTGACCCTCTGACAGTGCAGCTCTCCCTCAGTACTGACCCTCTGACAGTGCAGCACTCCCTCAGTACTGACCCTCTGACAGTGCAGCACTCCCTCAGTACTGACCCTCTGACAGTGCAGCACTCCCTCAGTACTGACCCTCTGACAGTGCAGCGCTACCTCAGTACTGACCCTCTGACAGTGCGGCACTCCCTCAGTACTGATCCTCTGACAGTGCAGCACTCCCTCAGTACTGACCCTCTGACAGTGCAGCACTCCCTCAGTACTGACCCTCTGACAGTGCAGCACTCCCTCAGTACTGACCGTCTGACAGCGCGGCACTCCCTCAGTACTGACCCTCTGACAGTGCAGCACTCCCTCAGTACTGACCGTCTGACAGCGCGGCACTCCCTCAGTACTGACCCTCTGACAGTGCGGCACTCCCTCAGTACTGACCCTCTGACAGTGCAGCACTCCCTCAGTACTGACCCTCTGACAGCGCGGCACTCCCTCAGTACTGACCCTCTGACAGTGCAGCACTCCCTCAGTACTGACCCTCTGACAGCGCGGCACTCCCTCAGTACTGACCCTCTGACAGTGCAGCACTCCCTCAGTACTGACCCTCTGACAGCGCGGCACTCCCTCAGTACTGACCCTCTGACAGTGCGGCACCCCCCTCAGTACTGACCCTCTGACAGTGCAGCACTCTCTCAGTACTGACCCTCTGACAGTGCAGCACTCCCTCAGTACTGACCCTCTGACAGTGCAGCACTCCCTCAGTACTGACCCTCTGACAGTGCAGCACTCCCTCAGTACTGACCCTCTGACAGTGCAGCACTCCCTCAGTACTGACCCTCTGACAGTGCAGCACTCCCTCAGTGCTGACCCTCTGACAGTGCAGCACTCCCTCAGTACTGACCCTCTGACAGTGCAGCACTCCCTCAGTACTGACCCTCTGACAGTGCAGCTCTCCCTCAGTACTGACCCTCTGACAGTGCAGCACTCCCTCAGTACTGACCCTCTGACAGTGCAGCACTCCCTCAGTACTGACCCTCTGACAGTGCAGCACTCCCTCAGTACTGACCCTCTGACAGTGCAGCGCTACCTCAGTACTGACCCTCTGACAGTGCGGCACTCCCTCAGTACTGATCCTCTGACAGTGCAGCACTCCCTCAGTACTGACCCTCTGACAGTGCAGCACTCCCTCAGTACTGACCCTCTGACAGTGCAGCACTCCCTCAGTACTGACCGTCTGACAGCGCGGCACTCCCTCAGTACTGACCCTCTGACAGTGCAGCACTCCCTCAGTACTGACCCTCTGACAGCGCGGCACTCCCTCAGTACTGACCCTCTGACAGTGCAGCACTCCCTCAGTACTGACCCTCTGACAGTGCAGCACTCCCTCAGTACTGACCCTCTGACAGCGCGGCACTCCCTCAGTACTGACCCTCTGACAGTGCAGCACTCCCTCAGTACTGACCCTCTGACAGCGCGGCACTCCCTCAGTACTGACCCTCTGACAGTGCAGCACTCCCTCAGTACTGACCCTCTGACAGCGCGGCACTCCCTCAGTACTGACCCTCTGACAGTGCAGCACTCCCTCAGTACTGACCCTCTGACAGCGCAGCACTCCCTCAGTACTGACCCTCTGACAGTGCAGCACTCCCTCAGTACTGACCCTCTGACAGCGCAGCACTCCCTCAGTACTGACCCTCTGACAGTGCAGCACTCCCTCAGTACTGACGCTCTGACAGTGCGGCACTCCCTCAGTACTGACCCTCTGACAGTGCAGCATTCCCTCAGTACTGACCCTCTGACAGTGCAGCACTCCCTCAGTACTGACCCTCTGACAGTGCGGCACTCCCTCAGTACTGACCCTCTGACAGTGCGGCGCTCCCTCAGTACTGACCCTCTGACAGTGCGGCGCTCCCTCAGTACTGACCCTCTGACAGTGCGGCACTCCCTCAGTACTGACCCTCTGACAGTGCAGCGCTCCCTCAGTACTGACCCTCTGACAGTGCAGCACTCCCTCAGTACTGACCCTCTGACAGTGCAGCTCTCCCTCAGTACTGACCCTCTGACAGTGCAGCACTCCCTCAGTACTGACCCTCTGACAGTGCAGCACTCCCTCAGTACTGACCCTCTGACAGTGCAGCACTCCCTCAGTACTGACCGTCTGACAGCGCGGCACTCCCTCAGTACTGACCCTCTGACAGTGCAGCACTCCCTCAGTACTGACCGTCTGACAGCGCGGCACTCCCTCAGTACTGACCCTCTGACAGTGCAGCACTCCCTCAGTACTGACCCTCTGACAGTGCAGCACTCCCTCAGTACTGACCCTCTGACAGCGCGGCACTCCCTCAGTACTGACCCTCTGACAGTGCAGCACTCCCTCAGTACTGACCCTCTGACAGTGCGGCACTCCCTCAGTACTGACCCTCTGACAGTGCAGCACTCCCTCAGTACTGACCCTCTGACAGCGCGGCACTCCCTCAGTACTGACCCTCTGACAGTGCAGCACTCCCTCAGTACTGACCCTCTGACAGTGCAGCACTCCCTCAGTACTGACCCTCTGACAGTGCAGCTCTCCCTCAGTACTGACCCTCTGACAGTGCAGCACTCCCTCAGTACTGACCCTCTGACAGTGCAGCACTCCCTCAGTACTGACCCTCTGACAGTGCGGCACTCCCTCAGTACTGACCCTCTGACAGTGCAGCACTCCCTCAGTACTGACGCTCTGACAGTGCGGCACTCCCTCAGTACTGACCCGCTGACAGTGCAGCATTCCCTCAGTACTGACCCTCTGACAGTGCAGCACTCCCTCAGTACTGACCCTCTGACAGTGCGGCACTCCCTCAGTACTGACCCTCTGACAGTGCAGCACTCCCTCAGTACTGACGCTCTGACAGTGCGGCACTCCCTCAGTACTGACCCTCTGACAGTGCAGCACTCCCTCAGTACTGACCCTCTGACAGTGCAGCACTCCCTCAGTACTGACGCTCTGACAGTGCGGCACTCCCTCAGTACTGACCCTCTGACAGTGCAGCACTCCCTCAGTACTGACCCTCTGACAGTGTGGCACTCCCTCAGTACTGACCCTCTGACAGTGCCACACTCCCTCAGTACTGACCCTCTGACAGTGCAGCACTCCCTCAGTACTGACCCTCTGAAAGTGCAGCATTCCCTCAGTACTGACCCTCTGACAGTGCAGCACTCCCTCAGTACTGACCCTCTGACAGTGCCACACTCCCTCAGTACTGACCCTCTGACAGTGCAGCACTCCCTCAGTACTGACCCTCTGACAGTGCAGCTCTCCCTCAGTACTGACCCTCTGACAGTGCAGCACTCCCTCAGTACTGACCCTCTGACAGTGCAGCACTCCCTCAGTACTGACCCTCTGACAGTGCAGCACTCCCTCAGTACTGACCCTCTGACAGCGCGGCACTCCCTCAGTACTGACCCTCTGACAGTGCAGCACTCCCTCAGTACTGACCCTCTGACAGTGCAGCACTCCCTCAGTACTGACCCTCTGACAGTGCAGCACTCCCTCAGTACTGACCCTCTGACAGCGCGGCACTCCCTCAGTACTGACCCTCTGACAGTGCAGCACTCCCTCAGTACTGACCCTCTGACAGTGCAGCACTCCCTCAGTACTGACCCTCTGACAGTGCAGCTCTCCCTCAGTACTGACCCTCTGACAGTGCAGCACTCCCTCAGTACTGACCCTCTGACAGTGCAGCACTCCCTCAGTACTGACCCTCTGACAGTGCAGCACTCCCTCAGTACTGACCCTCTGACAGCGCGGCACTCCCTCAGTACTGACCCTCTGACAGTGCAGCACTCCCTCAGTACTGACCCTCTGACAGTGCAGCACTCCCTCAGTACTGACCCTCTGACAGTGCGGCACTCCCTCAGTACTGAACCTCCGACAGTGCAGCACTCCCTCAGTACTGACCCTCTGACAGTGCGGCACTCCCTCAGTGCTGACCCTCTGACAGTGCAGCACTCCCTCAGTACTGACACTCTGACAGTGCGGCACTCCCTCAGTACTGACCCTCTGACAGTGCGGCACTCCCTCAGTACTGACACTCTGACAGTGCGGCACTCCCTCAGTGCTGACCCTCTGACAGTGCTGCACTCCCTCAGTACTGACCCTCTGACAGTGCGGCACTCCCTCAGTGCTGGCCCTCTGACACCCTCTGACAGTGCGGCACTCCCTCAGTGCTGACCCTCTGACAGTGCAGCTCTCCCTCAGTACTGACCCTCTGACAGTGCAGCACTCCCTCAGTACTGACCCTCTGACAGTGCGGCACTCCCTCAGTACTGACCCTCTGACAGTGCGGCACTCCCTCAGTACTGACCCTCTAACAGTGCGGCACTCCCTCAGTACTGACCCTCTGACAGTGCGGCACTCCCTCAGTACTGACTCTCTGACAGTGCAGCACTCCCTCTGTACTGACCCTCTGACAGTGCGGCACTCCCTCAGTACTGAACCTCCGACAGTGCAGCACTCCCTCAGTACTGACCCTCTGACAGTGCGGCACTCCCTCAGTGCTGACCCTCTGACAGTGCAGCACTCCCTCAGTACTGACCCTCTGACAGTGCGGCACTCCCTTAGTGCTGACCATCTGAGAGTGCAGCTCTCCCTCAGTACTGACCCTCTGACAGTGCAGCACTCCCTCAGTACTGACCCTCTGACAGTGCGGCACTCCCTCAGTACTGACCCTCTGACAGTGCGGCACTCCCTCAGTACTGACCCTCTAACAGTGCGGCACTCCCTCAGTACTGACCCTCTGACAGTGCGGCACTCCCTCAGTACTGACCCTCTGACAGTGCAGCACTCCCTCAGTACTGACCCTCTGACAGTTCAGCACTCCCTCAGTACTGACCCTCTGACAGTGCGGCACTCCCTCAGTACTGACCCTCTGACAGTGCGGCACTCCCTCAGTGCTGACCCTCTGACAGTGCAGCTCTCCCTCAGTACTGACCCTCTGACAGTGCAGCACTCCCTCAGTACTGACCCTCTGACAGTGCAGCACTCGCTCAGTACTGACCCTCTGACAGTGCGGCACTCCCTCAGTACTGACGCTCTGACAGTGCAGCACTCCCTCAGTACTGACCCTCTGACAGTGCAGCACTCGCTCAGTACTGACCCTCTGACAGTGCGGCACTCCCTCAGTACTGACCCTCTGACAGTGCAGCACTCCCTCAGTACTGACCCTCTGACAGTGCAGCACTCGCTCAGTACTGACCCTCTGACAGTGCGGCACTCCCTCAGTACTGACCCTCTGACAGTGCAGCACTCCCTCAGTACTGACCCTCTGACAGTGCAGCACTCCCTCAGTACTGACCCTCTGACAGTGCAGCACTCGCTCAGTACTGACCCTCTGACAGTGCAGCACTTCCTCAGTACTGACCCTCTGACAGTGCAGCACTCCCTCAGTACTGACCCTCTGACAGTGCAGCACTCCCTCAGTACTGACCCTCTGACAGTGCGGCACTCCCTCAGTGCTGACCCTCTGACAGTGCAGCTCCCCCTCAGTACTGACCCTCTGACAGTGCAGCTCCCCCTCAGTACTGACCCTCTGACAGTGCAGCTCCCCCTCAGTGCTGACCCTCTGACAGTGCAGCTCTGCCTCAGTACTGACCCTCTGACAGTGCGGCACTCCCTCAGTACTGACCCTCTGACAGTGCGGCACTCCCTCAGTACTGACCCTCTAACAGTGCGGCACTCCCTCAGTACTGACCCTCTGACAGTGCTGCACTCCCTCAGTACTGACCCTCTGACAGTGCGGCACTCCCTCAGTACTGACCCTCTGACAGTGCGGCACTCCCTCAGTACTGACCCTCTAACAGTGCGGCACTCCCTCAGTACTGACCCTCTGACAGTGCAGCACTCCCTCAGTACTGACCCTCTGACAGTGCAGCAATTCCTCTGTACTGACCCTCTGACAGTGCAGCACTCCCTCTGTAAAGACCCTCTGACAGTGCAGCACTCCCTCTGTAAAGACCCTCTGACAGTGCGGCACTCCCTCAGTACTGAACCTCCGACAGTGCAGCACTCCCTCTGTAAAGACCCTCTGACAGTGCGGCACTCCCTCAGTACTGAACCTCCGACAGTGCAGCACTCCCTCAGTACTGACCCTCTGACAGTGCGGCACTCCCTCAGTGCTGACCCTCTGACAGTGCAGCACTCCCTCAGTACTGACCCTCTGACAGTGCGGCACTCCCTCAGTACTGACCCTCTGACAGTGTGGCACTCCCTCAGTACTGACCCTCTGACGGTGCGGCACTCCCTCAGTACTGACCCTCTGACAGTGCGGCACTCCCTCAGTACTGACCCTCTGACAGTGTGGCACTCCCTAAGTACTGACCCTCTGACAGTGCGGCACTCCCTCAGTACTGACCCTCTGACAGTGCGGCACTCCCTCAGTACTGACCCTCTGACAGTGCTGCACCCTCAGTACTGACCCTCTGACAGTGCGGCACTCCCTCAGTACTGACCCTCTGACAGTGCGGCACTCCCACAGTACTGACCCTCTGACAATGCAGCACTCTCTCAGTACTGACCCTCTGACAGAGCAGCACTCTCTCAGTACTGACCCTCTGACAGTGCGGCACTCCCTCAGTACTGACCCTCTGACAGTGCGGCACTCCCACAGTACTGACCCTCTGACAATGCAGCACTCTCTCAGTACTGACCCTCTGACAGAGCAGCACTCCCTCAGTACTGACCCTCTGATAGTGCAGCACTCCCTCAGTACTGACCGTTTGACAGTGCAGCCCTCCCTCAGTACTAACCCTCTGACAGTGCGGCACTCCCTCAGTACTGACCCTCTGACAGTGCAGCACTCCCTCAGTACAGACCCTTTGATAGTGCGGCACTCCCTCAGTACTGACCCTCTGACAGTGCGGCACTCCCTCAGTACTGACCCTCTGACAGTGCAGCACTCCCTCAGTACAGACCCTTTGACAGTGCGGCACTCCCTCAGTACTGACCCTCTGACAGTGCGGCGCTCCCTCAGTACTGACCCTCTGACAGTGCGGCACTCCCTCAGACACCTTTTGCCCCCAGAAGCGACCTTACCGAGGAGGAGATGGGTGAGTGCAGCAGCCAGGCTGACCGGTGAGATCATGACGTTCTTGTCCTTGTTGTACTTGGCGATGGTCGTGTAAGCCTTCCACGCAAACCGGGTAAGCGAGCGAGCCAGGGCCTCCAGTTCGTGTTGGTCTGCAATGGCGGTGTCACATTGCGGCCAGGGATCTGTGTGCTGGGCGCACGGGTCCCCGGGGTAGGGGGCACAAGGTTCAGGTCTCACGTTGGGGCGCAATCCTGCCACATTCTCACGTTGTGTCCGTGAAGGGAGCACTTTCAGCTCTTCTGCCCCGGCCTATACCGGGAAGAGGAACAGAGAGAGAGACAGTGACAGCTCGCAGGTCATATTGAAGGACAATCACCTACCCTCGGTCCGCATGTCACAACCACTATAGGGGCATCCCATGAATTTTAGGCCCCAGCCCCCTCTCCACACACTCGGCCTGACCACCCCTTCCCCGTGCTGCCCCGCCCTACAGGCCCAAGGCCTCAGTGTCAACCCACATCCCCTGACCAGAGCTGGAGAGGCCTCTAGTCCCAAACCCAGCTCCAGGCTGCAGGCCAAACTCGCAGCCCTTGTTCATAGCCCCAGCTCTCAGCCTCGGTCCATAGGCCGAACTCTCGGCCCAGGCCCAGCTCTCAAGCCCCTTTACCCGGGCTGAACACAGCCCATGTCCCCAGGCCCAACTGTCAGCCCATGTCCCCAGGCTAAGCACTCAGCTCCTGTCCCCAGGCCCATCTCCCAGGTCCGACCCCAGGCGGAAATCTCAGCCCCCGTCCTCAGGCGGGACTCTCAGCTCCCGTCCTCAGGCCCTGCCCTCCAAAACCTGTACCCTGTCCCCAGGATGAACTCTCAGCCTCTGTCGCTAGGCCCTGCTCCCAGCTGCTGTCCCCAGGCCCGGTCGCCAAACAAACTCTCAGCCCTGTCCCCACGCACAGCTCTCACCCACTATGCCAGGCCTAACTCAAACCCTTGCCAATAGGCCCTTTTCTCAGACCCTGCCCCAAGGCCAAATCCCAGCCCTTTGTCCCCAGCACCAGTCCGCAAGCCCTGGTCTCAGCCCCTGAACCGGGCCCAGATCTCGGCGCCATAATCGTGGCCCCTGATCCAGATTCCCGCCAATGAACCAGACTCCCGGCCCCGATCCAGAATCCGGGATCCTGATCCAGAATCGCGGGCCCTGATCCGGACTCCCGGCTCCTGATCCAGACACCCGCTACTGATCCACAGTCCCGGCTCCTGATCCAGACGCCCACTCCTGATCCAGACTCCCGGAACCTGATCCAAAATCCCGGCCCCTGATCCAGACTCCCGGCTCCTGATCCAGACTCCCGGCCCCTGATCCAGACACACGGCCCCTGAACTAGACTCCCGGCCCCTGATCCAGACTCATGGGTCCTGATCCAGACTCCCGGTCCCTGATCCAGACTCCCGGCCCCGTATCCAGACACTCGGCTCCTGATCCAGACACCCGGCTCCTGATCCGGACTCCCAGCTCCTGATCCAGACTCCGGGTCACTGATCCTGACTCCAGCCACTGTTCCAGGCTCCCGGCCCCTGATCCAGATTCCGGGTCACTGATCCAGACTCCAGTCCCTGATCCAGACCCCCGGCCCTGAACCAGACTCCCCGATCCTGATCCAGACTCCCGACCCCTGATCCAGACTCCCGGCTCCTGATCCAGACCCGACCCCTGATCCAGGCTCCCGGCCCCTGATCCAGACTCCCAGCCCCTGATCCAGACTCCCGGCTCCTGATCCAGACTCTCAGCCCCTGATCCAGATTCCCAGCTCCTGATCAAGACTCTGGACCCTTGACACAGACTATCGGCCCCTGATCCAGACTCCTGCCCCAGATCCAGACTCCCAGCCCCTGATCCAGACTCCCGGCTCCTGATCCAGACTCCCGGCTCCTGATCCAGACTCCCGGATCCTGATCCAGACTCCCGGCTCCTGATCCAGACACCCGGCCCCTGATCCAGACTCCCGGCCCCTGATCCAGACTCCCGGCCCCTGATGCAGACTCTGGACCCTTGACACAGACTCCCGGTTCCTGATCCAGACTCCTGCCCCTGATCCAGACTCCCGGCCCCTGATCCAGACTCTGTATACCTGATACAGACTCCAGACCCCTGATCCAGACTCCCAGCCCCTGATCCAGACTCCTGGCCCCTGATCCAGACTCTGGACCCTTGACCCAGACTCCGGCCCCTGATCCTGACTCCTGCCCCTGATCCAGACTCCCGGCCCCTGATCCAGACGCCAGACCCCTGATCCAGACTCCAGGCCCCGATCCAGACTCCAGACCCCTGATCCAGACTCCCGGCCCCTGATCCAGACTCTGGACCCCTGATCCGGACTCCAGACCCCTGATTCAGACTCCCGGCCCTGATCCAGACATCAGGCCCCTGATCCAGACTCCCGGCCCCTGATCCATACTCCCAGCCCCAGATCCAGACTCCAGACCCCTGATCCAGACTACCGGCTCCTGATCCAGACTCCCGGCCCCTGATACAGACTCCCGGCCCCTAATCCAGACTCCAGCCCCTGATCCAAACTCCAGCCACTGTTCCCGGCTCCCGGCCCCTGATCCAGATTCCGGGTCACTGATCCAGATTCCAGTCCCTGATCCAGACTCACGGCCCCTGATCCAGACACCCGGCCCTGATCCAGACTCCCCGCCCCGGATACATAATCCCGGCTCCTGATCCAGACTCCCGACCCCTGATCCAGACTCCCGGCTCCTGATCCAGACTCCCGACCCCTGATCCAGACTCCCGGCTCCTGATCCAGACTCCCAGCCCCTGATCCAGACTCCCGGCTCATGATCCAGACTCCCGACCCCTGATCCAGACCCCCGGCTCATGATCCAGACACCCGGCCCCTGATCGAGACTCCCAGCCCCTGATCCATACTCCTGGCTGCTGATCCAGACTCTTGGCCCCTGATCCAGACTCTGGACACTTGACACAGACTACCGGACACTGATCGAGACTCCCGACCCCTTATCCAGACTCCCGGCTCCTGATCCAGACTCCCGACCCCTGATCCAGACTCCCGACCCCTGATCCAGACTCCCGGCCCCTGATCCAGACTCCCGGCCCCTGATCCAGATTCCCAGCCCCTGATCCAGACTCCCGGCTCCTGATCCAGTCTCCAGACCCCTGATCCAGATCCCCGGCTCTTGATCCAGACACCCGGCCCCTGATCCAGACTCCCGGCCCCTGATCTAACTCTGGACCCTTGACACAGACTCCCGGCCCCTGATCCAAATTCCTGCCCCTGAACCAGACTCCCGGTTCCTGATCCAGACTCCCGGCTCCTGATCCAGACTCCAGACCCCTGATCCAGACCCCCGGCTCCTGAACCGACTCCCGACCGCTGATCCAGACTCTGGACCCTTGACACAGACTACGGGCCCCTGATCCAGACTCCTGCCCCTGATCCAGACTCCCAGCCCCTGATCCAGAGTCTGTAAACCTGATCCAGACTCCCGGCTCCTGATCCAGACTCCCGGCCCCTGATCCAGACTCCCAGCCCCTGATCCAGACTCCCGGCTCATGATCCAGACACCCGGCCCCTGATCCAGACTCCCGGCCCCTGATCCAGACTCTGGACCCTTGACACAGACTCCCGGTCACTGATCCAGACACCCGCCCCTTGATCCAAACTCCTGCCCCTGATCCAGACTCCCGGCCCCTGATCCAGACTGTGTATACCTGAACCAGACTCCAGACACCTGATCCAAACCCCCGGCTCCTGATCCAGACTCCTGACCCCTGATCCAGACTCTGGACCCTTGACACAGACTACGGGCCCCTGATCCAGACTCCTGCCCCTGATCCAGACTCCCAGCCCCAGATCCAGACTCTGTATACCTGATCCAGACTCACGGCTCCTGATCCAGACTCCCGACCCCTGATCCAGATCCCCGGCTCTTGATCCAGACACCCGGCCCCTGATCCAGACTCTCGGCCCCTGATCCAGACTCTCGGCCCCTGATCCAGACTCCGGGTCACTGATCCAAACTCCCGGCCCCTGATCCAGACTTCCACCCATGATCCAGACATCAGGCCCCTGATCCAGACTCCCGGCTCCTGATCCAGACTGCCGACCCCTGATCCAGACCCCCGGCTCTTGATCCAGACACCCGGCCCCCGATCCAGGCTCCCGGCTCCTGATCCAGACACCCGGCCCCTGATCCAGACTCCCAGCCCCTGATCCAGACGCCCGGCTCCTGATCCAGACTCCCGACCCCTGATCCAGACTCCCAGCCCCTGATCCAGACTCCGGACCCCTGATCCAGACTCCCAGCCCCTGATCCAGACTCCCGACTCCTGTCCCAGACTCCCGGCTCCATATCCAGACTCCCGACACCTGATCCAGACACCCGGCCCCTGATCCAGATACCCGGCCCCTGATCCAAACACCCGGCCCCTGATCCAGACACCCGGCCCCTGATCCAGACACCCGGCCCCTGATCAAGACTCCGGACCCTTGACACAGACTACCGGCCCCTGATCCAGACTCCTGCCCCTGATCCAGACTCCCGGACCCTGACCCAGACTCTGTATACCTGATCCAGACTCCAGACCCCTGATCCAGACTCCCGGCCCCTGATCCAGACTCCTGGCCCCTGATCCAGACTCCTGGCCCATATCCAGACTCTGGACCCTTGACCAAGACTCCGGCCCCTGATCCAGACCCCTGCCCCTGATCCAGACTCACGGCCCCTGATCCAGACTCTGGACCCATGAGCCAGACTCCAGACCCCTGATCCAGACTCCAGGCCCCTGATACAGGCTCCGGGTCACTGATCCAAACTCCCGGCCCCTGATCCAGACTCCCGGCCCCTGATCCAGACTTCAGGCTCCTTATCCAGATTCCCGGCTCCTGATCCAGACGCCCGGCTCCTGATCCAGACACCCGGCTCCTGATCCAGACTCCCGGCTACTGATCCAGACTCCCGGCTCCTGATCCAGACACACGGTTCCTGATCCAGACTCACGGCTCCTGATCCAGACTCCCGGCTCCTGATCCAGACTCCCGGTTCCTGATCCAGACTCCTGGCTCCTGATCCAGACTCCAGTCTCTCATCCAGACTCTGGACCACTGATCCAGGCTCCAGCCCCTGGTCCAGACTCTGGACCCCTGATCCAGACACCCGGCTCCTGATCCGGACTCCCAGCTCCTGATCCAGACTCCGGGTCACTGATCCAGACTCCAGCCACTGTTCCAGGCTCCGGGCCCCTGATCCATATTCCGGGTCACTTATCCAGACTCCAGTCCCTGATCCAGACCCCCGGCCCTGATCCAGACTCCCGGCTCCTGATCCAGACTCCCGACCCCTGATCCAGACTCCCGGCTCCTGATCCAGACTCCCGACCCTTGATCCAGACTCCCGGCCCCTGATCCATACTCCCAGCCCCTGATCCATACTCCCAGCCCCAGATCCAGACTCCGGACCTCTGATCTAGACTACCGGCTCCTGATCCAGACTCCCGGCTCCTGATCCAGACTCTCAGCCCCTGATCCAGATTCCCAGCTCCTGATCCAGACTCTTGGCCCCTGATCCAGACTCTGGACCCTTGACACAGACTACCGGCCCGTGATCCAGACTCCTGCCCCTTATCCAGACTCCCAGCCCCTGATCCAGACTCTGTATACCTGATCCAGTCTCCCGGCTCCTTATCCAGACTCCAGACCCCTGATCCAGACTCCCGGCCCCTGATCCAGACTCCCAGCCCCTGATCCAGACTCTGGACCCCTGATCCAGACACCCGGCTCCTGATCCGGACTCCCAGCTCCTGATGCAGACTCCCGGTTCCTGATCCAGACTCCCGGATCCTGATCCAGACTCCCGACTCCTGATCCAGACTCCCGAACCCCTGATCCAGACTCCCAGCCCCTGATCCAGACTCCGGACCCCTGATCCAGACTCCCAGCCCCTGATCCAGACTCCCGACTCCTGACCCAGACTCCCGGCTCCTTATCCAGACTCCCGACCCCTGATCCAGACACCCGGCCCCTGATCCAGACACCCGGCCCCTGATCCATACTCGCAGCCCCTGATCCATACTCCCAGCCCCAGATCCAGACTCCGGACCTCTGATCTAGACTACCGGCTCCTGATCCAGACTCCCGGCCCCTTATCCAGACTCTGGACCCCTGATCCAGACTCTAGACCCCCGATACAGACTCCAGGCCCCTGATCCAGACTCCAGGTCACTGATCCAAACTCCCGGCCCCTGATCCAGACTCCCGGCCCATGATCCAGACATCAGGCCCCTGATCCAGACTCCCGGCCACTGATCCATACTCCCAGCCCCTGATCCATACTCCCAGCCCCAGATCCAGACTCCGGACCTCTGATCTAGACTACCGGCTCCTGATCCAGACTTCCGGCTCCTGATCCAGACTCCGGACCCCTGATCCAGACTACCGGCTCCTGACCCAGACTCCCGGCACCTGCTACAGACTCCCGGCCCCTAATCCAGACTCCCGGCCCCAGATCCAGACTCCGGACCCTCTGATCCAGACTACCGGCTCCTCACGCAGACTCCCGGCCCCTGATCCAGACTCCCGGCTCCTGATCCAGACTCCCGACCCCTGATCCAGACTCCCGGCTCCTGATCCAGACACTCGGCCCCTGATCCAGACTCCCGGTTCCTGATCCAGACTCCCGGCTCCTGAACCAGACTCCCAGCCCCTGATCCAGACTCCGGACCTCTGATCCAGACTCCCGACTCCTGACCCAGACTCCCGGCTCCTGATCCAGACTCCCGACCCCTGATCCAGACTACCGGCCCCTGATCCAGACTCCTGCCACTTATCCAGACTCCCAGCCCCTGATCCAGACTCTGTATACCTGATCCAGTCTCCCGGCTCCTGATCCTGACTCCCGACCCCTGATCCAGACTCCCGGCCCCTGATCCAGACTCCCAGCCCCTGATCCAGACTCTGGACCCCTGATCAAGACACCCGGCTCCTGTTCCGGACTCCCAGCTCCTGAATCAGACTCCCGGTTCCTGATCCAGACTCCCGGCTCCTGATCCAGACTCCCAGCCCCTGATCCAGACTCCGGACCCCTGATCCAGACTCCCGACCCCTGACCCAGACTCCCGGCTCCTGATCCAGACTCCCGAACCCTGATCCAGACACCCGGCCCCTGATCCAGACTCCCGGCCCCTAATCCAGACTCCCGTCTCCTGATCCAGACTCCCGACCCCTGATCCAGACTCCCAGCCCCTGATCCAGACTCCGGACCCCTGATCCAGACTCCCAGCCCCTGATCCAGACTCCCGACTCCTGACCCAGACTCCCGGCTCCTTATCCAGACTCCCGACCCCTGATCCAGACACCCGGCCCCTGATCCAGACTCCGGACCCCTGATCCAGACTCCCAGCCCCTGATCCAGACTCCCGACTCCTGACCCAGACTCCCGGCTCCTTATCCAGACTCCCGACCCCTGATCCAGACACCCGGCCCCTGATCCAGACACCCGGCCCCTGATCCATACTCCCAGCCTCTGATCCATACTCCCAGCCCCAGATCCAGACTCCGGACCTCTGATCTAGACTACCGGCTCCTGATCCAGACTCCCGGCCCCTGATCCAGACTCTGGACCCCTGATCCAGACTCTAGACCCCCGATCCAGACTCCAGGCCCCTGATCCAGACTCCAGGTCACTGATCCAAACTCCCGGCCCCTGATCCAGACTCCCGGCCCATGATCCAGACATCAGGCCCCTGATCCAGACTCCCGGCCCCTGATCCATACTCCCAGCCCCTGATCCATACTCCCAGCCCCAGATCCAGACTCCGGACCTCTGATCTAGACTACCGGCTCCTGATCCAGACTTCCGGCTCCTGATCCAGACTCCGGACCCCTGATCCAGACTACCGGCTCCTGACCCAGACTCCCGGCACCTGCTACAGACTCCCGTCCCCTAATCCAGACTCCCGGCCCCAGATCCAGACTCCGGACCCTCTGATCCAGACGACCGGCTCCTCACCCAGACTCCCGGCCCCTGATCCAGACTCCCGGCTCCTGATCCAGACTCCCGGCTCCTGATCCAGACTCCCGGCTCCTGATCCAGACACTCGGCTCCTGATCCAGACTCCCGGTTCCTGATCCAGACTCCCAGCCCCGATCCAGACTCCGGACCCCTGATCCAGACTCCCGACTCCTGACCCAGACTCCCGGCTCCTGATCCTGACTCCCGACCCCTGATCCAGACTACTGGCCCCTGATCCAGACTCCTGCCCCTTATCAAGACTCCCAGCCCCTGATCCAGACTCTGTATACCTGATCCAGTCTCCCGGCTCCTGATCCAGACTCCCGACCCCTGATCCAGACTCCCGGCCCCTGATCCAGACTCTGGACGCCTGATCCAGACACCGGGCTCCTGATCCGGACTCCCAGCTCCTGATCCAGACTCCCGGTTCCTGATCCAGACTCCCGGCTCCTGGTCCAGACTCCAAGCCCCTGATCTAGACTCCGGACCCCTGATCCAGACTCCCGACTCCTGACCCAGACTCCCGGCTCCTGATCCAGACTCCCGACCCCTGATCCAGACACCCAGCCCCTGATCCAGACTCCCGGCCCCTAATCCAGACTCCCGGCTCCTGATCCAGACTCCCGACCCCTGATCCAGACTCCCAGCACCTGATCCAGACTCCGGACCCCTGATCCAGACTCCCAGCCCCTGATCCAGACTCCCGACTCCTGACCCAGACTCCCGGCTCCTTATCCAGACTCCCGACCCCTGATCCAGACACCCGGCCCCTGATCCAGACACCCGGCCCCTGATCCATACTCCCAGCCCCTGATCCATACTCCCAGCCCCAGATCCAGACTCCGGACCTCTGATCTAGACTACCGGCTCCTGATCCAGACTCCCAGCCCCTGATCCAGACTCTGGACCCCTGATCCATACTCTAGACCCCCGATCCAGACTCCAGTCCCCTGATCCATACTCCAGGTCACTGATCCAACCTCCCGGCCCCTGATCCAGACTCCCGGCCCATGATCCAGACATCAGGCCCGTGATCCAGACTCGCGGCCCCTGATCCATACTACCAGCCCCTGATCCATACTCCCAGCCCCAGATCCAGACTCCGGACCTCTGATCTAGACTACCGGCTCCTGATCCAGACCTCCGGACCCCTGATCCAGACTCCGGACCCCTGATCCAGACTACCGGCTCCTGACCCAGACTCCCGGCTCCTGATCCAGACTCCCGACCCCTGATCCAGACACCCGGCCCCTGATCCAGACTCCCGGCCCCTAATCCAGACTCCCGGCTCCTGATCCATACTCCCGACCCCTGATCCAGACTCCCAGCCCCTGATCCAGACTCCGGACCCCTGATCCAGACTCCCAGCCCCTGATCCAGACTCCCGATTCCTGACCCAGACTCCCGGCTCCTTATCCAGACACCCGGCCCCTGATCCAGACACCCGGCCCCTGATCCAGACTCCCAGCCCCTGAACCAGACTCCGGACCCCTGAACCAGACTCCCGACTCCTGACCCAGACTGCCGGCTCCTGATCCAGACTCCCGACCCCGATCCTGACACCCGGCCCCTGATCCAGACTCCCGGCCCCTAATCCAGACTCCCGGCTCCTGATCCAGACTCCCGACCCCTGATCCAGACTCCCAGCTCCTGATCCAGATTCCGGACCCCTGATCCAGACTCCCAGCCCCTGATCCAGACTCCCGACTGCTGACCCAGACTCCCGGCTCCTTATCCAGTCTCCCGACCCCTGATCCAGACACCCGGCCCCTGATCCAGACACCCGGCCCCTGATCCAGACACCCGGCCCCTGATCCAGACTCCTGGCCCCTGATCAAGACTCCGGACCCTTGACACAGACTACCGGCCCCTGATCCAGACTCCTGCCCCTGATCCAGACTCCCGGCCCCTGACCCAGACTATGTATACCTGATCCTGTCTCCAGACCCCTGATCCAGACTCGCGGCCCCTGATCCAGACACCTGGCCCCTGATCCAGACTCCTGGCCCATATCCAGACTCTGGACCCTTGACCAAGACTCCGGCCCCTGATCCAGACTCCTGCCGCTGATCCAGACTCCCGGCCCCTGATCCAGACTCTGGACCCATGAGCCAGACTCCAGATCCCTGATCCAGACTCCAGGCCCCTGATCCAGACTCCGGGTCACTGATCCAAACTCCCTGCCCCTGATCCAGACTCCCGGCCCCTGGTCCAGACTTCAGGCTCCTTTTCCAGATTCCCGGCTCCTGATCCAGACTCCCGGCTCCTGATCCAGACACGCGGCTCCTGATCCAGACTCCCGGCTCCTGATCCAGACTCCCGGCTCCTGATCCAGACACACGGCTCCTGATCCAGACACCCGGCTCCTTATCCAGACACCCGGCCCCTGATCCAGACACCCGGCTCCTGATCCATACACCCGGCTCCTGATCCAGACTCCCGGTTCCTGATCCATACCCCCGGCTCCTGATCCAGACTCCCGGCTCCTGATCCAGACTCCCGGTTCCTGATCCAAACTCCTGGCTCCTGATCCAGACTCCAGTCTCTCATCCAGACTCTGGCCCCGATCCAGACTCCTGGCCCATATCCAGACATCAGGCCCCTGATCCAGACTCCCGGCCACTGATCCATACTCCCAGCCCCTGATCCATACTCCCAGCCCCAGATCCAGACTCCGGACCTCTGATCTAGACTACCGGCTCCTGATCCAGACTTCCGGCTCCTGATCCAGACTCCGGACCCCTGATCCAGACTACCGGCTCCTGACCCAGACTCCCGGCACCTGCTACAGACTCCCGTCCCCTAATCCAGACTCCCGGCCCCAGATCCAGACTCCGGACCCTCTGATCCAGACTACCGGCTCCTCACGCAGACTCCCGGCCCCTGATCCAGACTCCCGGCTCCTGATCCAGACTCCCGACCCCTGATCCAGACTCCCGGCTCCTGATCCAGACACTCGGCTCCTGATCCAGACTCCCGGTTCCTGATCCAGACTCCCGGCTCCTGAACCAGACTCCCAGCCCCTGATCCAGACTCCGGACCTCTGATCCAGACTCCCGACTCCTGACCCAGACTCCCGGCTCCTGATCCAGACTCCCGACCCCTGATCCAGACTACCGGCCCCTGATCCAGACTCCTGCCACTTATCCAGACTCCCAGCCCCTGATCCAGACTCTGTATACCTGATCCAGTCTCCCGGATCCTGATCCAGACTCCCGACCCCTGATCCAGACTCCCGGCCCCTGATCCAGACTCCCAGCCCCTGATCCAGACTCTGGACCCCTGATCAAGACACCCGGCTCCTGATCCGGACTCCCAGCTCCTGAATCAGACTCCAGGTTCCTGATCCAGACTCCCGGCTCCTGATCCAGACTCCCAGCCCCTGATCCAGACTCCGGACCCCTGATCCAGACTCCCGACCCCTGACCCAGACTCCCGGCTCCTGATCCAGACTCCCGAACCCTGATCCATACACACGGCCCCTGATCCAGACTCCCGGCCCCTAATCCAGACTCCCGTCTCCTGATCCAGACTCCCGACCCCTGATCCAGACTCCCAGCCCCTGATCCAGACTCCGGACCCCTGATCCAGACTCCCAGCCCCTGATCCAGACTCCCGACTCCTGACCCAGACTCCCGGCTCCTTATCCAGACTCCCGACCCCTGATCCAGACACCCGGCCCCTGATCCAGACTCCGGACCCCTGATCCAGACTCCCAGCCCCTGATCCAGACTCCCGACTCCTGACCCAGACTCCCGGCTCCTTATCCAGACTCCCGACCCCTGATCCAGACACCCGGCCCCTGATCCAGACACCCGGCCCCTGATCCATACTCCCAGCCTCTGATCCATACTCCCAGCCCCAGATCCAGACTCCGGACCTCTGATCTAGACTACCGGCTCCTGATCCAGACTCCCGGCCCCTGATCCAGACTCTGGACCCCTGATCCAGACTCTAGACCCCCGATCCAGACTCCAGGCCCCTGATCCAGACTCCAGGTCACTGATCCAAACTCCCGGCCCCTGATCCAGACTCCCGGCCCATGATCCAGACATCAGGCCCCTGATCCAGACTCCCGGCCCCTGATCCATACTCCCAGCCCCTGATCCATACTCCCAGCCCCAGATCCAGACTCCGGACCTCTGATCTAGACTACCGGCTCCTGATCCAGACTTCTGGCTCCTGATCCAGACTCCGGACCCCTGATCCAGACTACCGGCTCCTGACCCAGACTCCCGGCACCTGCTACAGACTCCCGTCCCCTAATCCAGACTCCCGGCCCCAGATCCAGACTCCGGACCCTCTGATCCAGACTACCGGCTCCTCACCCAGACTCCCGGCCCCTGATCCAGACTCCCGGCTCCTGATCCAGACTCCCGGCTCCTGATCCAGACTCCCGGCTCCTGATCCAGACTCCCGGTTCCTGATCCAGACTCCCAGCCCCGATCCAGACTCCGGACCCCTGATCCAGACTCCCGACTCCTGACCCAGACTCCCGGCTCCTGATCCTGACTCCCGACCCCTGATCCAGACTACCGGCCCCTGATCCAGACTCCTGCCCCTTATCCAGACTCCCAGCCCCTGATCCAGACTCTGTATACCTGATCCAGTCTCCCGGCTCCTGATCCAGACTCCCGACCCCTGATCCAGACTCCCGGCCCCTGATCCAGACTCCCAGCCCCTGATCCAGACTCTGGACGCCTGCTCCAGACACCCGGCTCCTGATCCGGACTCCCAGCTCCTGATCCAGACTCCCGGTTCCTGATCCAGACTCCCGGCTCCTGATCCAGACTCCCAGCCCCTGATCCAGACTCCGGACCCCTGATCCAGACTCCCGACTCCTGACCCAGACTCCCGGCTCCTGATCCAGACTCCCGACCCCTGATCCAGACACCCAGCCCCTGATCCAGACTCCCGGCCCCTAATCCAGACTCCCGGCTCCTGATCCAGACTCCCGACCCCTGATCCAGACTCCCAGCCCCTGATCCAGACTCCGGACCCCTGATCCAGACTCCCAGCCCCTGATCCAGACTCCCGACTCCTGACCCAGACTCCCGGCTCCTTATCCAGACTCCCGACCCCTGATCCAGACACCCGGCCCTTGATCCAGACACCCGGCCCCTGATCCATACTCCCAGCCCCTGATCCATACTCCCGGCCCCAGATCCAGACTCCGGACCCTCTGATCCAGACTACCGGCTCCTCACGCAGACTCCCGGCCCCTGATCCAGACTCCCGGCTCCTGATCCAGACACTCGGCTCCTGATCCAGACTCCCGGTTCCTGATCCAGACTCCCGGCTCCTGAACCAGACTCCCAGCCCCTGATCCAGACTCCGGACCTCTGATCCAGACTCCCGACTCCTGACCCAGACTCCCGGCTCCTGATCCAGACTCCCGACCCCTGATCCAGACTACCGGCCCCTGATCCAGACTCCTGCCACTTATCCAGACTCCCAGCCCCTGATCCAGACTCTGTATACCAGATCCAGACTCCCGGCTCCTGATCCATACTCCCGACCCCTGATCCAGACTCCCAGCCCCTGATCCAGACTCCGGACCCCTGATCCAGACTCCCAGCCCCTGATCCAGACTCCCGATTCCTGACCCAGACTCCCGGCTCCTTATCCAGACACCCGGCCCCTGATCCAGACACCCGGCCCCTGATCCAGACTCCCAGCCCCTGAACCAGACTCCGGACCCCTGAACCAGACTCCCGACTCCTGACCCAGACTGCCGGCTCCTGATCCAGACTCCCGACCCCGATCCAGACACCCGGCCCCTGATCCAGACTCCCGGCCCCTAATCCAGACTCCCGGCTCCTGATCCAGACTCCCGACCCCTGATCCAGACTCCCAGCTCCTGATCCAGATTCCGGACCCCTGATCCAGACTCCCAGCCCCTGATCCAGACTCCCGACTGCTGACCCAGACTCCCGGCTCCTTATCCAGTCTCCCGACCCCTGATCCAGACACCCGGCCCCTGATCCAGACACCCGGCCCCTGATCCAGACACCCGGCCCCTGATCCAGACTCCTGGCCCCTGATCAAGACTCCGGACCCTTGACACAGACTACCGGCCCCTGATCCAGACTCCTGCCCCTGATCCAGACTCCCGGCCCCTGACCCAGACTATGTATACCTGATCCTGTCTCCAGACCCCTGATCCAGACTCGCGGCCCCTGATCCAGACACCTGGCCCCTGATCCAGACTCCTGGCCCATATCCAGACTCTGGACCCTTGACCAAGACTCCGGCCCCTGATCCAGACTCCTGCCGCTGATCCAGACTCCCGGCCCCTGATCCAGACTCTGGACCCATGAGCCAGACTCCAGATCCCTGATCCAGACTCCAGGCCCCTGATCCAGACTCCGGGTCACTGATCCAAACTCCCTGCCCCTGATCCAGACTCCCGGCCCCTGGTCCAGACTTCAGGCTCCTTTTCCAGATTCCCGGCTCCTGATCCAGACTCCCGGCTCCTGATCCAGACACGCGGCTCCTGATCCAGACTCCCGGCTCCTGATCCAGACTCCCGGCTCCTGATCCAGACACACGGCTCCTGATCCAGACACCCGGCTCCTTATCCAGACACCCGGCCCCTGATCCAGACACCCGGCTCCTGATCCATACACCCGGCTCCTGATCCAGACTCCCGGTTCCTGATCCATACCCCCGGCTCCTGATCCAGACTCCCGGCTCCTGATCCAGACTCCCGGTTCCTGATCCAAACTCCTGGCTCCTGATCCAGACTCCAGTCTCTCATCCAGACTCTGGCCCCGATCCAGACTCCTGGCCCATATCCAGACATCAGGCCCCTGATCCAGACTCCCGGCCACTGATCCATACTCCCAGCCCCTGATCCATACTCCCAGCCCCAGATCCAGACTCCGGACCTCTGATCTAGACTACCGGCTCCTGATCCAGACTTCCGGCTCCTGATCCAGACTCCGGACCCCTGATCCAGACTACCGGCTCCTGACCCAGACTCCCGGCACCTGCTACAGACTCCCGTCCCCTAATCCAGACTCCCGGCCCCAGATCCAGACTCCGGACCCTCTGATCCAGACTACCGGCTCCTCACGCAGACTCCCGGCCCCTGATCCAGACTCCCGGCTCCTGATCCAGACTCCCGACCCCTGATCCAGACTCCCGGCTCCTGATCCAGACACTCGGCTCCTGATCCAGACTCCCGGTTCCTGATCCAGACTCCCGGCTCCTGAACCAGACTCCCAGCCCCTGATCCAGACTCCGGACCTCTGATCCAGACTCCCGACTCCTGACCCAGACTCCCGGCTCCTGATCCAGACTCCCGACCCCTGATCCAGACTACCGGCCCCTGATCCAGACTCCTGCCACTTATCCAGACTCCCAGCCCCTGATCCAGACTCTGTATACCTGATCCAGTCTCCCGGATCCTGATCCAGACTCCCGACCCCTGATCCAGACTCCCGGCCCCTGATCCAGACTCCCAGCCCCTGATCCAGACTCTGGACCCCTGATCAAGACACCCGGCTCCTGATCCGGACTCCCAGCTCCTGAATCAGACTCCAGGTTCCTGATCCAGACTCCCGGCCCCTAATCCAGACTCCCGGCTCCTGATCCAGACTCCCGACCCCTGATCCAGACTCCCAGCTCCTGATCCAGATTCCGGACCCCTGATCCAGACTCCCAGCCCCTGATCCAGACTCCCGACTGCTGACCCAGACTCCCGGCTCCTTATCCAGTCTCCCGACCCCTGATCCAGACACCCGGCCCCTGATCCAGACACCCGGCCCCTGATCCAGACACCCGGCCCCTGATCCAGACTCCTGGCCCCTGATCAAGACTCCGGACCCTTGACACAGACTACCGGCCCCTGATCCAGACTCCTGCCCCTGATCCAGACTCCCGGCCCCTGACCCAGACTATGTATACCTGATCCTGTCTCCAGACCCCTGATCCAGACTCGCGGCCCCTGATCCAGACACCTGGCCCCTGATCCAGACTCCTGGCCCATATCCAGACTCTGGACCCTTGACCAAGACTCCGGCCCCTGATCCAGACTCCTGCCGCTGATCCAGACTCCCGGCCCCTGATCCAGACTCTGGACCCATGAGCCAGACTCCAGATCCCTGATCCAGACTCCAGGCCCCTGATCCAGACTCCGGGTCACTGATCCAAACTCCCTGCCCCTGATCCAGACTCCCGGCCCCTGGTCCAGACTTCAGGCTCCTTTTCCAGATTCCCGGCTCCTGATCCAGACTCCCGGCTCCTGATCCAGACACGCGGCTCCTGATCCAGACTCCCGGCTCCTGATCCAGACTCCCGGCTCCTGATCCAGACACACGGCTCCTGATCCAGACACCCGGCTCCTTATCCAGACACCCGGCCCCTGATCCAGACACCCGGCTCCTGATCCATACACCCGGCTCCTGATCCAGACTCCCGGTTCCTGATCCATACCCCCGGCTCCTGATCCAGACTCCCGGCTCCTGATCCAGACTCCCGGTTCCTGATCCAAACTCCTGGCTCCTGATCCAGACTCCAGTCTCTCATCCAGACTCTGGCCCCGATCCAGACTCCTGGCCCATATCCAGACATCAGGCCCCTGATCCAGACTCCCGGCCACTGATCCATACTCCCAGCCCCTGATCCATACTCCCAGCCCCAGATCCAGACTCCGGACCTCTGATCTAGACTACCGGCTCCTGATCCAGACTTCCGGCTCCTGATCCAGACTCCGGACCCCTGATCCAGACTACCGGCTCCTGACCCAGACTCCCGGCACCTGCTACAGACTCCCGTCCCCTAATCCAGACTCCCGGCCCCAGATCCAGACTCCGGACCCTCTGATCCAGACTACCGGCTCCTCACGCAGACTCCCGGCCCCTGATCCAGACTCCCGGCTCCTGATCCAGACTCCCGACCCCTGATCCAGACTCCCGGCTCCTGATCCAGACACTCGGCTCCTGATCCAGACTCCCGGTTCCTGATCCAGACTCCCGGCTCCTGAACCAGACTCCCAGCCCCTGATCCAGACTCCGGACCTCTGATCCAGACTCCCGACTCCTGACCCAGACTCCCGGCTCCTGATCCAGACTCCCGACCCCTGATCCAGACTACCGGCCCCTGATCCAGACTCCTGCCACTTATCCAGACTCCCAGCCCCTGATCCAGACTCTGTATACCTGATCCAGTCTCCCGGATCCTGATCCAGACTCCCGACCCCTGATCCAGACTCCCGGCCCCTGATCCAGACTCCCAGCCCCTGATCCAGACTCTGGACCCCTGATCAAGACACCCGGCTCCTGATCCGGACTCCCAGCTCCTGAATCAGACTCCAGGTTCCTGATCCAGACTCCCGGCTCCTGATCCAGACTCCCAGCCCCTGATCCAGACTCCGGACCCCTGATCCAGACTCCCGACCCCTGACCCAGACTCCCGGCTCCTGATCCAGACTCCCGAACCCTGATCCATACACACGGCCCCTGATCCAGACTCCCGGCCCCTAATCCAGACTCCCGTCTCCTGATCCAGACTCCCGACCCCTGATCCAGACTCCCAGCCCCTGATCCAGACTCCGGACCCCTGATCCAGACTCCCAGCCCCTGATCCAGACTCCCGACTCCTGACCCAGACTCCCGGCTCCTTATCCAGACTCCCGACCCCTGATCCAGACACCCGGTCCCTGATCCAGACTCCGGACCCCTGATCCAGACTCCCAGCCCCTGATCCAGACTCCCGACTCCTGACCCAGACTCCCGGCTCCTTATCCAGACTCCCGACCCCTGATCCAGACACCCGGCCCCTGATCCAGACACCCGGCCCCTGATCCATACTCCCAGCCTCTGATCCATACTCCCAGCCCCAGATCCAGACTCCGGACCTCTGATCTAGACTACCGGCTCCTGATCCAGACTCCCGGCCCCTGATCCAGACTCTGGACCCCTGATCCAGACTCTAGACCCCCGATCCAGACTCCAGGCCCCTGATCCAGACTCCAGGTCACTGATCCAAACTCCCGGCCCCTGATCCAGACTCCCGGCCCATGATCCAGACATCAGGCCCCTGATCCAGACTCCCGGCCCCTGATCCATACTCCCAGCCCCTGATCCATACTCCCAGCCCCAGATCCAGACTCCGGACCTCTGATCTAGACTACCGGCTCCTGATCCAGACTTCTGGCTCCTGATCCAGACTCCGGACCCCTGATCCAGACTACCGGCTCCTGACCCAGACTCCCGGCACCTGCTACAGACTCCCGTCCCCTAATCCAGACTCCCGGCCCCAGATCCAGACTCCGGACCCTCTGATCCAGACTACCGGCTCCTCACCCAGACTCCCGGCCCCTGATCCAGACTCCCGGCTCCTGATCCAGACTCCCGGCTCCTGATCCAGACTCCCGGCTCCTGATCCAGACACTCGGCTCCTGATCCAGACTCCCGGTTCCTGATCCAGACTCCCAGCCCCGATCCAGACTCCGGACCCCTGATCCAGACTCCCGACTCCTGACCCAGACTCCCGGCTCCTGATCCTGACTCCCGACCCCTGATCCAGACTACCGGCCCCTGATCCAGACTCCTGCCCCTTATCCAGACTCCCAGCCCCTGATCCAGACTCTGTATACCTGATCCAGTCTCCCGGCTCCTGATCCAGACTCCCGACCCCTGATCCAGACTCCCGGCCCCTGATCCAGACTCCCAGCCCCTGATCCAGACTCTGGACGCCTGCTCCAGACACCCGGCTCCTGATCCGGACTCCCAGCTCCTGATCCAGACTCCCGGTTCCTGATCCAGACTCCCGGCTCCTGATCCAGACTCCCAGCCCCTGATCCAGACTCCGGACCCCTGATCCAGACTCCCGACTCCTGACCCAGACTCCCGGCTCCTGATCCAGACTCCCGACCCCTGATCCAGACACCCAGCCCCTGATCCAGACTCCCGGCCCCTAATCCAGACTCCCGGCTCCTGATCCAGACTCCCGACCCCTGATCCAGACTCCCAGCCCCTGATCCAGACTCCGGACCCCTGATCCAGACTCCCAGCCCCTGATCCAGACTCCCGACTCCTGACCCAGACTCCCGGCTCCTTATCCAGACTCCCGACCCCTGATCCAGACACCCGGCCCTTGATCCAGACACCCGGCCCCTGATCCATACTCCCAGCCCCTGATCCATACTCCCGGCCCCAGATCCAGACTCCGGACCCTCTGATCCAGACTACCGGCTCCTCACGCAGACTCCCGGCCCCTGATCCAGACTCCCGGCTCCTGATCCAGAGTCCCGACCCCTGATCCAGACTCCCGGCTCCTGATCCAGACACTCGGCTCCTGATCCAGACTCCCGGTTCCTGATCCAGACTCCCGGCTCCTGAACCAGACTCCCAGCCCCTGATCCAGACTCCGGACCTCTGATCCAGACTCCCGACTCCTGACCCAGACTCCCGGCTCCTGATCCAGACTCCCGACCCCTGATCCAGACTACCGGCCCCTGATCCAGACTCCTGCCACTTATCCAGACTCCCAGCCCCTGATCCAGACTCTGTATACCTGATCCAGTCTCCCGGCTCCTGATCCAGACTCCCGACCCCTGATCCAGACTCCCAGCCCCTGATCCAGACTCCCAGCCCCTGATCCAGACTCTGGACCCCTGATCAAGACACCCGGCTCCTGATCCGGACTCCCAGCTCCTGAATCAGACTCCCGGTTCCTGATCCAGACTCCCGGCTCCTGATCCAGACTCCCAGCCCCTGATCCAGACTCCGGACCCCTGATCCAGACTCCCGACCCCTGACCCAGACTCCCGGCTCCTGATCCAGACTCCCGAACCCTGATCCAGACACCCGGCCCCTGATCCAGACTCCCGGCCCCTAATCCAGACTCCCGTCTCCTGATCCAGACTCCCGACCCCTGATCCAGACTCCCAGCCCCTGATCCAGACTCCGGACCCCTGATTCAGACTCCCAGCCCCTGATCCAGACTCCCGACTCCTGACCCAGACTCCCGGCTCCTTATCCAGACTCCCGACCTCTGATCCAGACACCCGGCCCCTGATCCAGACACCCGGCCCCTGATCCATACTCCCAGCCTCTGATCCATACTCCCAGCCCCAGATCCAGACTCCGGACCTCTGATCTAGACTACCGGCTCCTGATCCAGACTCCCGGCCCCTGATCCAGACTCTGGACCCCTGATCCAGACTCTAGACCCCCGATCCAGACTCCAGGCCCCTGATCCAGACTCCAGGTCACTGATCCAAACTCCCGGCCCCTGATCCAGACTCCCGGCCCATGATCCAGACATCAGGCCCCTGATCCAGACTCGCGGCCCCTGATCCATACTCCCAGCCCCTGATCCATACTCCCAGCCCCAGATCCAGACTCCGGACCTCTGATCTAGACTACCGGCTCCTGATCCAGACTTCCGGCTCCTGATCCAGACTCCGGACCCCTGATCCAGACTACCGGCTCCTGACCCAGACTCCCGGCACCTGCTACAGACTCCCGTCCCCTAATCCAGACTCCCGGCACCAGATCCAGACTCCGGACCCTCTGATCCAGACTACCGGCTCCTCACCCAGACTCCCGGCCCCTGATCCAGACTCCCGGCTCCTGATCCAGACTCCCGGCTCCTGATCCAGACTCCCGGCTCCTGATCCAGACACTCGGCTCCTGATCCAGACTCCCGGTTCCTGATCCAGACTCCCAGCCCCGATCCAGACTCCGGACCCCTGATCCAGACTCCCGACTCCTGACCCAGACTCCCGGCTCCTGATCCTGACTCCCGACCCCTGATCCAGACTACCGGCCCCTGATCCAGACTCCTGCCCCTTATCAAGACTCCCAGCCCCTGATCCAGACTCTGTATACCTGATCCAGTCTCCCGGCTCCTGATCCAGACTCCCGACCCCTGATCCAGACTCCCGGCCCCTGATCCAGACTCCCAGCCCCTGATCCAGACTCTGGACGCCTGATCCAGACACCCGGCTCCTGATCCGGACTCCCAGCTCCTGATCCAGACTCCCGGTTCCTGATCCAGACTCCCGGCTCCTGATCCAGACTCCCAGCCCCTGATCCAGACTCCGGACCCCTGATCCAGACTCCCGACTCCTGACCCAGACTCCCGGCTCCTGATCCAGACTCCCGACCCCTGATCCAGACACCCAGCCCCTGATCCAGACTCCCGGCCCCTAATCCAGACTCCCGGCTCCTGATCCAGACTCCCGACCCCTGATCCAGACTCCATGCCCCTGATCCAGACTCCGGACCCCTGATCCAGACTCCCAGCCCCTGATCCAGACTCCCGACTCCTGACCCAGACTCCCGGCTCCTTATCCAGACTCCCGACCCCTGATCCAGACACCCGGCCCCTGATCCAGACACCCGGCCCCTGATCCATACTCCCAGCCCCTGATCCATACTCCCAGCCCCAGATCCAGACTCCGGACCTCTGATCTAGACTACCGGCTCCTGATCCAGACTCCCGGCCCCTGATCCAGACTCTGGACCCCTGATCCATACTCTAGACCCCCGATCCAGACTCCAGTCCCCTGATCCAGACTCCAGGTCACTGATCCAACCTCCCGGCCCCTGATCCAGACTCCCGGCCCATGATCCAGACATCAGGCCCCTGATCCAGACTCGCGGCCCCTGATCCATACTCCCAGCCCCTGATCCAGACTCCCAGCACCAGATCCAGAATCCGGACCTCTGATATCGACTACCGGATCCTGATCCAGACTCCCGGCCCCTGATCCAGGCTCTGGACCCCTGATCCAGACTCTAGACCCCCGATCCAGACTCCAGGCCCCTGATCCAGACTCCAGGTCACTGATCCAAACTCCCGGCCCCTGATCCAGACTCCCGGCCCATGATCCAGACATCAGGCCCCTGATGCAGACTCCCGGCCACTGATCCATACTCCCAGCCCCTGATCCATACTCCCAGCCCCAGATCCAGACTCCGGACCTCTGATCTAGACTACCGGCTCCTGATCCAGACTTCCGGCTCCTGATCCAGACTCCGGACCCCTGATCCAGACTACCGGCTCCTGACCCAGACTCCCGACACCTGCTACAGACTCCCGTCCCCTAATCCAGACTCCGGCACCAGATCCAGACTCCGGACCCTCTGATCCAGACTACCAGCTCCTCACGCAGACTCCCGGCCCCTGATCCAGACTCCCGGCTCCTGATCCAGACTCCCGACCCCTGATCCAGACTCCCGGCTCCTGATCCAGACACTCGGCTCCTGATCCAGACTCCCGGTTCCTGATCCAGACTCCCGGCTCCTGATCCAGACTCCCAGCCCCTGATCCAGACTCCGGACCCCTGAACCAGACTCCCGACTCCTGACCCAGACTCCCGGCTCCTGATCCAGACTCCCGACCCCGATCCAGACACCCGGCCCCTGATCCAGACTCCCGGCCCCTAATCCAGACTCCCGGCTCCTGATCCAGACTCCCGACCCCTGATCCAGACTCCCAGCTCCTGATCCAGATTCCGGACCCCTGATCCAGACTCCCAGCCCCTGATCCAGACTCCCGACTGCTGACCCAGACTCCCGGCTCCTTATCCAGACTCCCGACCCCTGATCCAGACACCCGGCCCCTGATCCAGACACCCGGCCCCTGATCCAGACACCCGGCCCCTGATCCAGACTCCTGGCCCCTGATCAAGACTCCGGACCCTTGACACAGACTACCGGCCCCTGATCCAGACTCCTGCCCCTGATCCAGACTCCCGGCCCCTGACCCAGACTCTGTATACCTGATCCTGTCTCCAGACCCCTGATCCAGACTCGCGGCCTCTGATCCAGACACCTGGCCCCTGATCCAGACTCCTGGCCCATATCCAGACTCTGGACCCTTGACCAAGACTCCGGCCCCTGATCCAGACTCCTGCCGCTGATCCAGACTCCCGGCCCCTGATCCAGACTCTGGACCCATGAGCCAGACTCCAGATCCCTGATCCAGACTCCAGGCCCCTGATCCAGACTCCGGGTCACTGATCCAAACTCCCTGCCCCTGATCCAGACTCCCGGCCCCTGGTCCAGACTTCAGGCTCCTTATCCAGATTCCCGGCTCCTGATCCAGACTCCCGGCTCCTGATCCAGACACGCGGCTCCTGATCCAGACTCCCGGCTCCTGATCCAGACTCCCGGCTCCTGATCCAGACACACGGCTCCTGATCCAGACTCCCGGCCCCGTATCCAGACTCCCGGCTCCTGATCCATACACCCGGCTCCTGATCCAGACCCCCGGCTCCTGATCCAGACTCCTGGCTCCTGATCCAGACTCCAGTCTCTCATCCAGACTCTGGCCCCGATCCAGACTCCTGGCCCATATCCAGACTCTGGACCCTTGACCAAGACTCCGGCCCCTGATCCAGACTCCTGCCCCTAATCCAGACTCCCGGCCCCTGATCCAGACTCTGGACCCATGAGCCAGACTCCAGACCCCTGATCCAGACTCCAGGCCCCTGATCCTGGCTCCGGGTCACTGATCCAGACTCCCGGACCCTGATCCAGACTTCAGGCTCCTTATCCAGATTCCCGGCTCCTGATCCAGACTTCCGGCTCCTGATCCAGACACCCGGCTCCTGATCCAGACTCCCGGCTCCTGATCCAGACACACGGCTCCTGATCCAGACTCCCGGCTCCGTATCCAGACTCCCGGCTCCTGCTCCAGACTCCCGGCTCCTTATCCAGACACCCGGCCCCTGATCCAGACACTCGGCTCCGGATCCAGACACCCGGCTCCTGATCCAGACTCCCGGTTCCTGATCCAGAATCCCGGCTCCTGATCCAGACTCCCAGCTCCTGATCCAGACTCCCGGTTCCTGATCCAGACTCCTGGCTCCTGATCCAGACTCCAGTCTCTCATCCAGACTCTGGACCACTGATCCAGGCTCCAGCCCCTGGTCCAGACTCTGGACCCCTGATCCAGACACCCGGCTCCTGATCCGGACTCCCAGCTCCTGATCCAGACTCCGGGTCACTGATCCAGACTCCAGCCACTGTTCCAGGCTCCGGGCCCTAGATCCAGATTCCGGGTCACTTATCCAGACTCCAGTCCCTGATCTAGACCCACGGCCCTGATCCAGACTCCCGGCTCCTGATCCAGACTCCCGGCTCCTGATCCAGACTCCCGACCCCTGATCCAGACTCCCGGCTCCTGATCCAGACTCCCGACCCCTGATCCAAACTCCCGGCCCCTGATCCATACTCCGAGCCCCAGATCCAGACTCCGGACCTCTGATCTAGACTACCGGCTCCTGATAGAGACTCCCGGCTCCTGATCCAGACTCTCAGCCCCTGATCCAGATTCTCAGCTCCTGATCCAGACTCGGCCCCTGATCCAGACTCTGGACCCTTGACACAGACTACTGGCCCCTGATCCAGACTCCTGCCCCTTATCCAGACTCCCAGCCCCTGATCCAGACTCTGTATACCTGATCCAGTCTCCCGGCTCCTTATCCAGACTACAGACCCCTGATCCAGACTCCCGGCCCCTGATCCAGACTCCCAGCCCCTGATCCAGACTCTGGACCCCTGATCCAGACACCCGGCTCCTGATCCGGACTCCCAGCTCCTGATCCAGACTCCCGGTTCCTGATCCAGACTCCCGGATCCCGATCCAGACTCCCAGCCCCTGATCCAGACTCCGGACCCCTGATCCAGACTCCCGACTCCTGACCCAGACTCCCGGCTCCTGATCCAGACTCCCGACCCCTGATCCAGACACTCGGCCCCTGATCCAGACTCCCGGCCCCTAATCCAGACTCCCGGCTCCTGATCCAGACACCCGACCCCTGATCCAGACTCCCAGCCCCTGATCCAGACTCCGGACCCCTGATCCAGACTCCCAGCCCCTGATCCAGACTCCCGACTCCTGACCCAGACTCCTGGCTCCTGATCCAGACTCCCGGCCCCTGATCCAGACACCCGGCCCCTGATCCATACTCCCAGCCCCTGATCCATACTCCCAGCCCCAGATCCAGACTCCGGACCTCTGATCTAGACTACCGGCTCCTGATCCAGACTCCCAGCCCCTGATCCAGACTCTGGACCCCTGATCCAGACTCTAGACCGCCGATCCAGACTCCAGGCCCCTGATCCAGACTCCAGCCCCTGATCCAGACTCCCGGCCCCTGATCCAGACTCTGTATACCTGATCCAGACTCCAGACCCCTGATCCAGACTCCAGCCCCTGATCCAGACTCCCGGCCCCTGATCCAAACTCTGTATACCTGATCCAGACTCCAGACCCCTGATCCAGACTCCCGGCCCCTGATCCAGACTCCCGGCCCCTGATCCAGACTCCCGGCCACTGATCCAGACTCCCGACCCCTGATCCAGACTCCCGGCCCCTGATCCAGACTCCCGGCCCCTGATCCAGAGTCCCGGCCCCTGATCCAGACTCCCGGCCCCTGATCCAGACTCCCGACCCCTGATCCAGACTCCCGACCCCTGATCCAGACTCCCGGCCCCTAATCCAGACTCCCGGCTCCTGATCCAGTCTCCCGACCCCTGATCCAGACTCCCAGCCCCTGATCCAGACTCCGGACCCCTGATCCAGACTCCCAGCCCCTGATCCAGACTCCCGACTCCTGACCCAGACTCCTGGCTCCTGATCCAGACTCCCGGCCCCTGATCCAGACTCCCGGCCCCTGATCCAGACACCCGGCCCCTGATCCAGACTCTGGACCCCTGATCCAGACTCTAGACCGCCGATCCAGACTCCAGGCCCCTGATCCAGACTCCAGCCCCTGATCCAGACTCCCGGCCCCTGATCCAGACTCTGTATACCTGATCCAGACTCCAGACCCCTGATCCAGACTCCAGCCCCTGATCCATGCTCCCGGCCCCTGATCCAGACTCTGTATACCTGATCCAGACTCCAGACCCCTGATCCAGACTCCCGGCCCCTGATCCAGACTCCCGGCCCCTGATCCAGACTCCCGGCCACTGATCCAGACTCCCGACCCCTGATCCAGACTCCCGGCCCCTGATCCAGACTCCCGGCACCTGATCCAGACTCCCGGCCCCTGATCCAGAGTCCCGGCCCCTGATCCAGACTCCCGGCCCCTGATCCAGACTCCCGACCCCTGATCCAGACTCCCGACCCCTGATCCAGACTCCCGGCCCCTAATCCAGACTCCCGGCTCCTGATCCAGACTCCCGACCCCTGATCCAGACTCCCAGCCCCTGATCCAGACTCCGGACCCCTGATCCAGACTCCCAGCCCCTGATCCAGACTCCCGACTCCTGACCCAGACTCCTGGCTCCTGATCCAGACTCCCGGCCCCTGATCCAGACTCCCGGCCCCTGATCCAGACACCCGGCCCCTGATCCATACTCCCAGCCCCTGATCCATACTCCCAGCCCCAGATCCAGACTCCGGACCTCTGATCTAGACTACCGGCTCCTGATCCAGACTCCCAGCCCCTGATCCAGACTCTGGACCCCTGATCCAGACTCTAGACCGCCGATCCAGACTCCAGGCCCCTGATCCAGACTCCAGCCCCTGATCCAGACTCCCGGCCCCTGATCCAGACTCTGTATACCTGATCCAGACTCCAGACCGCTGATCCAGACTCCCGGCCCCTGATCCAGACTCCCGGCCCCTGATCCAGACTCCCGGCCACTGATCCAGACTCCCGACCCCTGATCCAGACTCCCGGCCCCTGATCCAGACTCCCGGCCCCTGATCCAGACTCCCGGCCCATGATCCAGAGTCCCGGCCCCTGATCCAGACTCCCGACCCCTGATCCAGACTCCCAGCCCCTGATCCAGACTCCCGGCTCCTGATCCAGACTCCTGTCCCCTTATCCAGGCACCCGGCCCCTGATCCAGACTCCAGCCCCTGATCCAGACTCCCGGCCCCTGATCCAGACTCCCAGCAACTGATCCAGACTCCCGACCCCTGATCCAGACTCCCGGCCCCTGATCCAGACTCCAGCCCCTGATCCAGACTCCCGGCCCCTGATCCAGACTCCCGGCCCCTGATCCATACACCCGGCCCCTGATCCAGACTCCCGGCTCCTGATCCAGACTCCCGGCCCCTGATCCAGACTGCCAGCCCCTGATCCAGACTCTGGACCTCTGATCTAGACTACCGGCTCCTGATCCAGACTCCCGGCCCCTGATCCAGACTCTGGACCCCTGATCCATACTCTAGACCCCCGATCCAGACTCCAGTCCCCTGATCCATACTCCAGGTCACTGATCCAACCTCCCGGCCCCTGATCCAGACTCCCGGCCCATGATCCAGACATCAGGCCCCTGATCCAGACTCGCGGCCCCTGATCCATACTACCAGCCCCTGATCCATACTCCCAGCCCCAGATCCAGACTCCGGACCTCTGATCTAGACTACCGGCTCCTGATCCAGACTTCCGGACCCCTGATCCAGACTCCGGACCCCTGATCCAGACTACCGGCTCCTGACCCAGACTCCCGGCTCCTGATCCAGACTCCCGACCCCTGATCCAGACACCCGGCCCCTGATCCAGACTCCCGGCCCCTAATCCAGACTCCCGGCTCCTGATCCATACTCCCGACCCCTGATCCAGACTCCCAGCCCCTGATCCAGACTCCGGACCCCTGATCCAGACTCCCAGCCCCTGATCCAGACTCCCGATTCCTGACCCAGACTCCCGGCTCCTTATCCAGACACCCGGCCCCTGATCCATACTCCCAGCCCCTGATCCATACTCCCAGCACCAGATCCAGACTCCGGACCTCTGATCTCGACTACCGGCTCCTGATCCAGACTCCCGGCCCCTGATCCAGACTCTGGACCCCTGATCCAGACTCTAGACCCCTTATCCAGACTCCAGGTCACTGATCCAAACTCCCGGCCCCTGATCCAGACTCCCGGCCCATGATCCAGACATCAGGCCCCTGATCCAGACTCCCGGCCACTGATTCATACTCCCAGCCCCTGATCCATACTCCCAGCCCCAGATCCAGACTCCGGACCTCTGATCTAGACTACCGGCTCCTGATCCAGACTTCCGGCTCCTGATCCAGACTCCGGACCCCTGATCCAGACTACCGGCTCCTGACCCAGACTCCCGACACCTGCTACAGACTCCCGTCCCCTAATCCAGACTCCCGGCCCCAGATCCAGACTCCGGACCCTCTGATCCAGACTACCGGCTCCTCACGCAGACTCCCGGCCCCTGATCCAGACTCCCGGCTCCTGATCCAGACTCCCGACCCCTGATCCAGACTCCCGGCTCCTGATCCAGACACTCGGCTCCTGATCCAGACTCCCGGTTCCTGATCCAGACTCCCGGCTCCTGATCCAGACTCCCAGCCCCTGATCCAGACTCCCGGCTCCTGATCCAGACTCCCGACCCCTGATCCAGACTCCCGGCTCCTGATCCAGACACTCGGCTCCTGATCCAGACTCCCGGTTCCTGATCCAGACTCCCGGCTCCTGATCCAGACTCCCAGCCCCTGATCCAGACTCCGGACCCCTGAACCAGACTCCCGACTCCTGACCCAGACTCCCGGCTCCTGATCCAGACTCCCGACCCCGATCCAGACACCCGGCCCCTGATCCAGACTCCCGGCCCCTAATCCAGACTCCCGGCTCCTGATCCAGACTCCCGACCCCTGATCCAGACTCCCAGCCCCTTATCCAGATTCCGGACACCTGATCCAGACTCCCAGCCCCTGATCCAGACTCCCGACTGCTGACCCAGACTCCTGGCCCCTGATCAAGACTCCGGACCCTTGACACAGACTACCGGCCCCTGATCCAGACTCCTGCCCCTGATCCAGACTCCCGGCCCCTGACCCAGACTCTGTATACCTGATCGTGTCTCCAGACCCCTGATCCAGACTCGCGGCCCCTGATCCAGACACCTGGCCCTGATCCAGACTCCTGGCCCATATCCAGACTCTGGACCCTTGACCAAGACTCCGGCCCCTGATCCAGACTCCTGCCGCTGATCCAGACTCCCGGCCCCTGATCCAGACTCTGGACCCATGAGCCAGACTCCAGATCCCTGATCCAGACTCCAGGCCCCTGATCCAGACTCCGGGTCACTGATCCAAACTCCCGGCCCCTGATCCAGACTCCCGGCCCCTGGTCCAGGCTTCAGGCTCCTTATCCAGATTCCCGGCTCCTGATCCAGACTCCCGGCTCCTGATCCAGACACGCGGCTTCTGATCCAGACTCCCGGCTCCTGATCCAGACTCCCTGCCCCTGATCCAGACTCCCGGCTCCTGATCCAGACTCCCGGCTCCTGATCCAGACTCCCGGTCCCTGATCCAGACTCCCGGCTCCTGATCCAGACACGCGGCTCCTGATCCAGACTCCCGGCTCCTGATCCAGACTCCCGGCTCCTGATCCCGACACACGGCTCCTGATCCCGACTCCCGGCCCCGTATCCAGACTCCCGGCTCCTGATCCAGACTCCCGGCTCCTTATCCAGACACCCGGCCCCTGATCCAGACACCCGGCTCCTGATCCATACACCCGGCTCCTGATCCAGACTCCCGGTTCCTGATCCATACTCCCGGCTCCTGATCCAGACTCCCGGCTCCTGATCCAGACTCCCGGTTCCTGATCCAGACTCCTGGCTCCTGATCCAGACTCCAGTCTCTCATCCAGACTCTGGCCCCGATCCAGACTCCTGGCCCATATCCAGACTCTGGACCCTTGACCAAGACTCCGGCCCCTGATCCAGACTCCTGCCCCTGATCCAGACTCCCGGCCCCTGATCCAGACTCTGGACCCATGAGCCAGACTCCAGACCCCTGATCCAGACTCCAGGCCCCTGATCCTGGCTCCGGGTCACTGATCCAGACTCCCGGACCCTGATCCAGACTTCAGGCTCCTTATCCAGATTCCCGGCTCCTGATCCAGACTTCCGGCTCCTGATCCAGACACCCGGCTCCTGATCCAGACTCCCGGCTCCTGATCCAGACACACGGCTCCTGATCCAGACTCCCGGCTCCGTATCCAGACTCCCGGCTCCTGCTCCAGACTCCCGGCTCCTTATCCAGACACCCGGCCCCTGATCCAGACACTCGGCTCCGGATCCAGACACCCGGCTCCTGATCCAGACTCCCGGTTCCTGATCCAGAATCCCGGCTCCTGATCCAGACTCCCAGCTCCTGATCCAGACTCCCGGCCCCTAATCCAGACTCCCGGCTCCTGATCCAGACTCCCGACCCCTGATCCAGACTCCCAGCCCCTGATCCAGATTCCGGACACCTGATCCAGACTCCCAGCCCCTGATCCAGACTCCCGACTGCTGACCCAGACTCCCGGCTCCTTATCCAGACTCCCGACCCCTGATCCAGACACCCGGCCCCTGATCCAGACACCCGGCCCCTGATCCAGACACCCGGCCCCTGATCCAGACTCCTGGCCCCTGATCAAGACTCCGGACCCTTGACACAGACTACCGGCCCCTGATCCAGACTCCTGCCCCTGATCCAGACTCCCGGCCCCTGACCCAGACTCTGTATACCTGATCGTGTCTCCAGACCCCTGATCCAGACTCGCGGCCCCTGATCCAGACACCTGGCCCTGATCCAGACTCCTGGCCCATATCCAGACTCTGGACCCTTGACCAAGACTCCGGCCCCTGATCCAGACTCCTGCCGCTGATCCAGACTCCCGGCCCCTGATCCAGACTCTGGACCCATGAGCCAGACTCCAGATCCCTGATCCAGACTCCAGGCCCCTGATCCAGACTCCGGGTCACTGATCCAAACTCCCGGCCCCTGATCCAGACTCCCGGCCCCTGGTCCAGACTTCAGGCTCCTTATCCAGATTCCCGGCTCCTGATCCAGACTCCCGGCTCCTGATCCAGACACGCGGCTTCTGATCCAGACTCCCGGCTCCTGATCCAGACTCCCTGCCCCTGATCCAGACTCCCGGCTCCTGATCCAGACTCCCGGCTCCTGATCCAGACTCCCGGTCCCTGATCCAGACTCCCGGCTCCTGATCCAGACACGCGGCTCCTGATCCAGACTCCCGGCTCCTGATCCAGACTCCCGGCTCCTGATCCCGACACACGGCTCCTGATCCCGACTCCCGGCCCCGTATCCAGACTCCCGGCTCCTGATCCAGACTCCCGGCTCCTTATCCAGACACCCGGCCCCTGATCCAGACACCCGGCTCCTGATCCATACACCCGGCTCCTGATCCAGACTCCCGGTTCCTGATCCATACTCCCGGCTCCTGATCCAGACTCCCGGCTCCTGATCCAGACTCCCGGTTCCTGATCCAGACTCCTGGCTCCTGATCCAGACTCCAGTCTCTCATCCAGACTCTGGCCCCGATCCAGACTCCTGGCCCATATCCAGACTCTGGACCCTTGACCAAGACTCCGGCCCCTGATCCAGACTCCTGCCCCTGATCCAGACTCCCGGCCCCTGATCCAGACTCTGGACCCATGAGCCAGACTCCAGACCCCTGATCCAGACTCCAGGCCCCTGATCCTGGCTCCGGGTCACTGATCCAGACTCCCGGACCCTGATCCAGACTTCAGGCTCCTTATCCAGATTCCCGGCTCCTGATCCAGACTTCCGGCTCCTGATCCAGACACCCGGCTCCTGATCCAGACTCCCGGCTCCTGATCCAGACACACGGCTCCTGATCCAGACTCCCGGCTCCGTATCCAGACTCCCGGCTCCTGCTCCAGACTCCCGGCTCCTTATCCAGACACCCGGCCCCTGATCCAGACACTCGGCTCCGGATCCAGACACCCGGCTCCTGATCCAGACTCCCGGTTCCTGATCCAGAATCCCGGCTCCTGATCCAGACTCCCAGCTCCTGATCCAGACTCCCGGTTCCTGATCCAGACTCCTGGCTCCTGATCCAGACTCCAGTCTCTCATCCAGACTCTGGACCACTGATCCAGGCTCCAGCCCCTGGTCCAGAATCTGGACCCCTGATCCAGACACCCGGCTCCTGATCCGGACTCCCAGCTCCTGATCCAGACTCCGGGTCACTGATCCAGACTCCAGCCACTGTTCCAGGCTCCGGGCCCTTGATCCAGATTCCGGGTCACTTATCCAGACTCCAGTCCCTGATCTAGACCCCCGGCCCTGATCCAGACTCCCGGCTCCTGATCCAGACTCCCGGCTCCTGATCCAGACTCCCGACCCCTGATCCAGACTCCCGGCCCCTGATCCAAACTCCCGGCCCCTGATCCATACTCCGAGCCCCAGATCCAGACTCCGGACCTCTGATTAGACTACCGGCTCCTGATACAGACTCCCGGCTCCTGATCCAGACTCTCAGCCCCTGATCCAGATTCTCAGCTCCTGATCCAGACTCGGCCCCTGATCCAGACTCTGGACCCTTGACACAGACTACTGGCCCCTGATCCAGACTCCTGCCCCTTATCCAGACTCCCAGCCCCTGATCCAGACTCTGTATACCTGATCCAGTCTCCCGGCTCCTTATCCAGACTACAGACCCCTGATCCAGACTCCCGGCCCCTGATCCAGACTCCCAGCCCCTGATCCAGACTCTGGACCCCTGATCCAGACACCCGGCTCCTGATCCGGACTCCCAGCTCCTGATCCAGACTCCCGGTTCCTGATCCAGACTCCCGGATCCCGATCCAGACTCCCAGCCCCTGATCCAGACTCCGGACCCCTGATCCAGACTCCCGGCTCCTGATCCAGACTCCCGACCCCTGATCCAGACACCCGGCCCCTGATCCTGACTCCCGGCCCCTAATCCAGACTCCCGGCTCCTGATCCAGACTCCCGACCCCTGATCCAGACTCCCAGCCCCTGATCCAGACTCCGGACCCCTGATCCAGACTCCCAGCCCCTGATCCAGACTCCCGACTCCTGACCCAGACTCCTGGCTCCTGATCCAGACTCCCGGCCCCTGATCCAGACTCCCGGCCCCTGATCCAGACACCCGGCCCCTGATCCATACTCCCAGCCCCTGATCCATACTCCCAGCCCCAGATCCAGACTCCGGACCTCTGATCTAGACTACCGGCTCCTGATCCAGACTCCCAGCCCCTGATCCAGACTCTGGACCCCTGATCCAGACTCTAGACCGCCGATCCAGACTCCAGGCCCCTGATCCAGACTCCAGCCCCTGATCCAGACTCCCGGCCCCTGATCCAGACTCTGTATACCTGATCCAGACTCCAGACCCCTGATCCAGACTCCAGCCCCTGATCCAGACTCCCGGCCCCTGATCCAGACTCTGTATACCTGATCCAGACTCCAGACCCCTGATCCAGACTCCCGGCCCCTGATCCAGACTCCCGGCCCCTGATCCAGACTCCCGGCCACTGATCCAGACTCCCGACCCCTGATCCAGACTCCCGGCCCCTGATCCAGACTCCCGGCCCCTGATCCAGAGTCCCGGCCCCTGATCCTGGCTCCGGGTCACTGATCCAGACTCCCGGACCCTGATCCAGACTTCAGGCTCATTATCCAGATTCCCGGCTCCTGATCCAGACTTCCGGCTCCTGATCCAGACACCCGGCTCCTGATCCAGACTCCCGGCTCCTGATCCAGACACACGGCTCCTGATCCAGACTCCCGGCTCCTGCTCCAGACTCCCGGCTCCTGCTCCAGACTCCCGGCTCCTTATCCAGACACCCGGCCCCTGATCCAGACACTCGGCTCCGGATCCAGACACCCGGCTCCTGATCCAGACTCCCGGTTCCTGATCCAGAATCCCGGCTCCTGATCCAGACTCCCAGCTCCTGATCCAGACTCCCGGTTCCTGATCCAGACTCCTGGCTCCTGAT